>NW_012114644.1:5559219-5563030 GCF_000951035.1 Colobus angolensis palliatus | reverse complement strand
CACACCAGGGCCTATCATGGGGAGGGGGGAGGGGGGAGGGATTGCATTGGGAGTTATACCTGATGTAAATGACGAGTGGATGGGTGCTGATGAGTTGATGGGTGCAGAACACCAACATGGCACAAGTATACATACGTAACAAACCTGCACGTTATGCACATGTACCCTAGAACTTAAAGTATAATAATAATAAAAAATAAAAATAAAATGTGTAAATAAGACACATTTGAAAGCAGATACATGAGTATAGAAATTTCCTCACAAATGTTCATAAAGTATGCTATTTTGAATCTACTATTTGAATGTAGAACAGGAAATAAAAAAAAAATTAGGATAGAACAAAAACAAAAATAATGGCCTGGACCAGAAGAGGGTATTCCTTTAGCAAGATGAATGCTTTCCTTTTTCAAGATGAATACTATATGCAAGCCAGCCCATTTCTGGGTTTGGTTTACATCAAAGCCATTCCACTCTAGGACACATTCTTAGATTCCTGGGAGATAATGATTGTCATGGAAGCCACACCCACTCTGAGCATTCCTACTGTTGGGTAAAGGAATGTTTACAGAATGTTGTGCATGAGTTACTCCTCCTAAATTCTTCTACTCCTGGGAGTTAAGTTTCCCCACTAATCAGCTTCATCTACAGCTGGCCTGACTAGACCGTGACTGGAAAGTACCTCCCCAGTCTGCATGGCCAGGGTGACACCTTTATCTATTTCCATGATTATAATAGCTCACACAATGATGCAGCACTCACTATGCAAAAGGCACATCCTAAGTGCTTTTCATGTATCTACAGTCATGACAAAAAATCCTAAGTGTCACCATCCCCATTTTTACAGATTAAAAAAAAAGAACTGTGGCAGAGAAGTATGTGTCCACTGTCACGTAACTCCATAATTTAACCTCATCCTCCACTTCATCTGGTAAGAGGACATTCTAAGATTTACAAGGTCTCCTGAATGACATCCACCTTCAAAAATGATTTTTGTCCCATTTACTTTCAGGATTTGACAGCCAGCATTTTGTTTTCTGTCTCATCCTTCACGTATGCGCCTGTTCCCTAACACTACACTCAAACTGCACAGCCCTGCATAAAAGATAGCTTTTAGAAACCTCAATCTTTTTTGGAAAAAAGAAAGCTCAGGTTCCAAGTCTCACAAAAGGTCATTTTTTATTCTATGGTCAACTATTTGCATGGCCATTCTCTGGAGATAAACAAGTGCACTAGAAACAGAAAGTGCAATGAGAAGAAAGTAGTAGGAGGGTGAGTTTCTAGATAGACACACAGGGAAAAGATTCCAAATCCAGAAAAATTCATAAAATGCACCCAGGGAGTGTGGCTTTGAGCAACGACAGCCCCACCTGCCATGTTCCACGGCTGTTGGCCTCTTACTTCCTCCTCAACCTGCTGTTCCTGGTCTTACTTTCTTAGACCAACACAAATAACCTGGGAACTGGGGTCAGATCAGAGCACACAGCACTGAGTCGTACGATTGGGAAAGGCATAAAAGGAAGAAGAGTGTTTGACTCATGAAGACATGACTCACCGAGGTACACATCACCTAGGCAGGCAATAAAGTACTAAAGGGCTTTGCAGAACTCATGGTGGTTATCCAGAATGAAAGACTGAGGCAAGAGTCTTGACCAATTGAGTTTTATTGAGCCAGAACTTGACAGTGCAACCTGGGAAAGCATGAGTTGCAAAACTCTGTGGCTTGTGTTCTCTCTGAAGAGGTTTCTGGAGGCTTAGTATTTACACATTTAATTAAAGGAGAGAAGGCAGGTAGGAACAGATGGAGTGGGCAGAAAAACAATCAATCTAATCTTGTCTTTCATCTGTACCTCAGAAAATAAATATTATCAGAATGAGAGTAAAAATACTTCAGTTTTAGGAGCTAGATTTTGAGTGCTCACCTAAAGTTACAATCGACGTCTTTCTTTTACAAAGAAATATACATCTTGAAAGAATTTGAAGCCAAGAAAAAACAATTCATTCAGGCAATCATCTGGAGATGCCTGAGATCTTTTGCTTTCCTGTTTACCCCGTTCTTTTTCTCTTCTTTTTTTCTTTCATTTTTTTTTAAGAGATACAATCTTGCTCTGTCACATATACTAGAGTGTACTCACTTAAGCTTTGAACTCCTGGGCTGAAGCAGTCCTCCTACCTTAGCCTTCCAAGTGTCTGAGACTACAGGCATGCACCACTGCACCTGGCTAATTTGATTTATTTTGTTTAGTAAGGACCTGGTCTCCCTTTGTCCCTTAGGCTGGTCTTAAACTTCTGGTTTCAAGTGATCTTCCTGCCTTGGACTCTCAAAGTGCTGGGATTGCAGGCCTGTGCCAGCACACCTGGCCCCACAATTCTTCAAAAGCTCTCAGAGAAAGCATTGCAGAAGACCCCTGTGGCTGTGTTTCATCTGATCCTACATGACGAGTAAGGCTCATTCTTAAGAAGTCACGTCTCATGGAAAATGGGATGAAGACAAATCAGAAAAGGGCAA
Organism: Colobus angolensis palliatus; assembly: GCF_000951035.1. Taxonomy (NCBI): domain Eukaryota; kingdom Metazoa; phylum Chordata; class Mammalia; order Primates; family Cercopithecidae; genus Colobus; species Colobus angolensis. Next base: position 5,560,524 of record NW_012114644.1, on the reverse strand, counting down.
AGGGAAGTCAAAGCAACAAATGGACAGTATAATCCTGGAACTTTATTAAAGTCACACAAATGCTGCTTCAATTAGAGCAATTTGTTTGGCAAACATCGCTCTAACACTTTCAGTTGTATGTTGGCTCACCTGTAATGTCTGGAGCAGTATATAGACTAGGTTTTCTAGAGTTTCTGAAGCATCTTCCAATTGCAATGGCAATCTGACAAAATTCTCTGAATTGCAGTCTGAATCGAGTGTTCATGTGTACCTTTTGTGTAGTCTACTCATCAGCAGGCATAAAAGTTGTTTATGAGGGCGGAGCAAGATGGCCGAATAGGAACAGCTCCAGTCTCCAACTCCCAGCACGAGCGACACAGAAGACCGGTGATTTCTGCATTTTCAACTGAGGTACTGGGGTCATCACACTGGGGAGTGCTGGACAATCAGTGCTGGTCAGCTGCTGCAGCCCGACCAGTGAGAGCTGAAGCAGGGCGAGGCATTGCCTCACCTGGGAAGTGCAAGGGGGAAGGGAATCCCTTTTCCTAGCCAGGCAAACTGAGACACACAACACCTGGAAAATCGGGTAACTCCCACCGCAATACTGCGCTTTAAGCAAATGGGCACACCAGGAGACTATACCGACACCTGGCCGGGAGGGTCCCATGGCCACAGAGCCTCCCTCATTGCTAGCACAGCAGTCTGCGATCTAACCACAAGGCAGCAGCAAGGCTGGGGGAGGGGCGCCCGCCATTGCTGAGGCTTAAGTAGGTAAACAAAGCCACTGGGAAGCTCGAACTGGGTGGAGCTCACAGCAGCTCAAGGAAACCTGCCTGTCTCTGTAGACTCCACCTCTGGGGACAGGGCACAGCTAAAAAACAACAGGGGAAGCAGCAGAGGCCTGTGAAGACCCGAACGACTCTGTCTGACAGCTTTGAAGAGAGCAGTGGATCTCCCAACACGGAGGCTGAGATCTGAGAACGGACAGACTGCTTGCTCAAGTGGGTCCCTCACCCCTGAGTAGCCTAACTGGGAGAAATCCACCACTAGGGGCAGTCTAACACCCCACACCTTGCAGGGTGGGGTACACCCCTGAGAGGAAGCTTCCAAAGTAAGAATCAGACAGGTACACTTGCCGTTCAGCAATATTCTATCTTCTGCAACCTCTGCTGCTGATACCCAGGCAAACAGAGTCTGGAGTAGACCTCAAGCAATCTCCAACAGACCTACAGATGAGGGTCCTTACTATTAGAAAAAAAACTATCAAACAGGAAGAACACCTATACCAAAACCCCATCAATACATCACCATCATCAAAGACCAGAA
>NW_012114644.1:5541515-5554958 GCF_000951035.1 Colobus angolensis palliatus | reverse complement strand
TATGCAGCCATAAAAAGGATGAGTTTGCATCCTTTGTAGGGACATGGATGCAGCTGGAAACGATCATTCTTAGCAAACAATCACAAGAAGAGAAAACCAAACACAAAGGATGTTATCAAGAAAATAAAGGACCAAACACAGAATGACACACAATAGTTGCAAATCACATAGACAATGGTTTCATGCCCAGAATATATAAAGAACTGCTACAACTCAATAACAATAAGACAAAGCACCCAATTTATATAAATGGGCAAAGGACTCAAATAGACATTTCAAAGAAGATATGCAAATCATCAAGAGGAACATGAAAAGAAACTCAACATCGTTAGTCATTAGGAAAATACAAAGTCAGAGCCACAATGATATCCCACACTACACCTACAAATATGGCTACCATTCTTTTAAAATGTTAAATAACAAGTGAAAGCCTTATGTAGAATTTGGAATACTCATACATTGCTGGTGAGATTATAAAAAGGTACAGCCACTAGGAGAAACAGTTGTGCTGCCTCAAGAAGCTAATCATAGAATTCTCATATGAAACAGCATCCGTTCCTTGGTATATACCCAAAGAATTGAATCCAGGGACTCAAACAGGTACTTGCATGGGAATGTTGATTGCAGCATTACTCCCAAAAGATAAAATGTAAAACAATCCAAGTGTTCATCAACACACGAATAAACAAATGTGCTGACACATACAATGGAATGTTTACCTGCCATAAAGAGGATGAGGATCTGACATCCGCTGGAATATGCGTGGACTTTGGAAATATTATGCTAAGTGAAATATGTCAGAAACAAAGTAAAATATATGTATAATTCCATTTATATGAAACATCAAGAATAGGCAAATTCAGAGAGATAGAGCAGAGGTGATCGATGTCTAGAATGGAAAATACAGGGAGTTATTATTGTTTAAAAGATACAAAGTTTCAGTTCAAAATGATAAAAATTTTCTAGGAAAAATAGTGGTGATGGTAACTGAACACTCTGTGTGTGGCTAATTCCACTTGATTGCACATTTTAAAGTGGTTAAAATAGCACATTATTCACAGAACTGTGAAAAACAGATTTCTATTATTTAATTCACCCAGGCTAATGTGTCTGTTTTGGCAGCTGAAGTCCATGAATACATCACCTAACCTAGTGTTTTCGATAAAATGTATCAATTTTTCAATCAAGTTAGCTGGAAGCCCCTGTCCCCAGAAGAACCAGAGGTCCCAAAACAAGAGCTCCAGCAGGGGTTCAACCAGCAAAGATCCCATAGGGCAGCCTCGATATCATGCCCTGGATGGCATGTGAGACTATAGTGATACAACCACAGCATGGAAGTGTAAGTGTTTTTACTACTTACAGACACTGGGGAGCACAGGGCACAACTGGAGACCACAGATACAGAGGTCAGTGAGCCCAGGAAGGGAGGAGAGAAGAGACCAGAAAGCCAACGGCTTTAGTAAGTCCACGTGTTATCTGACAGGTTTCCAGCAGGGAGCTTCAATGGATGTGTGTAAAGCAAGCAGCAAACACTGGGACGACGAGATCATGCTGTGACTGAGAAGTGGTCACTTTAAATGTGAGGGCAAATGTCAGAATTATCCGTTAAAAGAAAGCAGATAGAGAGAAGGGAGCCCAGCACACCAAGCAGGAGAGATGCCTCTAAGATTTTCTCTCTGGCCACCAACTGGAAAAACTTGAACCAGATTCACTATTGAAAATTGCCATGGTGACCAAGGCCTGCCTCTGATGTGAGGCAAATAAATTTACACCTTAAAAAATTAATGCCAAGGCAGCATGACACTATGAGCACTCATGGCATCCAGGGACACCAGCAGGGTGTGGTACTGTGCACTGGAGTCAGAATCCTGGGTTCTGGTTCCTGGTCATAAGAAAATGAAAATGACTTGTCCCTGCTCCCGTGACATTGATCCTCCTGCCCTGCTGCTCCGTTTTCTGCTCCCAAGCCCATGTGCAGTGCTCAGCCCCAGACATCACTGTCCCAAGGGTATACACAGTGCTGCCTACTGCACACAAACACAAACTCACAGATGGTGACAAAAATCTGCGTTTGGGACACCCAATTGTGAAAGAGGGAGAACAGTGAACATAGAGCTACAGAGACTGGAACTCATGGGTCTGGAAGGTGATGGAGCTGTAACATAACATACGTGTGACCTCGTGTGACATGTGCAGATCCTTGTGGAATGAAACACGCAGCCTGGCCTGGGATATCGGCCACCCACATTTCCCTTCCAGTCCACCAGAGGGTGGCAGAGTCCCTCCAGCCTGGAGCCTTCCCAGGGGATGCAGACCTCCCTCATCTGAACCCATAGCCGAGAAGGGTCGACCCTCACCAGGGTCACCTCGGCACAAGTCCTCAAGGTCCTCCATGCTGCCCGCACGGACTCTGTCAGCTCCTCCTTGGCCTGGCGGACGCCAACCTGACACCACTCCCTCTGCAGGCAGCTCCTGCCCCACACACCTGCTCCTTCCCTGGGATCAGCTAAAAAGACATCTCCCAGAGCAACGCTGGTGCATGGGACGCCACATTGAGCGCTTTCCCCTCATGACCTCTCTCCATCCTCATCAACTCTTTCCGTCACTGCTCCCTAAATGCCCACCCCTGCTCCATCTGTCCTGTTCTCTGGGGCATCCCAGGCCAAGCCTAACGCTGACACAGAACAGTGCCTGCCTGAGGGCCCACAGCCTCCCCGGGAATCAGTCAGGCACCCTGTGACTTGCCTTCCTGCTGCTCCCCGGGGGGCTCAGAGTGGGTGTGATGTTCACACACAGGCACCATCCAGGATGTGGCCACCTACCCCTGGCTGTCCCTTGGGAAGACAGACCTCTCCTGTGTCCCTGCAGGGAGAAGGGGGTATTATTGCTCTTTGCTCCCAGAACACAACTCACCCCCACGCGCCCTCTCAGGTGTGAGCAACGTCCCTCCAGACAGGCTCTCTGATGACTGCCTATTCCTCCTCTACAGAGAGCAGCTTGGCCAGGTCAAAACCCTCAGGACAGACTCCTGGGTATGTCAGCACATGGAGGGCTGAGCCCATCAAGACCACGGAATAAGTTGGGATGAATCTCTCCAGCTCTGAACCCCTGCTGTGTCCCAGGCTCCTGTTCCTGCATCTCAATGAGCCATGTTCCACAGCGTTCCTGGGTAACTCCCCACTTCCTCCTGCACCACCATGGGGAAGATGTGGTGTCCACAGGACAATCAGCTGAGCAGAGAAGAGAGGACACCAAAGATGGTCAGGAAGAAATGAGAAACCCTGAGCCCCAGCTCAGCCACCAGACCCCAGGGAGCAATAGAGTGACTGAGAACTGTCCTTTGACCATGGAACTCACAGCCCCCACTGAGCAACCAGCACAAGCCTCTCCTCCCAAGAGACATGAGAGATTCACCCTGCACACCTCCAGGAAGGACAGTTTCCTCTGGGACACCCAGGTCCTGAATGTCCATCCTTGGAAGCTACAGCCAAGCCAGACACAATTAGAGAAAGGAAGGGTCCCTGTCACCAGGCGACACACAACTCACCCACAGCACAATGGGGTGTCCCTGTGACAGAGACCTGGTGCAGCTCCAGCCTCCTGCACTGAAGGGGAGAGCCAGATGGGGAGGAAAGAGGGCAAAGGGTGTGAATGTGTACCCAACCCAGAGCCATGGGGACAGCAGGAGGCTGAGGCCCAGAACTGTGCTTGCCCAACCTACAGGGTATGTGTGTGACTGTGTGCGTCTGTGTGTGTCTCTTTTGTGTGTGTGTTTGTGTTTTTGCACATAGTGTGTGTCGAGGTTTGGTGACAGAATCACTGCTGAAAAAGGCAGAGGCCTCCACAATTCCCAGGGGCCTGACACACAGACAAAAGGAAAAAGAGAAGGAGGGACAAGGAGGCTGGACAGAGAGGGGAGGGGACAGAGAGGTGTCCTGGGCACAGACCCCGCCCATGAGCCTGAGAAGTGCTCCTGCCCTGGGAAGAGGCTCAGCACAGAAGGAGGAAGGACAGCACAGCTGACAGCCTTGCCCAGAAAGATTCTGGATCTCAGGCTCATCTCCACAGAGGAGAACATGCAGGCAGCACAGGCCATGGGGCCCCACTCAGCCCCTCCCTACACACTACACATCACCTGGAAGGAGCTGCTTCTCACAGGTGAGGAGAGAACTTCCTGGGAGAAGACAGAAGGAGGAAGCAGAATGATTGGATGGGGTCTCCTGGAGAGGATGCGGTTCCAAAAAATAAAAGAAGTCAGCACTTTGGGAGGCTGAGGTGGGTGGATCACAAGGTCAGGAGATCAAGACCAGTCTGGTCAACACAGTGAAGTCACCTCTCTACAAAAAATACAAAAAATTAACCAGGTGTGGTGGTGTGCTCCTGTAATCCTAGCTACTCGGGAGGCTGAGGGAGGAGAATTGTATGAACCTGGGAGGCAGAGGTTGCAGTGAGCCACGATGGCGCCACTGCATGCCACCCTGGGTGACAGTACGAGACTCCGTCTCAAAAAGGAAAAAGAAAACAACACAGGAAAGCAGGCTCTGTTGGAGCCTGGATAGGGTTATACCAGAGAGGGACAGGGGTCAAAACAGGAAAATCACATTGCACTGGAATTGGTAAGAGGTAGGAAAATCTCAAGTGTTCTTTTTCACTAGTTAATCATCACTGGATACCACATTTTGAAAAATGATAATAACTGTTATCAGATGACATTTAAAATGAAAATATAACCAGGGCATGAAACACTATCCTCAGCAAAAAACCTCAACAATTGGAGAAAGACAAAAAAAATACCCTGAGCACAGAGGACCCTGGGAACTCTCACATCTACAGGAGTCTACAGCCTCTCCAAGGCACTGGGGTACAACCAAGATCAAAAGTCCCTGTCCTTGTGGAGCTCATGCTGTCATGGGGAGGAAGACAGACATGCAAAGAGATCTAGAATGTGAGGTCAGATGCTGACAAGAGCTCTGGAGGGAGCAGAGCAGGGAAAGTCAGAAAGGGAAGACCCAGGGTCTCTGAAGGAGGTGTCAGCAAAGAAGTCTAAGGATGCCCTGATGTGAGCAGGACCTGAAGGCAGTGTGGAGAGAGCTGTGCAGACCCTTGTGGAAGAGGATTCCAAACAGAAAAATGCCAAGGTCAGAAGTGTTGAAGGAATGGGGGTCGTGCTGCTGACCTTGACCCAGTAGGACAGTAGGACACAAACACACACACACACACAAACACACACACACAAAAGGTGTATGTGTTTGTGAGTGTGTGTGTGTGTGTGTGTGTTTTCAAGGCTGATGACTGAAGAGATCCTCTCAGGACCCAAGGCCCCATCTTTTCACCCCATTACATAGGTCTCAATATTGACTGATGCTCTCTCCACCTCCTAGCATCACTTTTAATCTTCTGGAAACCGCCCACCGCTGCCCAAGTCATGATTGAAGCTCAGCCAACCAAAGTTTCCAAGGGGAAGGATGTTCTTCTACTTGTCCACAACTTGCCCCAGAATGTTGCTGCCTACATCTGGTACAAAGGGCAAATAATGGACGTCCACCATTACATTACGGGATATGTAATAGACCCTGAAACAATTATATTTGGGCCTGCATACACTGGACGAGAAAGACTATATTCCAACGCATCCCTGCTGATTCAGAAAGCAACCCAGAAGGACACAGGATCCTACACCATAAAAATCACAAAGCGAGGTGATAAGACTAAAGGAGTAACTGGACATTTCACCTTATACTGTGAGTGATTCCACATGATCCCAGGGTGTTGGGGGTGAGGGTCACTTCTACTTTGCACACACAGGATGATCAGGCCTGGAATGTGCCTGTGTCCCTCTCTGCATTATGTCCCATGTTGGGGTTTTGGCTTTTAGTCCAGGACACACACAGAGGAGACAAACTACAACAGATTAGAATTCCTTTCCTGCCTCCAGACCCTGCAAACACTTGCTGCACAGGAAGGACAGTCTGATGGGGGAGGTGCTCAGCAGGAGGAGATCAGTCTCAGCCAAGGACCTCAGGCCCTCTTCATAAATTTGACCCTGAGAAAGACCCTGGAGAACTGAGTAGGGCTTTGCCTAAGAGGCCCCGTGAGATACTCTCAGAGAAGCTCAGCTCTATAAGACTCAACCTCAGACCCCTGTCCCTAAATCCTTACTCCAGATAAAGATGAGGAGCCTGTGCCATGGCTGGGTTGTGGCAGGGCTTACTGGGATGAAGGATTCACCAGCTGTCTGAGGACTGTGTCTCCTGGAGCTGCTCACTGCCAGGGCTCAGCCCTCATCTAGGCAAAGACAGAGCTTTCTTCACCGGAGACTCAGAGCGGAGAGAACAGAAAGACAAGGTTCGTAGGCCATCAGCCAACTGCCTTGTGAGGCTTAGGACACTCCATAGAAACTCTAATATCCACAGAGGCAGAAATGGAAGAGAGAAAATGTACCTGGCAGCAGCTTATCCACAGGGATCTGACCTAAAGGTGCTCTCTCATGGAAGTGAATAATAATAAATGCTGTTTCTGTGAACACCTCCACTGTGCCAAGTATTAGATCAGGTGACTGTGAATAATTTACAATTTATTCACAGATAGTATGAAAAGCCACAGTCCATTTGCCATTTAGTTTATTTGACTGAGAGAAAACTGAGGCACAGGAAGGCACAGTCACTGAACCAGAGTCACACAAACACAAAAGGCAGATCAGGGTCACATGAGGTCTGTCTGCAGCCACAGGTCCATCCTTTCCTCCACCAGAAGTGAGGGCTTATTGGATTCCAAGGACCCCATAGTCATTTATTGACTCAAATCCTCTCTTCTTAGGCATCCGAACCTCAGAGGAGTGAGAGCAAACGGTCAGCTGATTAGTCTGCACTCCAGAACTAAATCACCTGCCTCAACTGTCTGAGTGCAAAATATGTCCAGGCCTCCACCAAAGATTTTTTTTTCTTAATTATACTTTAAGTTCTACAGTACACGTGCATAACATGCAGGTTGGTTACATATGTATACTTGTGCCATGTTAGTGTGCTGCACCCATCAACTCGTCAGCACCCATCAACTCGTAGATCTTAACCCCTATCACTGAACCTGAAATCCTGTGTTTCCCAAAGTGTCCATGTCACTGGCATGACAGGATAAGGAGAGGACCTTGTTTTCTTTCCCTACTCACACCCTGCATCAGCACAGGCCCAGTGAGAGACACACACTCAGAAGCTCTCACATAAAAAATGAAGGAATTGAAAGAAGAAATGAATGATTCATAACCTCTTTAGAGACTGGATCTTGGATACAGAATCCTAGGAAGTTCTAGCCACACCTGTCCCTTGTCCTTCAGAGGCTGACAGCCATGTTTCATCCCCCCACTACCTCTTGCCCCTAAAGCCACCCCACTTCATGTGTAACTCTGAAGCTCTTTGGGCACTGGAGCATTTTCAGGGCTCCCTGGTCCTGGACTGTGGAACTGGGGGAACCTGGTCCTTGGGGTCTCTGAAGTCACTGTACCCCCCGCTGTTCACTGCCATGCTGCCTCTGTCTCTCTCTGCTTCTCTGGTCCCTCATCTTCCTCCCACTTCATTCTAACTGGCAAGCTCTGTCCTGCACAGCTTCTTCCTCCACACCTAGGCCTTCCCCAGACAATCCCTCTAACTAGGCTGATTGTTCTGTTCCCTTCCTGCTAACACTGTGGCCTGGCCCACCTCCCAGGAAATGGGAAAGGCACAGAAATCACCTGGAATTGCCACTCCTGCCAGGCTTCATCAACAGCCAATGTCCCTAGTCACTAAGCAAATGAGCTTCCACTGTATCCCCATCCAGGGCTCTGTCACTTTGTGAGGCTGATCTGTAAACAAGACCGTGGGACAGGGATAGGCAGCTTCTCCATCCAGTCTTATAATTCCCAGGCAAGTTCTTCTGGCCTCCTGCACAAACAAAACCAATTGATCCAGATGGTGATTTGCAGTAAAGAAAGATTTTAATGACTCTAAGTCTGCCAAACAGGAGGACGGAGGTTTATTATTACTCAAATCAGCCTCCCTAGTGGATCAGGTGTTAAAGATTTTCAAGGATAGTTTCAGGGGCACAGGAGTAAAAAATGGGTACTGCTGATTGTTTGGGGATGGAATCATGCGGGCGGAGGGAAATGATTTGTTTGTGCTTGAATCTGACTCTAGGTGGGGACCACGTGACTGGCTGAGTCATTAGTCATGGGTATGGATGAGGTCAGCCGGTTGCCAGAATGCAAAGAATGAGAAACATCTCAAAAGACCAATCTCAGGTTCTACAATAGTGATGTTATCTATAGGAGCAATTAGTTACAAATTTTGTCAACTCTGGCCAAATGACATTTGAGAAGTAAGGGATTATAGAAACTGTGCCTACATTTTAGCAGAATTCAGTTCCCTCCTATAATCTTACTCTCATGGTCTTTCACCAGTTTTACAAAGGCAATCCCTGGGCAAAATAACAGTATTAGTGTTATGGAGGAACTATTATCATTCTTCCTTCAAAGTTAAACCATAAACTAAATTCCTCCCATGGTTAGCCTGCCCTGTCCAGGAATGAATGAGGACAGCCAGCCTGAGACAAGATGCCAGATGGCATCAGCCATGCTAGTTTGCTGTCACTGTTGGAATCTTTGCACTGACTCACAAGGGTGTCAGAGGCTGGACAGGTCTGCAGTCTCCAAAGCCCATGGGCTGATTTCACCCATTTCACTCGTGACTCCATCCTCAGCCTACTATGGAGCTCACATTCTCCAGTCACTTCCTAGAGACTTCTGGTTTCCCTGTCAGGCATATAACAAGCTTGAAATTTGTCACTCAGTTCGAACAGTAAGTAAAAAGCTGAACAGGCTCAAAAGTCAACAACTCATTAAAATCCCTCAGAGATGATCAGGCACAGTGGCTCACGCCTGTAATCCCAGCACTTTGGGAGGCTTAGGTGGGTGGATCACGAGGTCAGGAGATCAGAGTATCCAGGTTAACATGGTGAAACCCTGTCTCTACTAAAAATACAAACAAATTAGCCGGGCGTGGTGGCAGGCGCCTGTAGTCCCAGGTACTTGGGAGGCTGAGGCAGGAGACTGGTGTCAACCCTGGAGGCAGAGCTTGCTTGAGCCAAGATCGTGCCGCTGCACTCCAGCCTGGATAATAGAGCGAGACTCCGTCTCAGAAAAAAAAAAAAAAAGGCTGTTAGAGAAATGAAAAATGCTTTTGAGGCTTACTGGTAGACTGCACACAGCTGAGGAAAGAATCCCTGGCTTGAGGATGTGTGAATAAAAACTTCCAAAACTGAAACAGGAAAGTTCAAAAAAGTGGGGGAAAAAAAGTGGAACAACATATTCAACTTCATATTTAATATTTTGTATTGACAACAGCAATTTTTAAACGTTGTAGTTGTGGGACAACTACCAAGGCTGTAACATACATGTAATGGGAATACTGGTGGTTTTGGGGACCTGTTGTAGGTGGCCAGGTGGGTGCTACCTGATGGTTTTACTGCCGGTGCCACATATAATTGTTTGCTCTTGATGATGACATTTTCATAAAGTGGGGTTCTTCGTGTCAGGGACACATGAGCCATGGGCGTCTCACTTAGACTCTTCCCAAATCACACAAACTTAAACTCTAGTTGTAATTCCTGAGGTTAAGAGAAAATGAAGAAAGCATTTCACATACCTGTTTTGGGCTCCTCCCCATTTTTCCTAACTCTGCACGGAAATTAGAAACAGGGAGTTCTTTCTATATTTACTAACATAACACACATCCCTTCTTTTAATTCGGCATCATTCCTCCCTTTATGTAATTGACACACTGGCCAGTTCTATCCTTTTAATGGGACTCTCTCTACTTAAGGACTTGCTAATTTCAAATCACCTTTGGCATCTTTCTTTGAGCATAATGTGATCCTGCTGGAATTCACGGCACACCTAAACCTTAATTGGGCATCAACAGAAATATTACTACCAGAAATTGATCTTAGATGTTTGGACCATCAGTAAAAATTTCCACTTACGACAACATTTTAATGTTTCCTCCAAATTTTGTTTTGTTTTGTTACTAGAGTCAGAACATAACATGAGGTCTAAACTCCTGACAACTTTTTATGGGAAAATTACAGTATTACAAATTGAGCATCCCAAATCCAGAAATCCAAGATCTGAAAGGCTCCAAAATCCAACACTTCTGACCACTGATGTGATGCTAAAAAAAGTGCTCACAGGAGCATTTTGGATTTTAAATTTTTCAGATTTGGGATGCTAACCCAGTACATCTACTGCAAATATTCCAAAACAAAAAAAAAGTTAGAAATCCAAAACACTTGGTTTTAAGCTTTTTGCATAAGGAACACTTTATCTTTATGAACTGCAGGCATGAAGCTGTACAGAAGATCTCTACAACCTCTTCATCCTGCATAACTAAAACCACACACCCACAGAACAATGTTCTATTCCCCCGACCCCGTCTCCTGGAAACTACTATTCTACTCTCTGATTCACTCTGGAGTCCACTGAGATGAGGTACACCGAGTAGTCAAACTCATAGAATCAGACAGTAGAATGTCTAATGAGAGAAAGTATCGGCAAGATTTCTTCCCAAATATTGGTCTAATAGCCACCAAACATATATGGTGCATGTGGGACAGACTTCCATCCTCAGTTCATGTTCGCCCTTTCCACCAGTCAGTTCTGCATTTGCAAACATCCACATGTATTTCTAGAAAGATCCACGTGTCTTCACCTGCCCTCTACAGGGGGAAGGGAACATCACGGACCCAGAACAGAGAACATGGTATTGGTCCAAAGCTATCAGCTCTTGCCTGTCCCCTTCACTCTTTGTAGGTCATTCCTTGGACTCTGCTCTATCTTTAGAGGTCACTCGCTCAAGTCAGTCACTATGAGACAGCTGGGAAAACTGCCCCACCTTGTGGTTCCACTGCCTGATGATTGAACTGACCTCCAGGCTTCACTCTGGTCTCCCCTGTGTTATTTCTGCTGAAGCACCCAGTCCCAGGCCAGGCTTCCCAGTACCCAAAGGGTTTAAGGACAATGGGAAGTTCCATCATCCATCTCTAGGATGTCCTTGGAAAGGGAAGCTGCAGAGGAAACATACCTTGGGGGGCAAAGTAAGACTGAAACTAAGAAGATTCTAGCACTGCATGCTCCAGGCGAGGACCACAGGGAGGGCCAGGCAGGCAGTTGGAGAGGGAGGGACTCATAGAGTCACCAAGGGCTGTGACTGCTGGTCCCATGTCTTTCCATGACCTAATACTGCTGCTCAATTCACACTTGAGAAAGTCTGTGCTTCTCACACATAAAGCAGGCAGACTCACAATCTCTGAGTCCTCGGATTGCCATGCATCTCTCTTGTAACACACACTCCTGCCACGGGCTTTTAAGGACTTGGGTGGGCTGAGAGGTGGGAAATGCCAACTCTGATTGAAAAATGTCTTTAGAGGAATCAAGGGCAATCTTCTCTCTGTTACCTGCACAGCGGACACTCCCAAGCCCTCCATCTCCAGCAGGAACTTAAACCCCAGGGAGGCCACGGAGACTGTGATCTTATCCTGTGATCCTGACACTCAGGACGTAAGCTACCTGTGGTGGATAAATGGTCAGAGCCTCCCTATCAGTCGCAAGTTGCAGCTGTCCGAAAACAACAGGACCCTCGTTCTATTTAATGTCACAAAGGATACTGCAGGACCCTATGAATGTGAAATGAAGAACCCAGTGAGTTCCAGCCGCAGTGACCCAGTCACCCTGAATCTCCTCCGTGAGTATCTTCTGTTCCTCTGTGAGCCAGGCTGCCATCCCAAATACACATGGCCAGAGGCCAGGCCTCTCTGTCCCTCTCAGGTGCAAGTACAGAGACCTTTACTCCTAGACATCAAAGCTGACCATGACTACTAAGAGTAGGCTTAGGCTTCATCAACAATGGGAGAGAAGAGGTTGCTCCCGTCATGGGAGAATCAGGGTCCACAGCTTATGATGGGAGAAAAAGGTGAATGTCTCAGGCTTCAGATCAGTGAACACAGCAGGGATCTGGCTGGGACTTCAGTGTTGTGACTTAGCTCACAGGGTCACTGTGGCCCTTCCATAGACCAGGATTTTCCCTTCCCTCTGAAAACATCACCTGTGACTTTATTTTCTTTGCTCCAGATGGCCTGGATGCCACCATCACTTCTTCTTCATGCACCTATTACCATACAGGGGAAGTCCCCAAGCTCTCCTGCCTCACAGACTCTCACCCACTGGTAGAGCATTGTTGGCTGATTGATGGGAAGTTCCAGCAATCAGCATAAGTGTCCTTTATCCTCCAAATCACTAAAACATATAGAGGGGTCTATGTCTGTTTCATCCATAACTCAGCCACTGGTGGAAAAAATCTCATAATCAAGAGGATCACAGTCCCTGGTAAGTGGATCCCTGTAGCATTGGCAATATGTTTTCCAGTGAAGTCTATCTGGCTATTCTGGCTGTCAGATAAGAACCATCTTCCCTCTGCAAAGGGAGAGGGAAAATCAAAAACCCAGGACAGGGAATATGTTTCTGCTCCAAAACCACCGGCTCTTGTCTGCCCCTTTGCTCTTTCTAGATCATTCCTTAGACTACATACTAACAATGAACAATCTGAAAGGAAATTAAGAAAAGAATTTCAATTTACGTTAACATCAAAAGGAATAAAATTTTTGGAAAAAGTTTAACCCTGAATTCAAAGGGTTATACCCTGAAAACTCCAAAACATTACTGAAAGAAATTAAAGATGACATCAATATATGGAAAGACATTTCATTTTCATGGATTGGAAAAATCAATATTGTTAGGAAGACAATACTACCCAGTGAGCTGCAGATTCAACACAACCCCTACCAGAATCCCACTAACATTTTTTGCAGAATTACAAAAATCTGTCCTAGATCTCACCTGACAGGCTCTTATTAATGACTGCCACGACAGAGACACTGAGAAAAAGATGCAACCATGAAAAGGTGGAAAGTTTTGATGACATAGAAAATAGCAATCAGCCTTTCTCACATCCCAAAGCCTTCAAAAATATACAAGTGCAGCATGGCAAGTATGGAATTGACTAAAAATTAATCATCAAGCTAGAAACATGGTGCGAGAAAAAAAAGGGGGGGGGCAAGAATATATCTGGCTTATCACCTCCCACTTTTGCGTACTAATCTGATGCTGAAAAGAAATGCTCACTGGAACATTTTAGATTTTGAATCCTTCAGATTTGGGATGCTAAACCAGTAAGCATATGACAAATATTTCATCAAAAAATGTCAGAAATCCAAAACACTTTTTGTCCTAAGTCTTATGCATAACAAATACTCAATCTGTGTGAACTGTAGACATCAAACTGTATGGCAGATCTCTAGAACCTCCCCGTCTTGCATAACAGAAACTGCACACCCATGAACAACTTCTGATTCTCCCCACTCCCA
>NW_012114644.1:5523883-5541465 GCF_000951035.1 Colobus angolensis palliatus | reverse complement strand
AAATATTTCAGAATCAAAAAATGTCAGAAATCCAAAACACTTTTTGTCCTAAGTCTTATGCATAAGAAATACTCAATCTGTGTGAACTGTAGGCATCAAACTGTATGGCAGATCTCTAGAACCTCCCCGTCTTGCATAACAGAAACTGCACACCCATGAACAACTTCTGATTCTCCCCACTCCCAGCTCCCAGCAACCAGCAGTCTCTTCTCAGATTCACTCTGGAATCCACTTCCATGAGGTCCCTAGAGTAGTCAAACCCACGGAATCGGAGAGTAGAGTGTCCAGTGAAAGAAAATATTTGCAAAAGTTCTCCCCAAATTTGTGTCATATCCATCAAACACACATGGTCCATGAGATCCAGATTTCCAGCAGTACATTCTCACCCTTTCCACCAGTCAGTTCTGCATTTGCGAATGTCCACATATATTTCTGGACAGGTCCACATAGGCCTCACCTGCCCTCTGCAGAAGGAGAGGAAACTTAAAGAACCCAGAACAGGGAACATGGTTCTGCTCCAAAGCCACCAGCTCGTCCCTGTCCCCTTCACCCTTTCTAGATCATTCCTTGCACTCTGTTCTATCTTTGGAGGTCACTGCTCAAGTAAGTCATCATGAAACACCTGCAAAAACACTGCCCCACCTTGTGCCTCCACTGCCTGATGACTGAACTGACCTCCAGGCTTGACTCTGGTCTCCCCTGTCTTCTTTCTGCTGAAACATCCAGTCCCAGGCTAGGCTGCTCAGTATCTTCAGGGTTTCAGGACAATGGGAAGTCCCATTATTACTCATCTCTAGAATGTCCTTGGAAATGGAAGCTGCAGAGAAATCACATCTAGGGGGGCAAAGTAGGATGGAATTTGGAAGGGGCACAGGAGTTGCACATTCCAGATAAGGAACCCAAGGTAAGCCCGTCAGTCAGCTGATTAGAGAGGGACTGGGAGGGGTACCAGGGACTGTGACTCCCACTGATGTGTCTGTCCATGACCCAACACTGCTGCTCCTTTCACTCTTGAGAAAGTCTGTGCTTCCCTAGGACAGAGCACATGGCCTCACAGTCTTTGAGCACTTAGATCATCATGCATCTGTCTTGTGACATGCACCAGCTATTGGCTTTCAAGGACTCGGGTGGGCTGAGAGGTGGGAGATTCCAACTCTGATTGAAGGATGTCTGTGGAGGAATCAAAGCTGCCACACAGGACAATCTTCTCTCTCTATTATCCACACAGCGGAGCTCCCCAAGCCCTACATCACCAGCAACAACTTCAACCCCATGGAGAATAAGAATGTTGTAGCCTTAACATGTGAACCTAAGACTCAGAACTACACCTACGTGTGGTGGGTAAATGGTCAGAGCCTCCCGGTCAGTCCCAGGCTAAAGCAACCCGGTGAAAACAGGATCCTCATTCTAGCCAATGTCACAAGAAATGACACAGGACCCTATGAATGTGAAATACGGGACCGAGTTGGTGGCATGCGCAGTGACTCAGTCACCCTGAATGTCCTCTGTGAGTATGTTTCGGTCATCTGTGGGCCATGCCACCAGCTTAAAGCCAAATGATCAGAGGTCAGGCATCTCAGTCTCTCTCAGGTCCAAGTACAGACACTTTTATTTCTGGACACCCGAGCGGGCCATGACTCCCTGCCCTGGGAAAACCTGGGTAGGCACAGCCTTAACCAAGAATATAAGGGGAGGGGATGCTCTTGTCATGGGAGACTTGGGGTCTACAGCTTGTGACGGGAGAAACAGGTGAATACCTCAGGCCTTGGCTCAGTGAACACAGAAGGGGGTTGGCTGGGCCTTGAGGGGGTGTCTTGGCTCAGAGGGACACTGTGTCCCTTTAAGAGACCAGGAGCATCCCCTTCCCTCAGATGACATCACCTGTGGCTTTATTCTCTTTACTCCAGATGGTCCAGACCTCCCCAGGATTAACGCTCCATTCACCTATTACCATTCAGGAGAAAACCTCTACTTGTCCTGCTTTGCGGACTCCAACCCACCGGCAGAGTATACTTGGACAATTAATAGGAAGTTTCTGCAATCAGGACAAAAGCTCTCTATCATCCACATTACTACAAAGCATAGTGGGATCTATGGTTGCTCTGCTCGTAACTCAGCCACTGGCAGGGAACGTTCTGTAGTCACGAGGATCAAAGTCTCTCGTAAGTGGATCCTTCATCATTGGCAATAGAGTTTTAGGTGGAGTCTATCTGGCTTTCAGAGAAGAGTCAGGAAAACACTTTTATTCCCAGCTTGTGTCCCATGGGCAGAAGCAAATCCTAAATTCTCCTCCTGAACCCTCCCAATTTGTCTCTACAGACTCTCTTCTTCTTTTTCTGTTTTCTCATGGCTGACCTTGTGTCCAGCCTGAGAAAAGTAGGGACAGGGCTTTGAGCCCTATGTGGTGGAAGAGGCTTCACAGAGGTGGAAGAGGCTTCACAGAGGGACAAGAAGGAGAGTTTTCAAGATCAAGTTGCTTTTCGCTGTCACCAACACATCCCTTTCTGCCACATCTTTGTTTTCTTTTACCTACTCCATGAGGTACAAGGAACATCTGAGGCTTTGAAACAAATGAGAGGAGGAAGCTCCCTGGATGAGAGAGGAGCAGCTCAGACTGCTTCCTGCTCTGATCCAGGCTTCTCGGGTGAATGGCCCTGTCTGACTCTACCCGGGGTGGGACCAGCATGTGTGGAGAAAGAGCCTTGGTGGCCTGTCCTGAATTCGGCTAAATCGAGCTGCCAGTTGAAGTGAAGCCTAGTCTGCAGGGAAATAAGAAGAGAGGGAGCCTCTGGGCAGACTCTTGAGCTGTGTCCTGGCTCTGAAGTCACCAGCTGTATAAGGCTGTGGGCACAGCACGTGGGACACAGCACAGAGGACAGTGAGTGATGCACACTTGGAGAAATAGGGAGATTCACCTCTGGGGCTCTGCATGACAGGAAAGGGGCAACGCCAAAAACAGTGTATTTATAGAGTGTAAGACTATCAGGACACTTTATATATATCTAATATAAGACTTATCATTAATTATTATTAACTTATCATTAACTATTTCGAAGTGTGCAATTTAGTGTTGTGTAACCATCACACTATCCATTTCCAGAATTTCTTCCTTTTACCATATTAAACCTCTGAACCCAAAAAAACAGTAACTTTCACTCCTTGTCCCCCTAACCCTTAGCACCCACCATTCTACTTTCTGTCTCTATGTAACTAGCTATTCTATCTTTTATAAATGGAATTATATAATAATTATCCTTTTGTGTCTGGCTTCTTTCAGTTAGCATAATATCTCCAAGGTTCATCCTTTTTGCACAATGTATTGGAATTTTATTCCTTGTTAAGGTTGAATAGCATTTCGATGTATATAGAAACACTTCATTTGCCTACCCACTTATCTTTCAATGGACAGTGGACTTTTCCGTTGCTTCCATTTTTTGGCTATTGTGAGTAAGGCTTCTCTGAACATCAGCGTGCAAATACTTGTTCAAATTTCTTTCCATTTCATAGGGAGTATGTCCAGAAGTGGAATTGCTGGATCGAATGGTAATTTATTGTTTAAATTTTTGAGAAACAGCCACATCACTTTTTACAGTGCCTATAACATTTCCCATTCCCATCAGTAATGCACTAGAGCTCCAATTTTTCCATCTATTTGAAAACACTTGTTGTTTTGTGTTGCTGTCATTGCTATTTATCAAAGCCATTCTAAAGTGTGCGAGGTGGTGTCACATTGTGGTTTCGATTTGCGTATCTCTAAGTATTTGTGACACTGAGGAACTGTGCATGGGCTTATTGGATATTTGTATATCTTCCTTGGAGAAAACTCTATTTTAATCCTTTGTTCATTTTTTAATTGGGTTTTTGGATGTTTGCTGTTGTTGACTTGTAGTTTTTCATGTATTCAGGAAATTAATTTCTTATCATACTTATAATTTGCAAATATTTTTCTCATTTCATGGGTTGCCTTTTTACTTTCTTGATAATGTTCTCTGATATATAAAAGATTTTGATTTTTATAAAATCCAATTTATCCATTTTATTTATTGCCTATGCTTTTGTTGTTACAACCAAGAAATCATTGTGAAATCCAATATCATGAAGCTTTTCTTCTATGTTTCCTTCTAAGAGTTTTATAGCTTTTGCTTTTAAATTAGACCTTTGATCTATTGTGGGTTAATTTTTGTATATGGTGTTAGGTAAAGGTTCCACTCATTCTTGCCCTTGGATATCCAGCTTTCCCAATATCATTTGGTCAGAACACTGTCCTTTCCCCATTGAACAACTTTGGCACACTCGATGAAAATCATTTTGCCATATATGCAGGTATTTCTTTCTGGGTTCTTTGTTCTATTTCACTAATTTCTATGTCTTCCTTTATTCCAATACCACGCTGTATTGGTTACTAGGGCTGAAATCAGGTTACTAGGGTAGTAAATGCTGAAATCAGGAAGTGTGAGTCCTCCAGCCTCATTCTTCCTCTTCAAAGTTGTTTGTCTATTTAGAGTCATGAGATTCAATATAAATTTTAGGACAGATTTTTCCTTTTCTGCAAAAATGTCACTGAGATTCTGATAGGAATTGTATTGAATCTGCAACTCACTTTTGGTAGCATTGTCTTCCTAACAATATTGAGTCTTCTAATTCATGAAAACAAAATGTTTTCAATTTATTGCTCTCATCATTAAGCAATATTTTATGGATTTCAGGTATAATCATTTCACCTCTTCGGTTAAACTTATTCCTAAATATTTTAACTTTTTGATATTAATACAAATTAAAATTTTTTTCTTAATTTCCCTTCAGATTGTTCATGGTTAGTGTATTGAAATACGACTGATGTTTGAATGTTGATTTTGTATTGTGCAACATTACTGAATTCATTTCTTAATTCCAATAGGTTTGTTACATCTTTAGGATTTTCTACATATAAGTTCAAGTTATCTGTGCATAGAAATAATTTTATTCCTTTCTTCCAGTTTGAATGTCTTTTTTTAAATTCTTGCCTAATTTTTCTGACTAGATCTTTCAATACTACATTGAATAAAAATGTCAAAAGCAGCATCCTTGTCTTGTTCCTGCTAATAAAGGGAAAGCTTTCAGTCTTTCTCCATTGCATATGATGTTAGCATTGGGTTTTTCACATATTGTCTTTATGTTGAGGTGGTTTCCTTTCATTCTTAGTTAGAATGTTTTTATTATGAAAAAATATTGAATTTCATCAAATGCTTTTATTGATTCAATCTTATTACTGATTATAGCTCTGGGCCAGCCCAGGCTGAAATACAGTGGTGTGATTATGGTTCACTACAGCTTCAACCTCCTGGGCTCAAGCAATTCTCCTTCTTCAGTCTCCCAAGATACGAGGACTACAGATGCATGCCAACATGACCAGCTAATTGGTTTTTAATTTTTTTTGTAGAGAGAGGGTCTCCCCGGGTTACCTATGCTGGTCCAAACACCTGGCCTCAAAAAATCCTCCCATTGTGACCTCCCAAAGGGCTAGGATTAAAATATGACCCACCATGCTCAGACTCCATTTTCATTTCTGATTTTAGTAATTTTAATCTTCTCTCTTTTTTTCTTAGTCTAGTTAATGGTCATCAATTTTGTTGATTTTATTTTGAAGAATCAACTTTGGTTTCATCAGTTTACTGTATTCTTTTTCCATTCTCCATTTTATTTTTATCCACTCTAATCCATATTGTTTCCTTCATTCACTGTGCTTGGGTTTAGTTTGTTCTTCTTTCATATCCTGAAGTATGAGACAGCTTGCTTCATACCATTCTTTTAAAGGTTTAATGTAGTCAGTGAAACAAGATGCCACACACAGAGGAACCAATGTCAGCTGCTATATTAATACCATCATCATTAGCCTTCAAGTCAAATCATCCCAGAATCAAATCTCAGATCCACCTATTACTAGCCATATGACACCAGGAAAGATTTTACACTACTCTAAGCTGTCTTTTCATCGGCAAATGGAAATAATGTCTACCTGACAGGGTTACTGTGTGAATTAAATGAGGTACAGGTAAAGTATTTAGCACAGGCCCTGGTACACAGGATGTGCACTTCAACAGTACCTAACTATTTCCATATATATATAGAAAAAGAGGTAACACATAAAACATTAGTACGTGGTTACTGACTACTTGTGGAGAGAAAGGAAAAAAGCTAAGTGCAAAGAATCAAACCTGGTATGTTAGTTTTTACTAACTGAGATGCATCCAGGATGGGATTAGACATATAAGATAATTTATCAGCGAAGACACTTGTGAGGGAATGTGGGGCAGGCATGAAGGTAGTATGGGAGAACCCACAGACTCCTATGCAAAACTGACTCCTGTGAAAAAGAAAGAGAAAGAAGCTTTAGGTATCAATGTAGTTCTAAGAGACCTTTTGTAAAAATGATCAGGAGTACTCTAACCAGTCACCCACTAGAGTTAAAGAGAGCCTCAGAGAACTAGGCTTGTTTTCATGCCCTTGCTGGGAACCTGTGGGAAGGAAGCTTTCTGTGCAGAGGAGGTGGTGAATTTGAAATGCACTGACCTGGGCCTTCTGTCAATCAGGTCCCTGCCATGGAGACCTGGCAGGGTCTCATTCATGGCTGCCACAACAGAGACACTGAGAAAAAGATGTAACCATGAAAAGGTGGAAAGGTGAAAAGTTCTAATGACATAGAAAATAGCAATCAGCCTTTCTCACATCTGAAAGCTTTCTGAAATATCTGAGTGCAGTAGAGAATTGACAGAGGACTGATCAAAAACCTAGAAACATGGTGAGAAGGGAAAAAAAACTGCAAGAATATAATCATCTCCCATCAAATTTCCAACAGAAATAATGCATTCCTTGAAGAAACAATTATAGAGTACCTCATGTTACATGTTTGTTCCTGAGGCTCCCCCCTGTAAAATAACATCACCTCCATTCCTTTTCTTTTCTTTCCATAACAGCTCCTTCAGCAAGAGGGCGTATTTCTGGCCTTAATCCGATATTGCAGCGGTGATGTCATTTCTGTATTTCAGAACGACTGGCAGGTATGATGGCCTTTTGTCTTGTCCTGTTTCCTGCAAGACTAACTTCCATGCTTGGGAGAGGGAAATGGCTTATTTGCCTGTGTCTGGGACTGGATCTCCTCCTTCTTCCACTAAACTCCTGCTTCTCAGCACTAATTCCTGCAGTTCCCTTTCTCCCTGGCCTTTATGCTCCCTGTACCCCACTGTCTTTTAGACTTAATTATCTCCAGCCTCTGCTCATTTGTTTCTCAGATTCAAATGACAAACACAATTTCACATTGTGAAACCCTCTTCATTATTCTTAACATCTCTCAATAGTGTAATTCTCTCCATTCCCATAAAGCTCAACCACTTCTCAAAGTGTTTCTTGACTTCTTGTCTCCAGACTTTGAAACCTTCCTTGCATATGACTGTCTCATTACCTTTCTAAAATCTAGTTAATTCACTTAATCAAGAATCCCCAGGGGTCTACTCTAGCCTATTTGGTAAGTTCACATTTTTTCTATTTACTATTCGTTCTCACTTCCTTTACGTCTGCTTCCTAGTATAATTCCTCCATCATAATCAGAATAGTCTTCCTACACTTCCCTGCCCCTTCACCCATATAGACATAAAATTCTTAGTTCCAATGCTATGCCTAAAAACAGGGTGAACTCCCCTCCACCATCTGCACTACACACTTAACCATACCCTTCATCACAAGCAACCTCTGACCTCGTGGACAACAAAGACTTTAGGATTAGCCTGTGAACCTGGGACTCAGGACACAACCTATGTGTGGTTGACACCTTTTCCTGATGACCAATTCACATGCTCAAAAAAGATACAGAAATGAAGAAGGCAAGGTCCCTACCCCAGGGGACATAAAGCCTAAGAAAGGAAATGAGACCTGAAAATAATCATGATTCCAAAATAGAAAAAAAGTGAAGGCCACAGGAAATCAGAGAAATCTGATGGGAAATATAGCTACACATTGGAATCACTGGAAAACATTTTTGAAAGTGGATACTCAAGCCCCGCCCATGAGTTCCAGTTTAAAGGTCTGGAGAGGGACCCAGGCACTGGTAATTTTTAACTCTTCCCTGACACTACAAACAAGTAACGAGGATGAAGAATTCTTGTTGCAATAGGTAGAACTTAAAACTAAATCAATGATTTTCAGCTAGAAGTACTGGAATTTCCTAACGACCTTTTTCAACATAGGTAAGCCTATACTTTTTTTGGCCCTAATTATTAATAGGCTACACCAAAAAATCAGTAATCCAGTTGGGAAACAGAAGCTCAATGGAAAAGCCACCTTATTTGATACGTTAAAATATATATAAAGCATTTTCAAATAAGTGATAAGTGATGCTAAACCTTCTCTAAATAATATTTATGGGAATGTTAATAATATGAGTATTCTAGGCTGGGTGCGGTGGCTCACGCCTATAATCCCAGCACTTTGGGAGACCGAGGCAGGCAAATCATGAGGTCAGGAGATTGAGACCATCCTGGCTAACACGGTGAAACCCGTCTCTACTAAAAATACAAAAACAAAATTAGCCAGGCATGGTGGCAAGTGTCTGTAGTCCCAGCTAATCCAGAGGCTGAGGCAGAAGAATGGCGGGAATCTGGGAGGCGGAGCTTGCAGTGAGACAAGATGGTGCCACTGCTCTCCAGCCTGGGCGACAGAGCGAGACTCTGTCTCAAAAATAAAATAAAATAGTATTGTAAAAACTATATAAAATTTCTGGAAATTTAGTATGTTATCAGTCGTAGTGTCATGTGCCACAGAAGTAACTAGATTCCTATGTGAGCTATGTCTTTACCATAATAAACCTAATAAAAATCTCACTAGATTTTTAATCATAGTCATTTTAAATCTTTGTTATTCCCAGACAGTTGCTTTGGTTCTTCCTCGAAGTATTTACAATCAGCTACAGTCCAAAATTGCTTTTTCTTCAAGGACATATATGGAAAAGACTCTGACAACGACTCTTGAATACAAGTTTCTGATAACTTCAAGATCATACCACTGGACTCTCTGAGAACTTTCAAAATTTTAATGAACAGGATGCTACCTTCAAGAAATTCAAGACAAAGAAGAAAAAAAACTCAAATTTATTGGACTAAATAATCAAAAGGAAAATGTTTTCACAATTTTTTACTTGAAAATATGCTGATTCCTTGAATGTTTTATTCTCCAGATATATGAACGTTCCCTTTTAAGCTATTTATACTTTACAACAATTTGGTAAAGTATACTTTTGTAAACAAAAATTGATACATTTGCTTTGGCTCCCTAATTGAGTGCCCCAGAATTGGGAAATTCTTCATGAGTATTCATATGCTTATGGTAATAAAGTTATTTGCACAAGTTCAGTAAGAATCTACTCTCTTCATAACAGGACACATTTAAAACATTGGTTATATTACAAAGGCTTTGACTGGGATGTTGTATTTGAGAATATACATAGAATAAACTCATAGGGAATGCAGGCAAAGTATAAAGTTGGCCTTGGTTTGGCTTCCTAGTCTCAAGAGGTTTTTGAAAGTTTAATCTGAGAGTCTTATAAAACTTCTAGCAAAGCAAAGTTTAAAAAGATCCTCTATGGTCCATTGCTACTCTTGCTGCACTTAGGTGAAAAACCTAGGCAAGTTGAGTGAGACTCAACCTATTTTGCAAACAAATTCATCCTACTGGTATTATCGTTGGTAAAAATAGAGACTCCTATATAGAGAAAAATTATGTTGAAAAGAAAAACTATAGTACACCTGTAACCAGACTGAACCACTATTCATTATCTTTGAGTATTTATAATCCACTGGTAGACTGGACTGGACCCTGAATTCTTTTGGTTCTTCCAATTCAATTTTCTCCAATGAACTCATTAAGAACAAGAACAGCTCCGTTACTGAAGCCATATAATCTGGAGGTGGACAACTCAATGTAAATTTCATGGGAAAACCCTCGTGTCTGAGGTGTGGGCCACTCAGAGCTCACCAAATGTTCAACACTATAACTTAGAGACAACTAAACTGCAAACCACAGAAACAAGTTGATGACCTTACACTGTGGACAGCTTTTCTCAAGATGTAAGAACAAGACTATCAATCATGATGAGACTCTTACCTCTCTTAATTTGTCCTGGCTTATGCCTGTCTCCTTTGCTTCCCAGAATAATGCTGTACTTAGGATTTCACAAGAAGTAGCTTCTGAGAGTAAGTTAACAGTGTCAGACACATCATGTCAACCACACTTTTTTTTTTTTTAATGGAGTTTCTCACTTGTAGCCCATGCTGGAGTGCAATGGCACAATCTTGGCTCACCACAACCTCTGCCTCCTGGGTTCAAGTGATTCTCTTGCTTCAGCCTCCCTGGTAGCTGAGATTATAGGCATGCACCAACACATCTGGCTAATATTGTATTTTTAGTAGAGACGGGGTTTCTCCATGTTGGATAGGCTGGTCTTGAACTCCCAACCTCAGCACACCTCAGCTTCCCAAGGTGCTGGGATTACAGGCGTGAGCCACTGCACCTGGCCCACACATTTTTACATAACAAGAGATCCTTCAGTCCACCCAAAAGCTGACGTTAGCTACATCTTTAACACAACTTTTTCCTCAAATATAGGGAGTTATTTTTTAGGCTTCCACTTCTATACTTGCCTATTCTTCTCACACTCTGTTTTAATTTAACATAGACATGTAATGCTAGAAAATAGAATTGCTCTCTACCAGCTTAACAAGGGGGAGCCTGTGCAGTTTCTGACACTTCTTGTGGCACATGGATAAATAAATCAGGTATTATAGAGACTCAGTTGTAAAAATCAAAAAACGTGCTGCCTGGTTAAAATGACTAGTCTCTTCTGGATTCTTCTTTGATCTATTCTATTGTAGTTGGTTTGTATCTTGCTTAAGGTGCATATTCCAAACTCTTGATATTTTTGTCCTGATAGTCATACTGGTACTCTCCCTCATGCGGTGCAATCTACAAATATTTTTATTTGTGTGCAAATATTTGTGAGCAGCCATACTTCAAATATCAAATTGTTTCTCTGGGGCTGGAATTCAAAAACTCAAAGAAATGTGTGGTTTATGGACCGGACGCAGTGGCTCACATCTGTAATCACAGCACTTTGGGAGGCCAAGGCGGGCGGATCACAAGGTCAGGAGTTTGAGACCAGCCTGGTCAATATACTGAAAACCTGTCTCTATTAAAAATACAAAAGTTAGCCGGGCGTGGTGTCGTGCACCTGTAGTCCTGTAGGGAGACCCACTGAAACCATTGCTATGGAATAAAAGATGAAATGTTCCTGATTATTGTAAACACAAAACTGCATGCAGGATTGTTAAAGACAATGCCAGGTTGGGCTGCCAGAATGAGCCAACAGCACGTGATGTGCTTCCCCCTGCAGAGAGCCTATTAATGGACGTGTAGTCAGGGAGGTTTCACATCACCAAGATTCCTATCCCACAAAAGCAGATGTTCATAGCTCTGGGACTGGAATGCAACCCTTGTGGAGAACCTATAAATGGACACATGAGGGGTGCCTGTTCATATGGATAAGATAGGGTGATAAATGCCCTTATCTTGCCACGGCTCTTCTAGGTCTCTTTAGGGTTAAGGCATACTCTCTTCTGAGAATTTTTTTGTTTAACCGGTTGTCTAGTTTCACTTCCTGTTTCTATTGATTGTTTGCAACCAGCTTTGACTGTGACTGTTACTGCTGATTAATATCTTGCTAATCATAGGTAATGGATAAACTGTGTTTCTGTTTTAAGGCTCTGTTAGAAATTGCTGATGCACATACCATGTTGTAAATTCTTATCTCTGTATACTGTACTTCTGCATACTGATGTTATGTTAAAGAATTACTTCATCCCCATGTGACCATCTCACCTCAGAATCAAACCACCCTAAATCCATCAGTAACCTACCCCTGCCCTCACTAAACTTAATAATAAATACTGGTATATCCAGTGCATTGGTGGCATCACAGGACCAGAAGTCAATGACACCCCCCAGACTCAGCTTTCACTATCTTGTGTGTGTCTTTTACTTTTTGACCTGCCTATCCACCTGGGAACAAAGAAAGAGCCCTGTTGCATTGCGGGCTGCTGGCCAGATCCTGCAATATAATCCCAGCTACTTGGTATACTGAGGCGGGAGAATCGCTTGAACTCAGAAGGCAGAGGTTGTAGTGAGCTGAGATGGTGCCACTGCACTTCAGCCTGGGTGACAGAGCGAGACTCCATCCAAAAAAAAGAAGAAGGAGTGGTGTCAAGATGGCCAAATAGGAACAACACCAGCCTCCAGCTCCCAGCATGAGCAGCACAGAAGATAGGTGATTTCTGCATTTTCAACTGAGCTACCAGGTTCATCTCACTGGGGTGTCTCAGACAGTGGGTGCAGCACAGTGGGTGCAGTCCAACCAGTGAGAACCGAAGGAGGGTGAGGAATGGCCTCACCCAGTAAGTGTAAGCAGGAGGGAATAATTCCCTTTCCTAGCCAAGGGGAACCGTGACACACAACACCTGGAAAATCGGGTCACTCCCACCCTAATACTGCGCTTTACCAAGGATCTCAGCAAATGGTTCACCAGGAGATCATATCCCCTGCTGCCTTGGAGGGTCCCACACCCATGGAGCCTCCCTCATGGCTAGCACAGCAGTCTGAGATCTAACTGCAAGGCAGCAGCGAAGTTTGGGGAGGAGCGCCCACCATTGCTGAGGTTAAGTACGTAAAGAAAGAAGCCAGAAAGCTTGAACTGGGTGGAGTCCACCGCAGCTCAAGGAGGCCTGCCTGCCTCCGTAGACTCCACTTCTGGGGACAGGGCATAGCCAAACAAAAGGCAGCAGAAACCTCTGCAGATGTAAATGTCCCTGTCTGACAGCTTTGGAGAGAGTAGTGGTTCTCCCAGCATGGAGTTTGGGATCTGAGAATGGACAGACTGCCTGCTCAAGTGGGTCCCTAAACCCCAAGTAGCCTAACTGGGGGACATCCCCCACTAGGAGCAGACTGACACCACACACCTCACACAACCGGGTACACGTCTGAGATGAAGCTTCCACAGGAACAATCAGACAGCAACATTGGCTGTTCAGCAATATTCACTCTTCTGCAGACTCCACTACTGATACCCAGGTATACACGGTCTGGAGTGGACCTCAAGCAAACTCCAACAGACCTGCAGCTGAGGGTCCTGACTGTTAGAAGGAAAACTAACAAACAGAAAGGACATCCACACCAAAACCCCATCTGTAGGTCACCATCATCAAAGTTCAAAGGTAGATAAAAGCACAAAGGTGGGCAAAAAGTAGTGCAGAAAAGCTGAAAATTCTAAAAATCAGAGCGCCTCTCAACCTCCAAAGGAATGCAGCTCCTCACCAGCAACGGAAAAAAGCTGGACAGAGAATGACTTTGACAAGTTGAGAGAAGGCTTCAGACAATCAAACTTCTCTGAGCTAAAGGAGGAAGTATGAGCCCAGCGCAAAGTAACTAAAAACCTTGAAAAAAGATTTGATGAATAACTAACTAGAATAACCAATCTAGAGAAGTCCTTAAATGACCTGATAGAGAGGAAAACCATGACAAGTGAACCACATGACAAATGCACAAGTTTCAGTAACCAACTCGATCAACTGGAAGAAAGGGTATCAGTGATTGAAGATCAAATAAATGAAATGAAGCAAGAGAAGTTTAGAGAAAAAAAGAGAAA
This sequence comes from Colobus angolensis palliatus, assembly GCF_000951035.1. NCBI lineage: Eukaryota > Metazoa > Chordata > Mammalia > Primates > Cercopithecidae > Colobus > Colobus angolensis. The sequence continues at coordinate 5,527,745 of NW_012114644.1, read as the reverse complement.
AAAGAAATGAACAAAGTCTCCAAGAAATATGGGACTATTTGAAAAGACCAAATCTATGACTGACTAGTGTACCTGAAAGTGACAGGGAAAATGGAACCAAGTTGGAAAACACTCTGCAGGATATTATACAGGAGAACTTCCCCAACCTAGCAAGGCAGGCCAACATTCAAATTCAGGAAATACAGAGAATGCCACAAAGATACCCCTCGAGAAGAACAACTCCAAGACACATAATTGTCTGATTCACTAAAGTTGAAAGGAAGGAAAAAATGTTAAGGGCAGCCAGAGAGAAAGGTTGGGTTACCCACAAAGGGAAGTCCATCAGAATAACAGCAGATCTCTCAGCAGAAACTCTCCAAGTAGAAGAGAGTGGGGGCCGATATTCAACATTCTTAAAGAAAAGAATTTTCATCCCAGAATTTCATATCCAGCCAAACTAAGCTTCATAAGTGAAGAAGGAATAAAACCCTTTACAGACAAGCAAATGCTGAGAGATTTTGTCACCACCAGGCCTGCCCTACAAGAGATCCTGAAGGAAGCACTAAACATGGAAAGGAACAACCGGTACCAGCCACTGCAAAAACATGTCAAAATGTAAAGATCATTGATGCTAGGAAGAAACTGCATCAACTAACGAGCAAACTAAGTAGCTCATATCATAATGACAGGATCAAGTTCACATATAACAATATTAACCTTAATGTAAGTGGACTAAATGCTCTAATTAAAAGATACAGACTGGCAAATTGGATAAAGAGTCAAGACCCATCAGTGCCCTATATTCAGGAGACCCATCTCACATGAAGAGACACATAGGCTCATGATAAAGGGATGGAGGAAGATGTACCAAGCAAATGGAAAACAAAAAAAGGCAGGGGTTGCAATCCTAGTCTCTGATAAAACAGACTTTAAACAAACAAACATCAAAAGAGACAAAGAAGGCCATTACATAATGGTAAAGGGATGAATTCATCAGGAAGAGCTAACTATCCTAAATATATATGCACCCAATAGAGGAGCACCCAGATTCATAAAGCAAGCCCTTAGAGACTTACAAAGACACTTAGACTTCCACACAATAATAATGGGAGACTTAAACACCCCATTGTCAACATTAGACAGATCAATGAGACAGAAAGTTAACAAGGATATCCAGGAATTGAACTCAGCTCTGTACCAAGCGTACCTAAGAGACATCTACAGAACTCTCCACCCCAAATCAACAGAATATACATTCTTCACAGCACCACATTGCACTTATTCCAAAATTGACCACAGAGATGGAAGTAAAGCACTCCTCAGCAAATGCAAAAGAACAGAAATCATAACAAATTGTCTCTCAGACCACAGTGCATTCAACCTAGAACTCAGGATTAAAAAACTCACTCAAAACGCACAACTACATGGAAACTGAACAAGCTGCTCCTGAATGATTACTGGGTACATAACGAAATTAAGGCAGAAATAAAGATGTTCTTAGAAACCAATGAGAACCAAGTCACAACATACCAGAATCTCTGGGACACATTTAAAGCAGTGTGTAGAGAGAAATTTATAGCACTAAATATGTACAAGGGAAAGCTGGAAAGATCTAAAATTGACACTCTAACATCACATCACAATAAAAAGAACTAGAGAAACAAGAGCAAACACATTCAAAAGCTAGCAGAAGGCAAGAAATAACTAAGATCAGAGCAGAACTGAAGGAGATAGAGACACAAAAAACCCAATGAATTCAGGAGCTGGTTTTTTGAAAAGATCAACAAAATTGATAGACTGCTAGCAAGACTAATAAAGAAGAAAAGAAGGAAGAATCAAATAGATGCAATAAAAAATGATAAAGGTGATATCACCACCGACCCCACAGAAATACAAACCACCATCAGAAAATACTATAAATACCTCTACGCAAATAAACTAGAAAAACTAGAAGAAATGAATATATTTCTGGACACAAACACTCTCCCAAGACAAAACGAGGAAGAAGTTGAATCCCTGAATAGACTAATAACAGGTTCTGAAATTGAGGCAATAATTCATATCCTACCAACCAAAAAAAGTTCAGGACCAGACGGATTCAGAGCCGAATTCTACCAGAGGTACACGGAGGAGCTGGTACCATTCCTTCTGAAACTATTCCAATCAATAGAAAAAGAGGGAATCCTCCCTAACTCATTTTATGAGGCCAACATCATCCTGATACCAAAGCCTGGCAGAGACACAACAAAAAAAGAGAATTTTAGACCAATATCCCTGATGAACATTGATGCAAAAATCCTCAACAAAATACTGGCAAACTGAATCCAGCAGCACATCAAAAACCTTATCCACCATGATGGAGTGGGCTTCATCCCTGTGATGCAAGGTTGGTTCAACATATGCAAATCAATAGATGTAATCCAGCATATAAACAGAACCAAAGACAAAAACCACATGATTATCTCAATAGATGCAGAAAAGGCCTTTGACAAAATTCAACAGCCCTTCATGCTAAAAACGCTCAATAAATTCGGTATTGATGGAACATATCTCAACATAATAAGAGCTACTTATGACAAACCCACAGCCAATATCATACTGAATGGGCAAAAACTGGAAACAATCCCCTTGAAAACTGGAACAAGACTGGGATGCCCTCTCTCACCACTCCTATTCAACATAGTGTTGGAAGTCCTGGTCAGGATAATCAGGCAAGAGAAAGAAATAAAGGGTATTCAATTAGGAGAAGAGGAAGTCAAATTGTCCCTGTTTGCAGATGACATGATTGCATATATAGAAAAGCCCATCATCTCAGCCCAAAATCTCCTTAAGCTGATAAGCAACTTCAGCAGAGTCTCAGGTTACAAAATCAAGGTGCCAAAATCACAAGCATTCTTATACACCAGTAACAGACAAACAGAGAGCCAAATCATGAATGAACTCACCTTCACAACTGCTTCAAAGAGAATAAAATACCTAGGAATCCAATTTACAACGAATGTGAAGGTCCTCTTCAAGGACAACTACAAACCGCTGCTCAATGAAATAAAAGAGGACACAAACAAATGGAAGAACATTCCATGCTTACGAAGAGGAAGAATCAATAACATAAAAATGGCCATACTGCCCAAGGTAATTTACAGATTCAATGCCATCCCTATTAAGCTGCTAATGCCTTTCTTCACAGAATTGGAAAAAACTACTTAAAAGTTCATATGGAACCTTTTAAGAGCCCGCTTTGCCAAGACTATCCTAAGCCAAAAGAACAAACCTGGAGGCATCACGCTATCTGACTTCAAACTATACTACAAGGCTACAGTAACCAGAACAGCATGGTACTGGTACCAAAACAGAGATATAGACCAATAGAACAGAACGGAGCCCTCAGAAATACTACCACACATCTACAACCATCTGATCTTTGACCAACCTGACAAAAGCAACAAATGGGGAAAGGATTCTCTATTTAATAAATCGTGCTGGGAAAACTGGCTAGTCATAAGCAGAAAGCTGAAACTGGATCCCTTCCTTACACCTCATACAAAAATTAATTCAAGATGGATTAAAGACTTAAATGTTAGACCTAAAACCATAAAACCCTAGAAGAAACCCTAGGCAATACCATTCAGGACATAGGCATGGGGAAGGATTTCATGTCTAAAACACCAAAACCATTGGCAACAAAAGCCAAAATTGACAAATGGGCTCTAATTAAACTAAAGAACTTCTGCACAGCAAAAGAAACTACCATCAGAGTCAACAGACAACCTACAGAATTGGAGAAAATTTTTGAATCTACTCATCTGACAAAGGGCTAATATCCAGAACCTACAAAGAGCTCAAACAAATTTACAAGAAAAAAACTACCCCATCGAAAAGTGAG
>NW_012114644.1:5516810-5518148 GCF_000951035.1 Colobus angolensis palliatus | reverse complement strand
AGACTTGGAACCAACCCAAATGTCCATCAATCACAGACTGGATTAAGAAAATGTGGCACATATACACCATGGAATACTATGCAGCCATAAAAAACGATGAGTTCATGTCCTCTGGAGGGGCATGGATGCAGCTGGAAACCATCATTCTTAGCAAACTATCAAAAGAACAGAAAACCAAACACCGTATGTTCTCACTCATAGGTGGGAATTGAACAATGAGAACACTTCGACACATGAAGGGGAACATCACACACCGGGGTCTATTGTGGGGTGAGGGAAGTGGGGAGGGATAGCATTAGGAGATACACTTAATGTAAATGATGTGTTAACAGGTGCAGCACAAGAACATGACACATGTATACAAATGTAACAAACCTGCAGGTTGTGCACATGTACCCTAGAACACAAAGTATAAAAAAAATTTTTTTAAGACAAAGCAAATTAAAAAAAAAAAAGAAAAGAAATGATGGAAGCCCAAAATTATGGTTATTGAGACTAATGCTAATGCTTTAAGTTTTGGTCATATTCTCACCTAAGCTAGAGTACAGACACTCCAAAATAGAGCCACACATGCTAAATGTTATATACACCCACTGAAATTTTAAGGAAGCAGATAGCTCTCAAAATAGATCATATTTTTCTGTAAAAAGACAATTCCAGTGTACCTGAGTGAGCACAGTAAGGAAGTCCCCTCTGCTTTAACTTTTACCAAAAAAAGTGACCTGAAGTACCTGATGTTAACCAATCAATTTATTTCTAGGGCTTTGTTTACTGATTCACATTTGACAAAACCCACTGTTTTGTCATTGTATTGCCAAGGAGGAGTTATCACTGTATCTACAGAGGGAGAGCAGCCCCAACTCATAAATCACAAATAAAAGCCGATTACGTCTATAATTAAATTAGTTGTAATTTTGTCTTGTCACACATGTTCACAGCAAGCAATGGCCAGTGGAGTCTATCAGGCTGCATCATTCTCACCCTGACCCTCCTGCCTTTCCCTTTCACTTACAAGGACCTTTATGATGACACTGGGAGCCACCCAGATAATCCAGAATAAGCTTTCCATCTCAGGATACCCAACTTCATCACTGTTGAACAGTGTTTTTGTCAAGAAAAGTAAATGTATGTGTTCCAAGAGTTAGGATGTGGATTGTTTTTATATATATATATATTTTTTTTAAGACCGAGTTTCACTCATGTTGCCCCAGCTGGAGTGCAATGGGGTGATCGTGGCTTACTGCTACCTCTACCTCCCAGGTTCAAATTATTCTCCTGCCTCAGTCTCACAAGCAACTGGGCTTACAGGTGCCCACCAACATGCCCAGGTAATTTTTG
>NW_012114644.1:5515624-5516760 GCF_000951035.1 Colobus angolensis palliatus | reverse complement strand
TTCAGTACTCCAGTGACAGCACTAGACAGGTCATCAAGACAGAAAGTCAAGAAAGAAACAATGGATTTAAACTATGCCCTAGAGTAAATAGACTTAAGAGATATTTACAGAATATTCTACCCAACAACCATAGAATATACATTCTATTCATCAGCACAAGGAACTTTCTTCAAGATAGGCCATATGATAGGCCACAAAACAAGTCTCAACAAATTTAAGAAAATTGAAATTATATGAAGTACTCTCTCAGACAGCAGTAGAATAAAACTGGAAATCAACTCCAAAAGGAATCTTCAAAACCATGCAAACACATGGAAATTAAATGACTTGCTCCTGAATGATCATTGGGCCAAATATGAAATCAAGATAGAAATTTAAAAATTCTTTGAACTGAACAATAATGATGTATCCTATCAAAACATCTGGAATTATGCAAAGAGTGTGCTGAAGTTCATAGCCTTAAATGCATACATCAAAAAGACTGAAAGGGCACAAAGAGACAATCTAAGGTTACATGTCTAGAGATTCAAGAAACAAGAACACACCAAACCCAAACCCAGCAGAAGAAAGAAAACAACCAAGATCAGAGCAGAACTAAATGAAGTTGAAACAAAATAATACAAAATATAAATAAAATGTAAAGCTGGCTTTTTGGAAAAATAAATGAAACTGATAGGCCATTGGCAAGATTAACCAAGAAAAGAAGAGAGAAGAGCCAAATAACCTCAATTAGAAATGAAATGGGAGCTATTACCACCAACGCCACAGAAGTACAAAAGATCATTCAAAGGTTCTAAGAACACGTTTATGTGCATACACTAGAAAACCTAGAGGGGATGAATAAATTCCTGGAAATATAAAACCCTTCTAGATTGAATAAGAAAGAATTGGAAACCCTGAACAGATCAACAAAAAGCAGCAAGATGGAAAAGATAATATAAAAATTAACAACAAACAAATTCCAGGACCAGACAGATTCACAGCTGAATTCTACCAGACATTCAAAGAAGAGTTGGTACCAATTCATTTGACACTATTCCATGTGCTAGAAAAAGATGAAATTCTCCCTAAATCATTCTGTGAAGCCAGTATCACCCTAATAACAAAACCAGAAAAGGAAATAACAGAAAATTACA
>NW_012114644.1:5511650-5515574 GCF_000951035.1 Colobus angolensis palliatus | reverse complement strand
CCATGTTGGCCAGGCTGGTCTCAAACTCCTGACCTCGTGATATGCCCATCTCAGCCTCCCAAAGTGGTGGGATTACAGGCGTGAGCCACCACAACCAACTCGGATGTGGACATTTTTAAGAGGCCATTATTCTGCGTCATACAGGTCACTTTCATAAACATTACCCACAACAAAAATATGTTTTGTCTTCTTTCCATGTCTCACTTTTCTGTCTGCACAAACCACAGTGAAACATACTAGCTCTGCTATGAAGTGGCTGGATGACCCTAGGCTACTCATTTGACCTCCCTCAGGCTCCTTCCTCATCTGCAGTGTAAGGCTGACTCTTACTGCATCAGAAAATGACAGTGGAAGAGTAAATGAACATGTGTAAGACATTAGTCACAGAGCCTGGTACCTGATGAGCCCTCGGTAAACATTCCTTTCAGTTCTTTCCTTTCACCATCCCATTTTTCTTGCTCTCACCCCTCTTCTGCTTCAACTCCTTTCTCCTCAGGAACTTTCTCGTCTAACCTGCCAATTGAAGAAACCACACTACCCCTTCTCTCATGACTCTGATGGTGTGTTCTTGTGATGGAGTCTGCTATCCACTCAAGGCAATGGTATTATGTATATGGAGATGTCTGTTTGCAACAAGAAATCCTTTTTATGTTCACAAAAAATTTATACATGATTTGTCTTAACTTCCACATAACAGCCTCAATTCTACCCTGCTATTTCATACATGCACTTCATTATTTTTTTCTTCAGTCCTTCTCCTTACACCTTAAAAATTAGGACAGTACAAAACCAAAAATAATGGCCTGGGCCAGAAGAGGGTATTCCTTTAGCAAGATTAATGCTTTCTTTTCTCAAGATGAAAGCTATTGGCAAGGCACTCCTGAAGCCCATTTCTGGGCTTGGGCCAGAAGAGGGTATTCCTTTAGCAAGATTAATGCTTTCTTTTCTCAAGATGAAAGCTATTGGCAAGGCACCCCTGAAGCCCATTTCTGGGCTTGGCTTACATCAAAGCCATTCAACTCTAGGACACATTCTTAGATTCCCAGGAGATAATGATTGTCATGGAAGCCACACCCACTCTGAGTATTCCTACTGTTGGGTAAAGGAATGTTTACAGAATGTTGTGCATGAGTTACTCCTCCTAAATTCTTCCACTCCCAGAAGTTAAGCTTCCCACTAAACAGGTTCATCTCCAGCTGGCCTACCTGGACCCTGACTGGAAAGTACCTCCCCACTCTGGATGGTCAGGGTGGCACTTTTACCTATTCCCATAATTATAATAGCTCACACATTGATGCAGCACTCTCTATGCACCAGGCACATCCTAAGTGCTTTTCACAGTCATGACAAAAAATCCTAAGTGCCACCATCCCCATTTTTACAGATTAAAATTAAAAACTGTGGCAGAGAAGTATGTGCCCACTGTCACCTAACTCCATAATTTAACCTCATCCTCCACTTCATCTGGTAAGAGGACACTCTAAGATTTACAAGGTCTCCTGAATGACATCCATCTTCAAAAATGACTTTTTTATTACACTTTAAATTCTACGTACATGTGCACAACCTGCAATATTGTTGCATAAGTATACACGTGCCATGTTGGTGTGCTGTACCCATCACTCGTCAGCACGCACTAACTCATCATTTACATCAGGTATAACTCCCAGTGCCATCCCTGAGCCCTTCCCTCTCCCCACAATAGGCCCCGGTGTGTGATGTTCCACTTCCCATATCCAATTCCAATTCCCGTATGTTCAATTCACACTATGAGTGAGAACATGCGGTGTTTGGTTTTCTGTTCTTGTAATAGTTTGCTGAGAATGATGGTTTCCAGCTGCATCCATGTCCCTAAAAAGGACAGGAACTCATCCTTTTTATGGCTGTGTAGTATTCCATGGTGTATATGTGCCACATTTTCTTAATCCAGTCTGTCACTGATGGATATTTGGGTTGGTTCCTAGTCTTTGCTATTGTGAATAGTGCTGCAATAAACATACGTGTGCATGTGTCTTTATAGCAGCATGATTTATAATCCTTTGGGTATATATCCGGTAATGGGATGTCTGGGTCAAATGGTATTTCTAGTTCTAGATCCTTGAGGAATTGCCATACTGTTTTCCACAATGGTTGAAGTAGTTTACAGTCCCACCAACAGTGTAAACGTGTTCCTATTTCTCCACATCCTCTCCAGCACCTGTTGTTTCCTGACTTTTTAATGATTGCCATTCTAACAGGTGTGAGATGGTATTTCATTGTGGTTTTGATTATTTGCATTACTCTGATGATCAGTGATGATGAGCATTTTCTCATGTGTCTCTTGGCTGTATGAATGTCTTCTTTTGAGAAATGTCTGTTCATATCTTTTACCCACATTTTGATGGGGTTGTTTGGTTTCTTCTTGTAAATTTGTTTGAGTTCTTTGTAGGTTCTGGATATTTGTCCCATTTACTTTCAGTATTTGACAGCCAGCATTTTGTTTTCTGTCTCATCCTTCACTTATGCACCTGTTCCCTAACACTACACTCACAACTGCACAGCCCTGCATAAAAGCTAGCTTTTAGAAACCTTGATCTTTTTGGAAAAAAGAAAGGCCAGGTTCCAAGTCTCACAAAAAGTCATTTTTTATTCTATCATCAACTATTTGCATGGCCATTCTCTGGACATAAACAAGTGCACTAGAAACAGAAAGTGTAATGAGAAGAAAGCAGAAGGAGGGTGAGTTTCTAGATAGACACACAGGGAAAAGATTCCAAATTCAGAAAAATTCATAAAATGCACCCAGGGAGCATGGCTTTGAGCAATGACAGCCACACCTGCCATGTTCCACGGCTGTTGGCCTCTTACTTCCATCTCAACCTGCCCTTCCTGTTCTTGCTTTCTTAGACCAACACAAACAACCTGGGAGCTGGGGTCAGATCAGAGCACACAGCACTGAGTGGTAGGGTTGGAAAGGCAGAAAAGGAAGAAGAGTGTTTGACTCATGAAGACCTGACTCACCTAGGTACACATGACCTAGACAGGCAATAGATTACTGAAGGGCTTTGCAGGACTCATGGTAGGTATCCAGAATGAATGACTGAGGCAAGAGTCTTGACCAGTTGAGTTTTATTGAGCCAGAGTTTGATGGTGTAACCTGGGAAAACATGAGTTGCAAAAAACCTCAGTGGCTTGTGTTCTCTCTGAAGAGGTTTCTGGAGGCTTAGTATTTATATATTTGATTAAAGGAGAGAAGGCAGGTAGGAAGAGATGGAGTGGGCCGAAAAACAATTGATCTAATCTTGTCTTTTTTCTGTGCCTCAGAAAATAAATATTATCAGAATGAGAGTTAAAATACTTCAGTTTTAGGAGCTAGATTTTGATTGCTCACCTAAAGTTACTATCGGTATGTCTTTCTTTTACAAAGAAATATACATCTTGAAAGATTTTGAAGCCAAGAAAAAACAATTTGTTCAGTCAATCATCCAGAGATGCCTGAGATCTTTGGCTTTCCTGTTCACCCCATTCTTTTTCTCTTTTGTTTTATTTTATTTTTTTTAAGAGACACAATCTTGCCTGTCACCTAGACTAGAGTATACTCACTGCAGCCTTGAACTCCTGGGCTGAAGCGGTCCTCCTACCTTAGCCTCCCAAGTGTCTGAGACTATAGGCACGCACTACTGCACCTGGCGAATTTGATTTATGTTTTTAGTGAGGACATGGTCTCCCTTTGTTGCTTAGGCTGGTCTTAAACTCCTGGTTTCAAGTGATCCTCCTGCCTTGGGCTCTCAAAGTGCTGGAATTGCAGGCCTGTGCCAGCACACCTGGCCCCCAAGTTCTTCAAAAGCTCTCAGAGAAAGCATTGTAGGAGACCCCTGTGGCTGTATGTTTCATCTGATCCTACATGACTAGGAAGGCTCATTCTTAAGAAGTCACGTCCCCATG
>NW_012114644.1:5510967-5511600 GCF_000951035.1 Colobus angolensis palliatus | reverse complement strand
TATTGGGTGCATATATATTTAGGATAGTTAGCTCTTCCTGTTGAATTGATCCCTTTACCATTATGTATGGCCTTCTTAGTCTCTTTTGATCTTTGATGGTTTAAAGTCTGTTTTATCGGAGACAAGTATTGCAACCCCTGCTTTTTTGTTGTTGTTGTTCTCCATTTGCTTGGTAGGTCTTCCTCCATCCCTTTATTTTGAGCCTATGTATGTCTCTGCATGTGAGATGGGTCTCCTGAATACAGCAAACTGATGGATCTTGACTATTTATCCAGTTTGCCATTCTGTGTCTTTTAATTGGACCATTTAGTCCATTTATATTTAAGGTTAATATTGTTTTGTGTGAACTTGATCCTGCCATTGTGATATTAACTAGTTATATTGCTCATTAGTTGATGCAGTTTCTTCCCAGCCTTGATGGTCTTTACATTTTGGCATGTTTTTGCAATGGCTGGTACCGATTGTTCCTTTCCATGTTTAGTGTTTCCTTCAGGGTCTCTTGTAAGGCAGGCCTGGTGGTGACAAAATCCCTAAGCATTAGCTTATTTGTAAAGGATTTTATTTCTCCTTCACTGATGAAACTTAGTTTGGCTGGATATGAAATTCTGGGTTGAAAATTCTTTTCTTTAAGAA
>NW_012114644.1:5510153-5510619 GCF_000951035.1 Colobus angolensis palliatus | reverse complement strand
AAAAAAAAAAAAAAAAAAAAAGAAGTCACGTCCCATGGAAAAGGGGATGAAGACAAATCAGAAAAGGGCAAAGGAAAGTCACAGCAACAAAGAGACAGTATAATCCTGGAACCTTATTAAAGTCACACAAATGCTGCTTCAATTAGAGCAATTTGTTTGGCAAACATCGCTCTAACCCTTTCAGTTGTATGTTGGCTAACCTGTAATGTCTGGAGCAGTTTATAGACTAGGTTTTCTAGAGTTTCTGAAGCATCTTTCAATTCCAATGGCAATCTGACACAATTCACTGAATTGCAGTCTGAACCCAGTGTTCATGTGCACCTTTTGTGTAGTCTACTCATCAGCAGGCACAAAGGTTGTTTATATATAAGTTGCTATGATTTCTCCAGAAGTTTACATAAGTCATCTAGTTTCAGCTTGCAAGGTTTAATCTACCCATCTGACAAAAGGCTAAAATCCAGAATCT
>NW_012114644.1:5507491-5509471 GCF_000951035.1 Colobus angolensis palliatus | reverse complement strand
GCTTGCAAGGTTTAATCTACCCATCTGACAAAAGGCTAAAATCCAGAATCTACAAGAAACTTAAACAAATTTACAAGAAAAAAAAAACCATCAAAAAGTGTGTGAAGCACATGAACAGACACTTCTCAAAAGAAGACATTTATGTGACCAACAAACTATGAAAAAAAGCTCATCATCGCTGGTCATTAGGGACATGCAAATCAAAACCACAATGAGATACCATCTCACGCCAGTTACAATGGTGATCATTAAAAGGTCAGCAAACAACAGAAGCTGGAGAGAATGTGGAGAAATAGGAACACATTTACACTGTTGGTGGGAGTGTAAATTAGTTCAACCATTGTGGAAGACAGTGCAGCAATTCCTCAGGGTTCTAGAACAAGAAATATCATTTGACCCAGTAATCCCATTACTGGGCATACACCCAAAGGATTATAGATCATTCTACTATAAAGACACATGCACACATATATTTATTGCAGCACTATTCACAATAGCAAAGACTTGGAACCAACCCAAATGCCTATCAATTACAGACTAGATAAAGAAAATGTGGTACATATACACCATGGAATTCGATGCAACCATAATAAAGAATGAGTTCATGTCCTTTGCAGGGACATGGATGAAGCTGGAAACCATCATTCTCAGCAAACTAACACAGGAACAGAAAACCAAATACCGCATGTTCTCACTCATAAGTGGGAGTTGGACAATGAGAACACATGGACACAAGGAGGGGAACATCCTACACTGGGGCCTGTTGGGGGTTGGGGGCCTAGGGGAGGGATAGTATTAGGAGAAATACCTAATGTAGATGATGGGTTAATGGATGCAGCAAAACACTATGGCACATGTATACCTATGTAACAAACGTGCAGGTTCTGCACGTGTATCCCAGAACTTAAAAGTGTAATTTTAAAAAATGATAAAAATTATAAAAGCACACTTTTAATATATAATATACCAAAATGGAAGAAAAATGGAAGAAAATTCTGAAACCATTAGTTTTGAAATTTGTAGCCAGGAAAAAATTTAGGATTAAGTCCAAATTGTACGTAAATAACAAAATTCAAAAAAAAAATGAACACATTTAAAATTTAGTAACATTTTTCTGTTGTTTTCTTCTGAAAAATAATTTTCCCCCTCCTGTTTCCCCTTTTTATGAAATAGAAATCGTATGGCACCACCGTGTTTCCAAAATAAGTTTTAGTCTTATGCCTGGATTGTTTACATAAAGTGCAGCAAGAATGTAGATTCAAGGCCTCTATGAATATATATATATATGTTATATATTTATATGCTTAGATATAAGAATATATATATATTCTATCATGTAGAATGGCGCAGAAGTATATTAATGGCAGCAAATCTGTACAAGTCTGCAGCAGCCTCAATTCTTGTTTCTTCAGAAGAAAGAATTCAACTAAGGGTCATAAGGCAGAAGAAGAGACTGAGGCAAACTTAATGGCAAGAGTGAAAGTTTATTTAAAAGCTTTAGAGCAGAAATTAAAGAAAGTAAAGTACACTTAAAACAGGGTCAAACAGGTGATGAGATTTCACATGTGTGGTTTGACCTTTGACTTAGACTTTTGTATGTTGGCATAATTTTGGGGTCTGCATCTCTTTTCCCCTGATTCTTCCCTTAAAGTGGTCTGTTTGCATGTGCAGTGGCCCACCAGCACTTAAGGGAGCCTGTGTAGTGTGTTTCCTGGAGTACAGTTGGAAAACAGAGACCCAAATAAAAGCTATGTATGTCAATAAAATTGGTCTCCTTATAAAATCCTGTTATACATTTCTATTATTTTTTTGTTACCTTGGCATCTATTTTTAATCTTCCTTGAACACACCCAAATTCCTTCTTTCTCTATCTCTCTGTCTCTCTCTCTCTCTCTCCCTCTCTCTCTCTCTCTCTCTCTCTCTGCTTTGAGATGTAAATTTACTACCTACTTTCTCTAAAACTCAGCAAGGGCTTCCTCA
>NW_012114644.1:5502644-5507441 GCF_000951035.1 Colobus angolensis palliatus | reverse complement strand
TAATTCCTCCTTTAGCTCTGAGAAGTTTGATGGACTGAAGCCTTCTTCTCTCATCTCGTCACAGTCATTCTCCGTCCAACTTTGATCCGTTGCTGGCGATGAGCTGCGTTCCTTTGCAGGGGGAGATGCACTCTTACTTTTTGAATTTCCAGCTTTTCTGTACTGCTTTTTCCCCATCTTTGTGGTTTTATCTGCTCTGGTTTTTGATGGTGGTGACGTACTGATGGGGTTTTGGTGTGGGTGTCTTTCCTGTTTGTTAGTTTTCCTTCTAACAGTCAGGACCCTCAGCTGTAGGTCTGTTGGGAGATTGCCTGAGGTCCACTCCAGAGGCTGTTTGCCTGGGTATCAGCAGCAGAGGCTGCAGAAAATAGAATATTGCTGAACAGCAAGTGTACCTGTCTGATTCTTGCTTTGGAAGCTTCCTCTCAGGGGTGTACTCCACCCCTGAGGTCTGGGGTGTCGGTCTGCCCCTAGTGGGGGATGTATCCCAGTTAGGCCACTCAGGGCTCAGGGACCCACTTGAGGAAGCAGTCTGTTCATTCTCAGATCTCAACCTCCGTGTTGGGAGATCCACTGCTCTCTTCAAAGCTGTCAGAGTCGTTTGCATCCGCAAAGGTTTCTGCTGCTTTTTGTTGTTGTTGTTGTTGTTTAGCTGTGCCCTGTCACCAGAGGTGGAGTCTACAGAGACATGCAGGCCTCCTTGAGCTGCTGTGAGCTCCACCCAGTTAGAGCTTCCCAGCGGCTTTGTTTACCTACTTAAGCCTCAGCAATGGTGGGCACCCCTCCCCCAGCCTAGCTGCTGCCTTGTTAGATCGCAGACTGCTGTGCTAGCAATGAGGGAGGCTCCATGGGCGTGGGACCGTCCCAGCCAGGTGTGGGATAGTTGGATATAATCTCCTAGTATGCCCGTTTGCTAAGACCCTTGGTAAAGTGCAGTATTGGGGTTGGAGTTACCTGATTTTCCAGGTGTTGTGTGTCTCAGTTCCCCTGGCTAGGAAAAGGGATTCCCTTCCCCCTTGCGCTTCTCAGGTGAGGTGATGCCTTGCCCTGCTTCAGCTCTCACTGATCGGGCTGCAGCAGCTGATTAGCACTGATTGTCTGGCACTCCCTAGTGAGATGAACCCAGTATCTCAGTTGAAAATGCAGAAATCACCTGTCTTCTGTGTCGCTCGCACTGAGTGCTGGAGACTGGAGCTGTTCCTATTCGGTCATCTTGCTCCGCCTCCAGAAATTCTTAACAAAATACTAGCTAACTGAAGCCAACAGCACATCAAAAGCATAATCCACCATGATCAAGTAGGTTTCACATTAGGGATGCAAGAATGGTTCCACATACACAAGTCAATAAATGTGGTACACCACATAAATAGAATTTAAAACTCACATGATCCTCTCAATAGACACTGAAAATGTACTTGACAACATCCAGCACCGTTTTATGATTAAAACTCTCAGCAAAATTGGCACACAAACCCACGGCCAACATAATACTGAATGAGGAAAAAGTTGAAAGCATTCACTCTCAGCAGGGGAACAAGACAAGAATGACCGCACTCACCACTTGAGGAAAAAAAAAAAAAAAAAGGTCCTGAAGGTCATATACCAGAAAACTCTATTATGTTGCCTCCTAATGCGTATATGTAAGCCCACTTGCTCAATTTCTGAGAACTTACCGGGAAGCTGCTGATCACCTGTTGCAGGTGTTTTCTACCTGTTGTGAGACTGTGCCTCCCTGGCACTACCTACAAAAAATTATTATTTTAGAGAGACAGTTAACAACCACCTGACTTGACCATCATCTGGTGATGATCACTTGACATTTCTAGTGTGGGGGGAGTGGAAGGATCTCTCCTACCCTGCTCATGTCTGACCAGCTATCTACTGTAACACTTTCAGTTTTTTGTTTTGTTTTGTTTTTATGAGACGGAGTCTCTGTCGCCCAGGCTGGAGTGCAGTGGCATAATCTCGGCTCACTGCAACCTCCACCTTTCGGGTTCACACCATTCTCCTGCCTCAGCCTCCCGAGTAGCTGGGACTACAGACGTCCGTCACCACGCCAGGCCAATTTTTTGTATTTTTAGAAGAGACGGCGTTTCACCGTGTTAGCTAGAATGGGCTCGATATCCTGACCTCGTGATCCCCCCACCTCGGCCTCCCAAAGTGCTGGGATTACAGGAGTGAACCACTGGGCCTGGCCTCAGATTTCTTATTATCAAATTTTAGGTAGGACAAACAGCTCTTATTTCTGGCTTTTGATTTTTTTTTAACCAAAAGTATCCTCCCAAATGAAACTAATAAACCTTAACCAAGATTATGGCTTAGCCAAGCATGTATGAGGCATCTCCAAAGAGGTGAAGGAGCACCTCAAAAACTCAAAAATCGCACAAACATCAAAACAAATAAGGCTATTTCCCTCATCCGAAATTAAATCCAGGATGCAGCAGTAAAAGCATAAAATTTTTAACTATTCGATGACAAGGTAAAGTGGCTTTTATTCTTATTTTCTCAGAGGACCTAAGGCAAGCAGTTCGACCTTACAAAAAAAGCTTAACTTTGTTTTAGGTCAGATTGCTGCTCTCTAATTTAGTCAAAAGAAATTTTAAGGCTGGCCATAACACTATTAGGTGTCTTTCCTTGACATTCAATCCTCTGATAAACCGTTTGGAATAACAGAGCTCTAAAATAGTTTTTAAATTACAAGTCTCAATTTAAAGAATTCATCTTCTGGCCATGGACTATTAGAATTTCCTGTGGTGTATTGACTCTAAGTGACTCAATCCAACAGCCTCTTTAGTGAAAAACCAATCACACTGATCTTTTCCCCCACCCCAACAAAATAAGATATATACCCTCAGGAATACGCTTAGGAAAGCAAAAGACTCGTGTTGCCACAGCCTTATCCAGGTAACAAGACTTGGGATGACAAAAGTCCATGATGGATGGGACTTCTTATGACAAGCCCTCCTGGGAGCTTACACATTTGGAAAACAAAAGAAAAAATAAAAAACCTCAGGTACTCAGCCATGTTAAGGCTGATCAACTAATGTGACTCAAAACTGATTCCTCCTCCTGATGGTGGAGACCAAGAGTGAGTGTTCTGACTTGGTCACAAATCAAGCCTTCAAGGACATAGGACAAGGTGAGAGAAAATTTTATCCAGTACCTCCCTTTATGAACAACACTGAAGGAAAGAGATAAAGGAAAAGACTATTTCTGGGAGGAAATGGATTAAACAATCAAAATATTCATACCCCAACATCGCTAAAAAGTATACCAGAATTACTACACCAAGACTAGTCCAACACAAATCTTCTCCCATTAATCAAAATTTGGTGGAGGAAACAGTGATTTTTACCATCCAAATGGAAAGAATGCACAGAAAGAAGCCAGGGAACTTGAGACTAATACATTTTTACCCTTTAGTTGGCTGATTATTTTTCTGCATTTCTGCATGTCCAAATCAAGGTTATGATGGTAAATCAGATTTTAGTGGTAATACAAGTCATGGGAAAAAGAAAGAAAGTTCAGTAAGCAAAGCTGGTCTTGTGTCAGTGAAACCTTGCAGGTAGCAGCCCTCAGAGAAAATCAATGCTAAAGTTTTTATCTTTAAGGTATGAGATTCAGTACATTTTCCCCAGATCCAGATAAGGGAAGACATGCCTGCATTAATAATGATTCTCTATGATGTAGATTTTTTCCACAAAAGGCAACTGTGCAGGGCCACTTCTATTTGCTGGCCTTCTGATAGACACATCAAAATTTGTCAAAGAAATATATTGTGGGTTAAAATATTTTTATTTTCTTCAACAAACCGGTGATTCTAGAGGTGGAATTGGATGTTTTGCAGTTACAGAACTTTAATCAATTTAAAGGCCTGCTTCACCATAATGTAGAGCTCCTGTTAGATTTGGATTTGACCAAGTGAAAGGGTTTTGGACATTAGACAGGGTGAAGAGTTGGTCAAATCCAAAAGAAGAAGAATGATTAAAAAAAAAAACCCACAAATAGCGATTGCACTATTTACATACTGTTGAACACTCTAAGGATAAGGAGAGGTTAGAATGAAGTAGTAATAAGCCTTATCCTGCAGCTACCAAATTCTGAAACAAAACCCTAAACCAGCTCCTTACTTGAGCAGGGACCAAGCTGTAGTCGGCTCTCCATTGTCACAGGAGCAGGAAATTCACGTTCCTTTTAGGAAATGAGCAAAGCTCCATGAGGAGAGGAGTTCCATGAAAAAACAAAACTCAGATCTCAAACAAAAAAAAATCGGAGAGAGAAGGGAACTCAAGAGAAAGTAGGATCCAATTCTCAGAAAGTCACATGATTGGTCAGAACTAAAGCTCTACAGCTGGTACTGAGCATGAACAATAGAAGAAGCTCTGCAGGTCAAAGGTTCTAAACTCCATTAAGAGGACCCCTTCATGGTTGGCAAAATGTTAACTAAATTGAGTGCCTGATTCAAGTGTCTGAATCAATTGAGGTTTATTGGACCAGAGCTTGAGGGCAAACCCTAGAAAAACAAAAGTTGTAGAAACCCTCTATGGCTTGTTATGTCTTTGAGGAGGTTTCCAGGAGGCCTGGCATTTATACATGTTCTTAAAACAGGGAAGACAGGTAGGAAGAGACAACTAGTGGGAATAATATTTGATCACATCTTGTCTTCTGTACATAGAAATAAAAAGCATTATCAGTGTAAAATCTATGTAGGCCGGGCGCGGTGGCTCAAGCCTGTAATCCCAGCACTTTGGGAGGCCGAGACGGGCGGATCACGAGGTCAGGAGATCGAGACCATCC
>NW_012114644.1:5501956-5502594 GCF_000951035.1 Colobus angolensis palliatus | reverse complement strand
TGCTTTGAGATGTAAATTTACTACCTACTTTCTCTAAAACTCAGCAAGGGCTTCCTCAGATAAATATTAATTTTTTCTCTTTACAAAGGTACAGGTTAAATTCAACTGTTTTTTTTAATAGTGAGATTTATGGGTTCCATGAATAAAGTTTTAAAGTCAAAAATCTAAAGCATTTCTGTCTCCCTCTGTCCTTATGTGCACATGTGTATGTTCTATGTTGTATCACATATATGTATATGTCCATACCTATGTTTATATATTGTTTATACATGGTATCAAATTAATATAAAAATAAATGAGTACTCATCAATTAAGTAAATAATCCCAAATGCTTTTCAACACATGTGATTTTAGTACTCTACAATAATGGAAGAACACCTCAAATGAGCTTGCATACCTATCTGCAGCCTCCTTAAAAAAAATTATCAGCCAAGAATTTTACATCCAGCAAAACTAAAGTTTATAAATAAAGGAAAGATAACTGTCTGTTTCAGACAAACAAATGCTGAGAGAATTTGCCACTACCAAGCCAGCACTACAATAACTGCTAAAAGGAGCTCTGAAACTTGAAACAAATCCTGGAAACACATCAACAAAGACCTCTTTAAGCATGAATCTCACGGGACCTATACAACACA
>NW_012114644.1:5500757-5501178 GCF_000951035.1 Colobus angolensis palliatus | reverse complement strand
TGAAACTTGAAACAAATCCTGGAAACACATCAACAAAGACCTCTTTAAGCATGAATCTCACGGGACCTATACAACACAAATACAATAAATAAATGAATAAAACCAAGGTATTTAGACAACAAATAGCAGGATGAATGGCACAGTACCTCACATCTCAATACTAACATTGAATGTAAGTGGAGTAAATGCTCTACTTAAAAGATACAGAATTGCAGAATTGATAATAATTCACCAAGCAAGTATCTGCTGCCCTCAAGAGACTCCCGTAACCATAAAGGGTCATATAAATTTAAGGTAAAAGGGTAGAAAAAGACACCCTATGTAAATGGCCACAAAAGTGAGCAGGAGTAACTATTCTTATATCAGAAAAAAACTAACTTTAATGCAACAACAGTTAAAAAAGACAAAGAGGGACATTATA
>NW_012114644.1:5499262-5500027 GCF_000951035.1 Colobus angolensis palliatus | reverse complement strand
CATATAAATTTAAGGTAAAAGGGTAGAAAAAGACACCCTATGTAAATGGCCACAAAAGTGAGCAGGAGTAACTATTCTTATATCAAAAAACAAAAACTACCTTTAGAGGGGGTGCCCAAGATGGCCGGATAGGAACAGCTCCAGCCTCCAGCTCCCAGCGTGAGTGACACAGAAGACTGGTGATTTCTGCATTCTCAACTGAGGTGCAGACAGACACTGACACCTCACAGCTCACACGGCTGGGTACAACCCTGAGACAAAGCTTCCAGAGCAAGAATCAGACAGCAACACTCACTGTCCAGCAATATTCTATCTTCTGCATCCTCTGCTTCTGATACCCAGGCAAAAAGGGTCTGCAGTGGACCTCAAGCAACTCGAACAGACCTGCAGCTGAGGGTGCTGACTGTTAGAAGGAAAACTAACAAACAGAAAGGACACCCACACCAAAACCCCATCGGTACATCACCATCATCAAAGATCAAAGGCAGATAAAACCACAAAGATGGGGAAAAAGCAGTGCAGAAAAGCTGGAAATTCAAAAAATCAGACCGCATCTCCTCCTCCAAAGGAACGCAGCTCATCACCAGCAACAGAACAAAGCTGGACGGAGAATGACTTTGACGAGTTGAGAGAAGAAGGCTTCAGTCAATCAAACTTCTCAGAGCTAAACGAGGAACTATGTAACCAGTGCAAAGAAACTAAAAACCTTGAAAAAAGAATGGATGAATGGATAACTAGAATAATCAATGCAGAGAAGACCTTAAA
>NW_012114644.1:5498328-5498862 GCF_000951035.1 Colobus angolensis palliatus | reverse complement strand
TAAATGGACTAAATGGTCCAATTAAAAGACACAGACTGGCAAATTGGATAAGGGGTCAAGACCCATCAGTTTGTTGTATTCAGGAGACACAGTTCACATGCAGAGACACACATAGGCACAAAATAAAGGGATGGAGGAAGATCTACCAAGCAAATGGAAAACAAAGAAAAGCAGAGGTTACAATCCTAGTCTCTGATAAAACAGACTTTAAAACATCAAAGATCAAAAGAGACAAAGAAGGCCATTACATAATGGTAAAGGGATCAATTCATCAGGAAGAGCTGACTATCCTAAATATATATGCACCCAATATAGGAGCACCCAGATTAGTAAAGCAAGTCCTTGGAGACTTACAAGGAGACTTACAAAAATAATGGGAGATTTTAATGCCCCACTGTCACCATTAAACAGATCAACGAGACAGAAAGTTAACAAGGACATCCAGGAATTGAACTCAACTCTGCACCAAGCGGACCTAATAGACATCGACAGAACTCTCCACCCCAAATCAACAGAATATACATTCTTCTCAGC
>NW_012114644.1:5494236-5498278 GCF_000951035.1 Colobus angolensis palliatus | reverse complement strand
AGGAGGCTGAGGCAAGAGAACGGCCTGAACCCAGGAGGTGGAGCTTGCAGTGAGACTGCGCCACTGCACTCCAGCCCGGTCCACAGAGCGAGACTCCGCCTCAAAAAAAAAAAAAAATCTAATAGACTTTAGTTTTAGGAGCTAGACTTAGGTTGCACACCTCAAGTTACAATTGATGTGACCGTGTTTTATGAGAGAATACGCATCTTAAGATGAAGATGAAGATGAAGACGAAAATGAAGAGGAAAAAATCTGCTATGCACTGGGGACCTTTATGTTTGCACCTCATATAATGCTCACAATGACCCTTTAATCAGTTACTATTATCCCTCTATCCCAAAACATCAATGAACTTGTCTCTTATCTCAAAGTCCATTAAAGGTAGAACCAGGACTCAGACTCACATATTTCTGAATCTAAAACTCATGCTTCCAGCAAAAGAAATTATCAACAGAGTGAACAGGCAACCTAAGAAATGAGAGAAAATATTTAGAAACTATGCATTTGACAAACGTATCCAAAAGATATCCAGCATCTATACAAAACTTAAATAAATTTACAAGAAAAAAACATTAAAAGTGGGCAAAGACATGGAGAGATACGTTTTAAAAGAAGCTCTACATGTGGCCAATGGCACGTGAAAAAGTTCAGTGTCACTGATCATTAGAGAAATATAAATCAAAACCACAAGACACTATCTCACACCAATCAGAATGGCTAGTATCAAAAAATAAAAGATAACATGCTGGCAAAGTTGCAGAGAAAAGAGAATGCTTATACACTGTTCGTGGCAGTGTCGATTAGTTCAACCATTGTGGAAAGCAGTGTGACAATTCCTCAAAGAGCTAAAAACAGAACTACTATTTGGCCCTGCAATCTCATTACTGGTTATATACCCACAGGAATATAAATCATTCCACCATAAAGACACATGCACACAAATTTTCATTGCAGCACTATTTGCTACAGAAAAGACATGGAATCAACCTAAATGTCAATCAATGGAACCTGGATTTTTTTAATGTGGTACATATACACCATGGAATACTATGCATCCATAAAAAAAAAGAATGAGATCTTGCCTATTGCAGGAACATAAATGAAGCTAGATGATAATATCCTTAGCAAATTAATGCAGGAACCAGAAAACAAAATATTGCACGTATAACTGGGCACTAAACAATGAGAACACATGGACACAAAGAGAGCAACACATATCAGGACCTACTTGAGGGTGGAGAGCATGAGGCAAAACAAGAGAAGAAAAAATAACTATTGAGTATTAGGCTTAGTACATAATTAATGATACACTCTGTACATCAAACCCCCGTGACATGGGCTTACCTACATACAGAACTACACGTGTACCCCTGAAACTAAAATAAGCTTTTTTAAAGCCACAATGAATTTCAAACATCAACAGTTTAATCTCTAATCCTTCTCCAATCAAAATTTTAAGATTTGTTTTAAAAAGAAAACTTTTAATGAGCAGAATTAATTAGCTTCTGTTTTCTAAAATAATAATAAAATAAAACTCGTATTTCCCCTACACAGTTGTACCTACCAGAATTCAAAGAAATGAAAGTTGGCTGCCTCTAACAGAAACACACAGACATCAATAAAGAGACAGGGTCTGAAATGGGCCTTAGGACAAAAAACAATTAAGGAGGTTGATTGCCTGAGTCTGACCGGCAGACCCGGACCCAGTGATGGATGAACAAATATACTCAGACACAAATATCCAGTGAAAGAGCAGGCTGGGCTGCCCAGCCACTCACCCATAGCGAGAAAGTTCAGGAAAACAGTTAGCAGCACTGGCCCCAATCAGCCAGCTAAGTTTGCATTTATTTAGTACAGATTAAATGACAAACGTCTTCAGTAAACACCACTAGAGGGTAATTGACATTACTGACCTCCCGAGTAGAGAGGAACCATGCACCTGCAGATAACGAAAGGTTGTTCTTAAGACCACCTGAGTAAACTCCTCTACAATCCTATGTATCTACACCTTTGAAGAGAATTCAGCTGTCTTCAGCCAAATCTTTTACTGAAGCTGTGCAACCCACACGGCCTTCCAAAAAGGTTTGTGACTATTTCCTATAACCATCTGTATAATTTTTCCTCTAAAATCTTTCCCACCACCCTGACTGAACTCCCACATATCCCCCTTTTCTGTTTCTTGTATCAGGCTCTGTTGATTGAAGAGCACAGGTGTGTGCAGCAACAGGTCTGTCAGTTGAGACGGTCATTGCTTTTCATTCCAGCTTTGCATCCTAGAAGTAGCAAATCACATGAGACAAACATAATATGCAACATTCTTTTCCAATCAAGGGGTGACCTGTAGTGTTACTTGGCACCTCAGTTCACAGTATGCCATTACAGAGAAACCCCCCTGGGGGTAGGTTAATCCTTTCTGGCCAAGCAGTCACATCCTTTGTGACTGGGAAGGAACTGTCTGACCAGGTGACAGGGTGAAAGAAAGGTGGATCTAAGATATGAGCCCAATAGAGTGTAGCAGGTACAGGTTGCAGACAAAGCTAGAGCATAAAAACAATCAATACCCTACATGAGTTGCAATGTACAACAGAGAGCATAGCCAGGAACAAATAATCTGGATTAAATGGTGTCTGTGTACAGAGCAGGATTCACTCAGCCTCCTGAGTTGTCTTCTTCAGCATCCCCCAAGTAACGTCCGGGGCTTGTGTCCTCTGCAGAAGCCACATCTTCCCGGGCTGTGGGTCCTGTAGGGTCTTTCCTAGACTGGCTCGAGCATTTTCTTTTCATCCTTTGATGAGGACATAGTCTCCAGGCTGGTGCTGGTGTACTGGAAATTCTAGCGGTAGTGCCTGTGCTAACAGATCTTTTATAATCTCTGTTAAAGAGCAGGTTAATGCTTTAAGAAAAACCTGCTGTGCTTTATTTTAAGGTCCAGTTTACAGAAAAACTGGATGATACTTCTTTAGCCAATACATTTACACACAGAATTTCTTTTACAATTAACGTTTTAAAACTCACTTACACCTTCAAAACAAAAATTACACATTTCTTGCATAAATTCTTTTTTATAACATTTTTCACAATCTTTGACATACCTTAACTTTCTGACTTTGTTTTATAAACTTCCTTACTAAAGGTGCATTCTTATAACTTTCTTGATGTTTCTTTCTCTTCTTCCTACTTTATCTCTCTTTGTCTTACTTTTTGTGTCTCTCTCTGATCTGTCTCTTCTAGTCTTTCTCTTACTCATTCTTTCCCTTTATTTCTCTGTGGAGGCAAAACTGCTTTGACTTGCTTTTTACTTAAAGGAATCCTGATTAATACAAGGATCATAACCTAGCAACTGATTGCATTGTCTGTGGCCCAAATACATAATTTTACTTATTAACTGGATATAGGGAGATAGTGTTTTAGTCCTGGTATGTGAGCAACAATCCCATTCGAGGAAGCACAGTCCCAGGATCATCGGTCCTATTAACCCTCTAGGGGAGTGTTTGGTGGGAAAAACAGACAACTGAACCAAATAGAGCAGGTCCATGCGATCTAGTTTCCTGTGATAGATGGCTTGTTCTATTTCCTCAATCTCCCTTTTTGCTGCAGGGGTTAAATATCTGGGAGAATCTAGGGCTGTATTGCCCTTTAAGACAGAAAACAGGTTTTGCAACCTGTTTACATCGGGCTATAAAAAGCGATAAGTAGTTATGCCCAAGATGGGGCAAAGTCAGTTTATATCACACAGAAATTTCTGATAATCATTTCAGGTATGTAAGTTGCTAGTATTTAATTTAACCTTGGGAGGTCTTACTGATGGGGAAGTTAGTGTGTACCCCAGATATTTCCAACAGGAGGACATTTGTACTTTTTCAAGTGCTGTAATTAAACATCTTAACTGTTTTTTGTTTGTTTTGTTTTTGTTTCTGAGATGGAGTCTTGCTCTCTCACCAGGCTAGAGGGCAGTGGTATGATCTCAGCTCACTGCAACCTCCACCTCCTGGGTTCAAGTGATTCCCCTGCCTCAGCCACCTGAGTAGCTGGGACTACAGGT
>NW_012114644.1:5491925-5492217 GCF_000951035.1 Colobus angolensis palliatus | reverse complement strand
TCCGTTCTGAATCTGAGCCTCGCGAGGTCTGTAACTGAAGCTGAAAGCTGCCATAGTCCTGGCGGATGCGCTATAGGATGGCCAGCAGAGTCCGGTGGGAGACATCCCCTGGCTCTCATCTGATTCTTGTCTGAATTAATTCTGACCCAGATTTCTGGGGCGCGCCTGCGACTGACATAACTTGTTGTTGATACTCAGCAACTCACTTTCCCTTGCAGGACCTGTTCCAGCAACTCACTTTCCCTTGCAGGACCTGTTCCGGCAACTCACTTTCCCTTGCAGGACCTGTTCC
>NW_012114644.1:5490541-5491875 GCF_000951035.1 Colobus angolensis palliatus | reverse complement strand
ATGTTGGCCAGGATGGTCTGGATCTCCTGACCTCATGATCCGCCCGCCTCGGCCTCCCAAAGTGTTGGGATTACAGGCGTGAGCCACCGCGCCTGGCCAACTGTGTATTCTTTATGACAGGGGCATATAAACTTGAAAGTGCTGTCTCTCTTGGGGCTGCCAGTAATATATCACCCATAAAATGAATAATCTTGCAATTAGAAAATTCTTTTCTACTGGGGGGCATAGCCTGATATACATGTTACTGATACAAGGTAGGACTATTCAGTATTCCTGAGGAAGCACTTTCCAGTGAAATCAGCAAGCTGGCCTTTCATTATTAATAGCTGGTAATGTAAACACAAAATTTTCTCTGTTGTGTTCTGTGAGAGGAATAGTATAAAAACAGTCTTTTAAGTCAGTAACAATTATAGGCCAATCTTGAGCAATCACCATGGGGGAAGGGGTCCCATAGGCTGTAAATTAGCATTAATAGCACGTTTTTCATGCAAAAATTTCCATTTGCCAGACTTCTGGGAATGAGGAAATGGGCAAATTCCAAGGGCTGTTAGATGGTTCTGTATGACCGGCTTTTAATTGTTCCTCAGCTAATTCAAGGACTCTTTGTAATTTCTCTCCCTTCAGAGGTCACTGTTCTACACAATTAAGATTTTGAGAGAGCCACATCAGGGGTAGTGGAGGAAAAACAGTGGCCATAATTATAATTTAAATTTAACGTAAATTTTAACAGAGAATTATAATTTGAGATGTTCCTTGTATACAAGGAACACATGAAATTTTACCGTGGGCTGCCTGTGGAGCCAGAGGGCAGTGGCACACATCCTGGGCAACGGTCGCACTGCGCTTGCATAGGCGCCACTTTCTGTCTGCACCGCTCCCTCCTCCTACTGCTGAGCAGAGGCTGCCGGCCTTGGCGGACCCTGTCAGCTTGGGCACGAGGAGCTTTTTTCCCCCTGAGGCTTTCCTAAAGCTCTCCGCCCGCTTAGCTGCGCAGCTTCACAGCTTCGGCTTCTAATGCCTTTTCTTATCTCTTTATAAACATACACCTGATTGCCTTTTTGATTTTGCATCACTGGGCAGGCTAAAAGCTCCCCTTCTAATGCCACTTGCTTAAGACAGGGTCTCATAGCTGTAGCATATGCCTTGTCTTTCTTCTTATTTATTGGAGGAGGGGGCTCAGGCAAAACCTCCCTTTTCTCTTTGTTATTTTGGCCAGGTGATAGTGGGGCTGAGGTGAAAGAAGCCAGACACACTTCTCAGCTTCCTGGGCCCAACACTAACACATTCCTCCATACATCACAACTTCCAGGGCCCAGTGTAAACATTCCAAACTT
>NW_012114644.1:5489491-5489826 GCF_000951035.1 Colobus angolensis palliatus | reverse complement strand
GAAGCCAGACACACTTCTCAGCTTCCTGGGCCCAACACTAACACATTCCTCCATACATCACAACTTCCAGGGCCCAGTGTAAACATTCCAAACTTTCAGAGCCCAGTGTAAACATTCCAAACTTCCAGGACCCAGTACAAACACCACCTGGAGAGTCCCCCGATAAGGTTACAACCATTTGTACTAAGAGCATGGAAACCAATGGGAAACTGTTGAATGTATAACTTAAAATGTAAACCAATTGCAATGCTGTGACCGAAAGAATTCCCTTGTTCCTCTGTAACCTTACATATCCTGTTTACATCGGGCTATAAAAAGTGAGCACACACATTGTT
>NW_012114644.1:5459631-5488652 GCF_000951035.1 Colobus angolensis palliatus | reverse complement strand
GCTTTTCTTTCTCTGTACTTTGTCTCTGTGTCTTATTTCTTTTCTCAAGTCTCTCGTTCCACCTAATGAGAAACACCCACAGGTGTGGAGGGGCAGGCCACCCCTTCATCTGGTGCCCAATGTGGGAGCTTTTCTCTAAGGTGAAGGTATGCTGGAGCGTGGTCATTGAGGACAAGTCGACAAGAGACTCCTGAGTATGTCTACAGTCAGCCTTGCGGTAAGCTTGTGCACTCGGAAGAACCTAGGGTAATAATGGGGCAAACTAAAAGTAAATATGCCTCTTATCGCAGCTTTATAAAAATTCTCTTAAAAAGAGGGGTAGTTAAAGTGTCTACCAAAAATCTAATTATGCTCTTTCAAACAATAGAACAGTTTTGACCGTGGTTTCCAGAACAGGGAACTTTAGATCTAAAAGATTGGGAAAAAATTGGATTACTTCAATTCCTGTTAATCTAGGGGGTCAAGATTTGTTACAACAATGGGGTGCAGAAATCATTATGCCTGCTCCATTATACAGCCCTAAGAGTCAAAAAAAAATCATGACTAAGATAGGATATATACCAGGAAAGAGATTAGGAAAAAATGAAAATGGCATTAAAGTCCCAATTGAGACTGAAAAAAAAATCAAGAAAGAAAAGGAATAGAATATCCCTTTTAGGGGCGGCCACTGTAGAGCCTCCTGGACCCATTCCATTAATTTGGAAAACAGAAAAACCGGTATGGGTAAATCAGTGGCTGCTACCTAAACAAAAACTGGAGGCTTTATGTTTATTAGCAAAGGAACAATTAAAAAAGAGACACATTGAGCCTTCATTCTCACCCTGGAATTCTCCTGTGTTTGTAATTCAGAAAAAATCAGGTAAATAGCGTATGTTAATGGACTTAAGAGCCGTAAACACTGTAATTCAACCCATGGGGCCTCTCCAACCTGGATTGCCCTCTCCAGCCATGATTCCAAAAGACTGGCTTTTAATTATAATTGATCTAAAGGATTGCTTTTTTTACCATTCCTCTGGCAGAGCAAGATTGTGAAAAATTTGCCTTTACTATACCAGCCATAAATAATAAAGAACCAGCCACCAGGTTTCAGTGGAAAGTTTTACCTCAGGGAATGCTTAATAGTTCAACTATTTGTCAAACTTTCATAGGTCAAGTCCTTCAACCAGTTAGAGACAAATTTTCAGATTGTTATATCATTCACTATATTGATTGTATTTTATGTGCTGCAGAAACAAGAGACAAATTAATTGACTGTTACACATTTCTGCAAGCAGAGGTTGCGAACGCAGAACTAACAATAGCATTTAATAAGATCCTCTGCTCCTTTTCATTATTTAAGGATGCAAATAGAAAATAGAAAAATTAAGCCACAAAAGAATAGAAATAAGAAAAGATACATTAAAAACATTAAATGACTTTCAAAAATTGTTAGGCGATATTAATTGGATTTGGCCAACTCTAGGCATTCCTACTTATGCCATGTCAAATTTGTTCTCTATCCTAAGAGGAAATCCAGACTTAAATAATAGAAGAATATTAACCCCAGAGGCAACAAAGGAAATTAAAATTGTGGAAGAAGAAAATTCAGTCAGCGCAAATAAGTAGAATAGATTCTTTAGCCCCACTCCAACTTTTGATTTTTGCCACTGCGTGTTCTCCAAAAGGCATCATTTTTCAAAATACTGATCTTGTGGAGTGGTCATTCCTTCCTCACAGTACAATTAAAACTTTTACATTCTACTTGGATCAAATGGCTACATTAATTGGTCAGACAAGATTACGAATAATAAAATTGTTTGGTAATGACCCAGACAAAATAGTTGTTCCTTTAACCAAGGAACAAGTTAAACAAGCCTCTATCAATTCTGGTGCATGGCAAATTGGCCTTGCTGATTTTGTAGGAATTATTGATAATCATTACCCAAAAACAAAAATCTTCCAGTTTTTAAAATTGACTACTTGGATTTTACCTAAAATTACCAGACATAAACCTTTAGAAAATGCTCTGACAGTATTTACTGATGGTTCCAGCAATGGAAAAGTGACTTACAGAGGGCCAAAAGAGCAAGGAATCAAAACTCAATATCAATCTGCTCAAAGAGCAGAGTTGGTTGCAGTCATTACAGTGTTAGAAGATTTTAATCAACCTGTTAATATTATATCAGATTCTGCATATGTAGTACAGGCTACAAAGGATGTTGAGACAGCTCTAATTAAATATAGCATGGATAATCAGTTAAACCAGCTGTTTACTTTGTTACAACAAAAATAGGACATGAGAAATAGGGAAGGTGATAACCTGGGGAAGAGGTTTTGCTTGTGTTTCACCAGGAGAAAATCAGCTTCCTATTTGGACACCCACTAGACATTTGAAGTTCTACAATGAACCCATTGGAGATGCAAAGAAAAGCGCCTCCACGGAGACGGAAACACCACAATCGAGCACCATTGACTCGCAGGATGAATCAAGTGGTGATATCAGAAAAACAGATGAAGTCACCACACACCAAGAAGGTGCAGCTGCCAACCTGGGCACCGTTAAAGAAGCTGACACTGTTAGCTAGAAAAAGCCTAGCTAGCACAAAGGTGACACAAACCTCAGAAAAAAACGCTGTTTGCAGCTTTAATGGTTCTATCAATGGTGGTAAGTCTCCCCATGCCTGCAGGAGCAGCTGCAGCTAATTATACCTACTGGGCTTATGTGCCTTTCCCGCCCTTAATTCGGGCAGTCACATGGATAGATAATCCTATTAAAATATATGTTAATAATAGTGTGTAGGTACCTGGTCCCACAGATGATCATTGCCCTGCCTAACCGGAGAAAAAAGAAATGATAATAAATATTTCCATTGGATATCGTTATCCTATTTGTCTAGGGAGAGCACCAGGATGTTTAATGCCTGCTATCCAAAATTGGTTGGTAGAAGTACCTACTCTCAATCCCATCAGTAGATTTAGTTATCACTTGGTAAGCAGAATGTCACTCAAACCACAGGTAAACTATTTACAAGACTTTGCAGTCACAGCTACAGCCCTGTGGCAGGAGTTGCATTGCACTCCTGTGTTCAGCCAGTAAGCTTGGTTGACAATTGGGAAAAGAATTCCACAAGATTGTGGAATTCACAATCTGGTATCGATCAAAAATTGGCAAATCAAATTAATGATCTTAGACAGTCATTTGGATGGGAGATAGGCTCATGAGCTTGGAACATCGTTTCCAGTTACAGTGTGACTGGAATACTTCAGATTTTTGTATTACACCCCAAGTTTATAATGAGTCTAAACATCACTGGGACATGGTAAGACGCCATCTACAGGGAAGAGAAGATAATCTCACTTTAGACATTTCTAAATTAAAACAACAAATTTTTGAAGCCTCTCAAAGTCACTGAAATATTGTGCCTGGAGCTGAGGCGTTAGATCAAGTGGCAAAAAAAAATCTTTATGGATTAAACCCCACGAATTGGATTAAGTCTATTGGGAACTCTACTGCAGTAAATTTTGGAATTATGTGTCTCTGTTTAATCGGCTTGTTTTTAGTGTGCCGGACCAGTCGAAGAATCCTGCACCAAAATCGAGAGAACGAACAAGCCTTCATCGCCATGGAACATTTATATAGAGGAAAAGGGAGAGAGAATGTTGCGGGAAGTCAGAGACCTTGAATGGAGGGACTGGCTGAAGCCACAGCAGAAAAACATAAAATATAAAGATTTCATGGACATTTTATTAGTTCTCCAAAATTTATACTTTTGTAATTTCTTATGTCTGTCTTTAATCTCTTAATCCCATCATCTTCTTTGTAAGATGAGGAGGATATATGTCACCTCAGGACACTGTGATGATTGCCTTAACTGCACAAATTGTTTGTAGAGCATGTGTGTTTGAACAATATGAAATCTGGACATCTTAAAAGAGAACAAGATAACAACGGTGTTCAGGAAACAAGGGAGGTAACCTTGAACTGGCCACTGGTGAGCCGGACGGAACAGAGCCATATCTTTTCTCCTTTTGCACACAAATAGGAGAGATATCGCTGAATTCTTTTTCTCAGCAAGGAATATCCCTGAGAAGGAGAATGCGCTCTAAGGGTAGGCCTATAAACGACCCCCTTGGAGGCATGCTGCCTTTTACAATTGCCGAAGAGATGAAATAAGCCCCAGCCTCCTGTAGTGCTCTCAGGCTTATTAGGATGAGGAAATTCCCACCTAATAAATTTTGGTCAGTCAGGTTGTCTGCTCTCAAACCCTATTTCCTGATAAAATGTTATCAATGACTATGCGTGCCCAAAATTTCATTAGCAATTTTAATTTTAACACCATACTGTGATCTCATCCTGCCCCCACTTACTTTGTAATATTCTATTACTTTGTGAAGTATGTAATCTCAGTGTCATGATGACAATGGTGGAATTCCTCTATGTTTTCTCTGTTAGCCCCCTTCCTTGGACCCCTGCTAAGTCTACTATTTCTGCTTACCGTAGGACCTTGCGTTACTAACAGAATTTTGCGGTTTGTCAGAGAAAGGTTTGACACCATACAGCTCATGGTCCTCAGAACCCAATACCAACCTGCAAACACTGAAACAAAATCAGAATCAGACTTATAAGACCCAAGATTGGCTCCAGAGGTACCTGAGAAAGGGGGAAATGAAAGAAGCCACACACACTTCTCAGCTTCCTGGGCCCAACACTAACACATTCCTCCATACATCACAACTTCCAGGGCCCAGTGTAAACATTCCAAACTTTCAGGGACCAGTGTAAACATTCCAAACTTCCAGGGCCCAGTACAAACACCACCTGGAGAGTCCCCTGATAAGGTTACAACCGTTTGTACTAAGAGCACGGAAACCAATGGGAAACTGCTGAATGTATAACTTAAAATGTAAACCAATTGCAATGCTGTAACCAAAAGAATTCCCTTGTTCCTCTGTAACCTTACATATCCTGTTTACATCGGGCTATAAAAAGCAAGCACACGCATTGTTCGGGGCCCTCTTGTATGTTGTGGAATGGAGGGACCAAGTTCGAACTTGCAGTAAAGATCCTTGCTGCTTGGCTTTGACTCTGGACTCTGGTGGTCTTCTTTGGGGAATAAACGGTTTGGGCATAACAGAGGGACTCAGGGGTGGTAAAGTAGGTGACGGTTCTTTCTCCTTCCCGTTTTCAGGCTCTTCTGTGTATAATGGGACCAGAGTCACCCTCACTAAAGCCCATAGCATTAAAGATTATACTGGAACCCATTGCTCTTGCGCATGAGGTCAGGGAATCAAGACCATCCTGGCTAACAAGGTGAAACCCCGTCTCTACTTAAAAATACAAAAAAATTAGCCAGCTGTGGTGATGGGTGCCTGTAGTCCCAGCTACTCAGGAGACTGAGGCAGGAGAATGGCCTGAACCCAGGAGACGGAGGTTGCAGTGAGCTGAGATCGTGCCACTGCACTCCAGCCTGGGTGACAGAACAAGACTCTGTCTCAAAAAAAAAAAAAAAGATTTCTTCCCACTTGTTCCCAAAGCTCTATGTCTAGCTTACCTTCTTTCAGGAATCATGGGTTAAGGGATACAATTTGCAATAAGTCCCTTAATTGAGCCTGCAAAACCGAGACTCTAGTGGCTTTAAGCAGCTGATTGAATACTTTTAGATACTGCTTCTCTTGTGCTGATAACTGTTGTCCCATGATAAAACCCTACCTTGAACAATTCCCTCGAACTTGGAGATTCCAAGCAGGCACCGATGACCTACTGACTTACAGACTTATCAACTTACTGGCTTACCAACCGCACAGTCTTCTCCTTAGTTGTTGAGGGTTCTGTCACGATTATTTGCAGCTATACCTCAGACCTGGGCACCAACTTGCCAGGTCCTCACATGGGGCACCAACTGTCTGGGTCCGACCGGCAGACTCTGACCCAGCAATGGATGAACAAATACACTCAGACACAAATATCCAGTGAAAGAGCAGGCTAGGTGGCCCTGTCACTCACCGATACCCAGAAGGGTCCAGTAAAGAGTTAACAGCAGAGGCCCTAATAAGACAGTGAAGTTCACATTTATTTAGTATAGATTAAATGACAAAGGTCTTGACTAAACACCACTACAAGGTAATTGACATTGCTGACCTCCTGGAGAGTAGCTCCCGGAGCATAAGATCAAATGTTGGCTTTAGGACCACCTGAGTGAACAAGCTATTTAGATAAACTCCTCTACATTCCTGTGTATCTATGCCCTAAGCTTTTAAGATAATTCAGCTGCCTTCAGCCAAACCTTTTACTGAAGCTCTGCAAACCCCTAGACTTCCAAGAAAGTTTGTGACTATTTCCTATAACTATCTTTATAATTTTTCTTCTAAAATATTTCCCACCACCTTGACTGAAGTCCCACAGTTGAGAAGACAGGGAAGGCATTATATAAGCAAGAAAAAATTCGAACACGTTTGGCCATAAGAAAGTAAAATGTTGGTCAGGTCTTTCAACACAGATAAAAAAAAAGAAGGGAGATTCGGGCCATGTTATGAGGGCACTGAATGGCAGCCTACGTAATGCTAACTTCATCCTACAGATAAGAGAAGTCACTGGAAAGCTTTAAGAAGGTCACAAACATGACAAACAGGATTTCCAGGAAGATTACTCTGACCAGTATTAGGCAAGATAAGTTGGGAAATGATCTTCATCTTTGGCAACTTAATAGAAATAATAAAAGATCCATATTTCTTTTGTTTTTCAAGTTTAATTTTGAAACAATTTCAGACTTTCAAAAATGTTCCAAAAATAGGCAAAGTCCTCATATGCTTTTCATTCAACTTCCCCAAATATTAACATTAAAGATATGCACCTAATAATCAAAATCAATAAATGATTATTAACACTGTAAAATGAATGCCTATACAGACCTTATCCAAATCCCCTCTATCTTCTGACTAATGTCCTCTTTCTGGACCAGGATCCAATCTAGTATCACATATTACTCATCGTTGTACTGTTCTCTCAGTCTCCTTTAATCTGGGAAAGTTAGGATTTACCTTTAAGAGCTTCACATTTTTGAAGAGTATTGGTTACTTATTTTGTAGAATGACCCTCAGTTTGGACTTTTCTAATATCTTCTCATGATTAAACTCAGGTTATACACTTTGTACAAGAATGCCACAGGGATGATGCTGAACCTTCCCCATCCATTATATTACAATGCCCTAAGATGTCGTTATCTCTGATTACTGGGGATGTTAACTTTGATTACTGGGCTAAAGTTCCTCCACTTCAAAATGACCCTTTTCCTTAAAAGCATTTTAAGCAACCAATACCTGGGCCACACCACACATCAGCCAAATCAGATATACTTGAGGGATGGTACAGGCATTGGTAGGCTTTAAATGCCCTACAAGTAACTCTAATCAGTATCTGGAGTTGGAAACCTATGGCATAGACAGTGAAGATGGGAATCCTGAAAATCAGCTAGGAGACCATTCCTAGGACTTCCCTTTAAAAACAAAAAAAAAATCTAATTCTAAACAAAAGCAAATACATCTGGATTTTGGTATGGACATATGGTGGAGAAATAGAGGAAAAAAGAGAAATCACCTGATGGGGAAAGAGATGAGTGAGTCGACTGCAGTCCAATTTTTTTTTTTTTAAGGCAGAATCAGGTGTGATGACACTTGCTTGTAATTCCAGCATTTTGGGAATGAAAGTGGGCAGATCACTTGAGGCCAGAAGTTTGAGACCAGCCTGGGGTTTCACCAGCCTGGGTAAAACCCCATCTCTACAGAAACAAACACAAAAAATTAGCTAGGCATGGTGGCACCTGCCTATGATTCCAGCTACTCAGGAGGCTGAGGCAGGAGGATCACTTGAGCTCACAAGGTTGAGGCTGCAGTCAATTATGATCTCGCCATTGTGCTTCAGCCTGGGTATGAGAGTGAGACCCTCTGTCTTTAAATTTAAAAAAAAAAAAAAAGTAAAAATAATGTTCTAACGTCAGATCTAGTACAAAAACTGCATCTTATTCTGTGATGTTTAGATGCTATAACTAAAATAGAACATGGAGCTGTTTCCATGTGAATACCTGAAAGATTCTATACTTTTTATGCAGCTGCATCATATTCTATTGTGTAGATATAAGGTAACCTGTTTAATTAGCATTGTGCTGGTGAAAGTCTAGGTTGTCCCCAATATTTTGCTGTTAAACAAACAATACAGTGAATAACCCTGATTAGGTGTCATTTTTTATGACTGGGACTGTGATACATTTTTCCCAGTAAAGTTTGGGAGGCAAAAATATATATTTTTTAAATTTTCACATGCATTAAGAAATTTTACTCTACAAGGTTTGCACATATTTTTATGTTCCAAGAAATTAGGGGAGGGTAATATCACCTCAGTTGCTCTCACACAAAGGTCTCGAGTGACAGGACCTTTAGGGACACAGGCACAAGGTCATATCTCTGGTGCCCACACAAGGCAGGGGCATCTGGATCCTGGGAAAGCTCCAGGAAAGGTGAGGGTGCCCTCTAGAGGACACCTTGCTAAGGATCAGAAAGGGGCCAAGGAAGTCAAGAGATTATAGCAGTTCTTAAACTAAGGGCAAGTTCAAGTGGAGGGCATTCAGGTTCAAGGAGTAAGCTGAGGTGAGAAAGTGGTAGAGACTGATGGAAGGAGAAGGTAAAAAGCTCCAGGGAAGTTAGGGGAGGCACATCAGGGCTCTCCACTCCTCAGCATTGAACTGTGTAGTGGTCATGCTGGTGGGGCTCTGTGAGCTCTAGAATGTTCAGCACTATCTGGGGACTACCCACTCAAGGCCAGCAGGACTCCCTCCCCCAGCTCTGACAGCCAAAAATGTCTCCAGACTTTGCCAAATGCTTTTCCCAGTGAAAAAACTGCCCCTGGCGAAGCATTAATCTACACTAATCTATAAAAGCAAATCACCACTAAAATCCATCACCTCTTGGTAGAAGAATTACAAGTGTGAGAGGGGTAAAATGGAGGTCTTCAATATCTACTGAAATGACTTTTACTTAATCAGCAATTTGATGTCCCAGAAGGCATGTTTAGAGGTGATGCCACATGGCTGCCTGTACCTCACAGCAGAAAGGGTATGGGTTTTCCAAGGGTCTGTAACCATGAACTGGAAATGTCTGTAACTGTGAAAGGGAATGACACTCACTGGGTTACTTTAAAAAGTGGGATGTAGGGAATTCTGTAGATATTGGGAGAAAAAATACACAACGTAAACCTAAACCCCATTCTGATTCTCTCACCATCTTAGGGGCATCTTGGCTATCTATGAATGGTAGCATAGGGATTTTTGTGTATTTTCAAAATTATATACTGTCGGATCATTTTTAAAATATGAACAAATCCCAAACTGGACCAAGTAACTGGACACTGCTGGAGTCTCACTTTTGGCCAGGAGAGCTGACAACATCCTGCTCCTCCTGGCCTGGACACTGGCTCAGGGGCCTAAATGCTCTCTTATTATGGAGAAAGAAGATGTTTTGAACATTCTCATCATTCACCCATTCACCTCTCACACCCGTTGACCTCTCAAACCTCTTGCCCACTCTTGTATTTCATTCTTAATTTACTGAGCTCTATTTATGTCCCTCATCCATTCCAATATGTGGTGGGTCCAGGTGGTGGCCTCTGCCCATGATTTTGTAAAAAAAAAAAAACAAGACTCTCAAAATTACTTTCCCTGACACCTCCTTAAACTGACCTCCACCTGCAGCCCCATGATCATTACCAGCAGCATTTGGACACTTTTTCTGGTAGTCAGATGCTTTCCATCTCTCATTAGGAAATGTGACTCTCTCCACCTTGCATAAAGATTTCCCAGTAGAAATGAACACAGAGATACTGCCTGTGTGTTCCCAAAGGAAACGGTTTCTATAAGAACATATGAAAGCTGTAATTATAGAAAAGATCACTTAAAACATACATTATGTAGATGATTCTCACCATTCCTTTAAGAGATACATTGTAAAACATGACATTAATAATTATTCTAGAAGAATAAAGCATGCATACTGTTTTCTTAATTTTAATAGGGTGGTTCCTCCCATGTGCCAAGGCTGGGCCTCTGAACAAAATTCTCCATCTTCAGTGGCAATGCCTGAGAGGATGACAAGGAATTAGGCCTGATATGCAGCCATTCCTGTCCACCCTGCCCCTGCTGCAGGACAGTGCCAGCCCAGGGCCCAAATCTTCTGCTGAAGAGCTGAGAGAGAAAATGGAATATCCAAAGCCTCTAACCTTTTTCCAGTCAACTGCAATGGGTGCCAGTGCAGTCCATTTTCCCCTGAGGACACCCACCTGCTGGTCTTTGGCTTCTAAGAGTCAAACCTCACTGGCTTCTCTGGGTCCCGGCTGCTGTCACTCTGCTTAGCCCTGCTCTTTCCCATGGGGGTCACTCCCCTGCCAGGCACGTCCTCCAGCTCCAGCTGACAGGTCAGCCAACACAGAACCAAGAGAATGAACAAAGATTTCAATATCTAATATGTCCAGCAGAGATGCAACTTGTAAAAAAAAAAATAAAGAAGTACAGATGCACACAGCTCCACTGACAACATTGTGTCCCAAAGCTATGTCTTCTGTGCCCCTCATTAAGGAGCTCACTGTCCCTCACCACATGGGCAAGTGCTTCCAGGGTCTCTCAATTCCTCAATGGGAGGCAACACGCATTTTAACACAGTACCTCAGCAAAGGCAGTGGTGATAATTTACCTACTTTGATAAAGTTCCTGAAAAGATCCCTAGACAGCAAAATTTCCTGCTGAAAGAACACAGAAAAGGCTTTTCCAGTTGCAAAACATTGACCTCCTTGCTTTTCAAAAAAGTATCCTTGAAATAGCCAAAACAATTTTGCCGAAACAAATTGCAGAACTTGAACTTTCTTATTTGAAATTTCACAAAACATTACAACTATTAAAAACAGAAGCTGCTGGCATAAGAATACAAATAGGGACCAAAGGGATAGAATTGAGAGTCCAGAAATAAATCCTCACCCTTATAGTTCATTGCTCTTGCATAAGGGTGTCAAGATAATTTAATGGAGGAACAATCATCCTCTCAAATAACGGTGCGAAAACAATTAGATAACCACATGCAAAACAATAAACTTAGAGAACTATGCTTCCAACCATATCAAACGATTATCTAAAAATAGATCAGTGAGTTAATTATAAGATCTATAACCATAAAAATATATTAGAAAGAGACATAGGAGGTGCTTCCTATGCCCGACGTCATATGGAGTAGATTTGCTTTCCTTTTCTCCGAAAGGGGAGGAAGTTGAATCCAAGTGGCCCACGATGGGAAGAGGGGAAGCCCAGGGGTACAGGAGGCCTCTGGGTGAAGGCAGAGGCTAACATGGGGTTCGGAGCAACCTTGACCGTTGGCCTGACCATCTTTGTGCTGTCTGTCATCACTATCATCATCTGCTTCACCTGCTCCTGCTGCTGCCTATACAAGACCTGCCGCTGACCACATCCAGTTGTCACCACCACCACATCCACCACTGTGGTGCACACCCCTTATCCTCAGCCTCCAAGTGTGCCGCCCAGCTACCCTGGACCAAGCTACCAGGGCTACCACACCATGCCGCCTCAGCCAGGGATGCCAGCAGCACCCTACCCAATGCAGTACCCACCATCTTACCCGGCCCAGCCCATGGGCCCGCCAGCCTACCATGAGACCCTGGCTGGAGGAGCAACCGTGCCCTACCCTGCCAGCCAGCCTCCTTACAACTCAGCCTACATGAATGCCCTGAAGGCGGCCCTCTGAGCGTCCCCCAGCCTCTCTGGCTGCCACTTGGTTTTGTTGTGTGTGAGTGGTGTGCAGGCACGGTTCCCTATGGCCCAGGCATGCTGTGGGTGTGTTGCCTGTATATGTGGGTTCCTCTGATGCTGAGGACGTGGGGAACGATCCTTGCCAGAGTGGGCTGGGACCAGACTTTGTTCTCTTCCTCACCTGAAATTATGCTTCCTAAAATCTCAAGCCAAACTCAAAGAATGGGGTGGTGGGGGCACCCTGTCAGGTGGCCCCTGAGAGGTAGGGGTTTCTCCAGGGCACCTCTGGAGTTATTCTCCAGCTTACCCTAAGGTGACCAAGTATGGCCTGTCACACCAGGATGGTGCGGCTTTCTGTATGATGCAGATGTGTCCTGGTTTCAGCAGCATAGCCAGTTGCTGCTCGAGGTGACACAGGCAAAGCTTGGGATCTGACCAAGTTGGGCTTTGATCCTTTAGGCAGATGTCCCATTGCTCCCTGGAGCCTGTGTCATGCCTGTTGGGGGTCAGGCAGCCCCCCGATGCCAGAACACCTCAGGCAGAGCCCTACTCACCTGATAGCTGTCTGCCTGGACTGTCCCCTGTCCCCTTCCCTGGGACCACCCGGAGGGCCACATCCACACACAGCTTAGCTGCCCACAGGGAGCTCTGCTGCCCTTGTTGGCCCTGCCCTTCCCACAGGTGAGCAGGGCTCCTGTCCACCAGTACACTCAGGTCCCTTCCCTGCAGTGTTTTCATCTTATTTTAGCCAAACATTTTGCCTGTTTTCTGTTTTAAAACATGATAGTTGATATGAGACTGAAATCCCAGGGTTGTGGAGGGAAATTGGTTCAGAGGAGATCGACAACCTAGCAACTGTGAGTCCCTGCTTCCCCTGACACCAACCTCATGGAATATCCAACTCCTTACCCCAGTCCAGGGTGTTCTGGCAGCAGGGACACCTGGGCCAAGGGGCCATCTGGACCAAAGGTGGGGTGTGGGACCCTGGATGGTAGCTCTGGCCCAGACATGAATACTTCAGTGTTCCTCCTCCCTCTATTAGTGTTTCACCAGAGCTGTCTTAGCTTCGAATCTGCTGTGTTTCTGAGTCTACGGTCTGTACTCTTGTTTATAATAAATGCAATTGTTTGGGAAAACAAAAGAAAGAGACATAGGGGTAAAACTTAATGACCTCAAATGTGCAATGCATTCTCAGGTATGACCCAAAAGCATGACAAACAAAAAGGAAAAACAGATAAACTGGGCTAAAGATGCAAGCCTTTTGTGCATCAAAGGATATTATCAAGAAAATAAAAAGACCAAACACAGAATGAGACATAATAGTTGCAAATCACATAGACAATGGCTTCATGCCCAGAATATATAAAGAACTGCTACAACTCAATAACAATAAGACAAAGCACCCAATTTATATAAATGGGCAAAGGACTCAAATAGACATTTCTTCAAAGAAGATATGCAAATCATCAACAGGGACATGAAAAGAAATTCAACATCATTAGTCATTAGGAAAATACAAAGTCAAAACCACAATGAGATCCCACACTACACCTACAAATATGGCTAACATTCTTTTAAAATGTTAAATAACAAGTGAAAGCTTTATGTAGAATTTGGAATCCTCATACATTGCTGGTGAGATTATAAAAAGGTACAGCCACTAGGAGAAACAGTTGTGCTGTTCCTCAAGGAGCTAATCATAGAATTCTCATATGAAACAGCATCCATTCCTAGCTATATACCCAAAGAATTGAATCCAGGGACTCAAACAGGTACTTACATGGGAATGTTGATTGCAGCATTACTCACAAAAATAAAATGTGAAAACAATCCAAGTGCTCATTAACACATGAATAAACAAATGTGGTGACACATATGACAGAATGTTAATCTGCCATAAAGAGGAACAAAACTCTGACACACACTGGAACATTCATAGACCTCGAAAACATTATGGTAAGTGAAATATGCCAGAAGCAAAATGACATATGTGTATGATTCCATTTATATGAAACATCAAGAATAGGTAAATTCATAGAGACAGAGAGTAGACTAGAGATTATCAAGGTCTAGGGTGGAAAAAATAGGGAGCTATTACTTAAAAGATATAGACCTTTAGTTTAAAATGATAAAAATTTTCTAGGATAAATAGTGGTGATGGTAATGTAACACTGTGTGTGTGGTTAATTTTATTTGATTGCACATTTTAAAGTGGTTAAAATGGCACATTATATATAAATATATGTATATTTATACAAATATTTATACATATATTAAATTTATATGAATATATATTAACATCTAACACATATAAATATGCATGTGCGTCTGTATATACACTCTGTCATAACTTTTTGAAACATCTTTGCTGAAAACAAATTCACTATGTAAAACACACCCACCCTGATCAGATAGCTTTTATATACTTACACGCAGACTCTTTATTACCTTATCCACAGAGTGATACAAGAATTTAGAGACATAAGACTGCCCAGCCAACAATGCATGCAAAACATAAATGTATTTGCAAAGACACTGAGAGTTAATCTGGGGTATAGACCTCAGCACTGCCAGGAAACACACCCTTGCTGGGGATTCTGACTTTATCTGACCCAGCCCACTATCTAGATCTTGTTGTGGGGTTGGGGCAGGGGAGGTCATGAAGCCTGTCCTCTGGACACTCTGTGTGAGCACACAAGACCCTTCATTAGGTCTCCACACACAGCCCTGACCATCAGGCATTGTGAGGAGGACTCTAGAACAGGCTCAGGAATTAGGCAAGAGAATCGGCTACAAAGAGGAACACAAGTTGAAAGAGCTGGTTGCTGACATGGAGCAGAATTCCCGTAATTCACAGGTCCAGCCAAGTCAAAAGTGCCCCCACCTTGTGATCCAGGCAGCCCTGAGAAACAGCTTTTTCCCACAGCCTCCTCCGTAGTGACACATCAGGGTTCCTCATTATCAAGCTTCCAGAGAGGGCAGGAACCTGGACAGCGCCCATTCCATCAGACTGCCCCTGGAGATGGAGGTCACTCAGATGAGAATCAGTTTCACAGATGGTCCAATGGGACCGATGGGTCCCAGGATTCAAACCCTTGGCTCTAGCACCTCAAGCTTCTATTACTGCACAGGAACCCCGGTGATATTGGAAATTAAAAGAACGGTGGACCTCCTTCTGGACACTGGAGCCAGCCTCTCTCCTCTCTAATCCAGGCCTCCCCTCTTCCTGTAGCATGACTGTGATAGACATCTCAGGAAAGGTTCTAACCCGATGTTTTTCTCAACCCCTTAGTTGTAGAGTGGGAGACCTATTATTTATACATGCCTTCTTAAGTATGTCTGAAAGTTCCACTGCTTTATTAAGTAGAAATATTTTTACTCACGTAGGGGCCAAGATCCTTATAGCCCCAGGATAAATACTTTGTCTCCCCCAGTGGAAGCTAATACTAACCCAGAAGCGCGGGCAGTTCAAGGAAGAATAGGTTGAGTCCTCCTCAAACCCTGTAACAGCCCCTGTGACACCCCAATATTAGAAATGCAAAAACTCAAAGGGGAATGGACACTACTTCAGGACCTCTGCCTCGTTAATAAGGTCACAGTCCCAATTCATCCTGTGGTCCCTAATCCCTATATCTTGCTAACTCAAATACCTGGGGGAACTAAATTGTTCACAATCCTAGATATAAAGGGTGGCTTTTTCTTTATACCATGACATCCTCACTCTCAATACTTGTTTGCCTTTGAAGATCCCTCTGGCCAGACCACCCAGTTAACATGGATGGTGCTGCCTCAGGGATTTTGAGATAGTCCTCACTTCTTTTGACAGGCACTGTCAAAGGAACTCTCTGAGTTGTCCCATCCTCAGGTCAGGGTCTTGCAATATATGGGTGATATGCTGCTCTGTGCTGCAACTGAGGAAGCTTCTCAGGAAGGTACTGAAAACTCTTCTTAATTTCTTAGCAGACAAAGAATATAAGGTTTCAAAATCCAGGACCCAGCCTTGCCAAACCTCAGTGAAGTACCTAGGCTTAATATTGTCTGAAAGGACCAGAGCATTAGAGGAAGAAAGGATTAAGTCCATTTCCTTTTTCCCCCTCCCTAAAACTCTCAAGCAACTAAGGATTTTGGGGCATTACAGGATTTTGCAGACTATGGACACCTGGGAATGGTGAGATAGAACATCCCTTATACCACCTAATAAAAGAAACTCGGCCGGGCACGGTGGCTCAAGC
The DNA here is from genome assembly GCF_000951035.1 of Colobus angolensis palliatus. NCBI lineage: Eukaryota > Metazoa > Chordata > Mammalia > Primates > Cercopithecidae > Colobus > Colobus angolensis. Next base: position 5,472,643 of record NW_012114644.1, on the reverse strand, counting down.
CTGTAATCCCAGCACTTTGGGAGGCCGAGACAGGTGGATCTCGAGGTCAGGAGATCGAGACCATCCTGACTAACATGATGAAACCCCGTCTCTACTAAAAAATACAAAAAGCTAGCCGGGCGAGGTGGCGGGCGCCTGTAGTCCCAGCTACTCGGGAGGCTGAGGCAGGAGAATGGCGTAAACCCAGGAGGCGGAGCTTGCAGTGAGCTGAGATCCAGCCACTGCACTCCAGCTTGGGCGACAGAGCGAGACTCCGTCTCAAAAAAAAAAAAAAAAAAAAAAAAGAAACTCAAGTAGCTAAAACTCATTTTCTAACCTGGGAACCTGAAGTGCAAAAGGTCTTCAACCAGCTAAAACAAGCCTTACTTAAGGCACCATCCCTCAGCTTTCCCATAGGAAGGGCCTCCAATCTTTATGTAGCAGAAATGCAGGGAATGGCCCTGGGAGTTTTAACTCAAGCCCAAGGATCAGCTCAACAGCCAGTGGGCTACCTGAGCAAGGAACTTGATTTGATGGCTAAAGAATGGCCAGCATGCCTCCGAGCAGTTGCCACAGTGGCCCTACTGGTATTGAAGGCCACCAAATTAACCCTTGGAAATGGCTTAACTCTTTATACCCCCACATAATGTAACAAGACTGCTGTCTTCTAGGTGAAGCCTTTAGCTAACAGATAGCTGGCTCCTTAAATATTATGCTCTGCTATTAGAAAGGTCTACAATCCAATTGAAAGCTTGTTCTCACCTAAACCTAGCCACTTTCCTCCCCGAGGAACCTGAACATGACTATGAAGAAGTTGTCGTATAGACTTGCATAGCCAGGGAGGATCTCAGGGAACCTCCTCTAGAAAATCCAAACTGGATCCTCTTCACAGATGGAAGTTTCTTTGTAAAGCAGAGTCCATAAGACAGGATATGCCATAATCACTCTGAATGATATTACTGAAAGTGGGCCCCTCTCTCCAGGCACAAATGCTCAACCAGCTGAACTGATAGCTCTTACAAGAACACTTGAATTAAGCAAGGGAAAGGTAGCTAACATTTATACTGACTCCAAGTATGCTTTCTTAGTTCTCCATGCTCATGCTGCAATTTGGAAGGAAAGAGTCTTGCCACTAATGGATCTCATATAAAATACCATCGGGAAATTAACAGGTTATTATCCTCAGTTTTCCTTCCACTAAAGGTAGTAGTAATGCATTGTAAAGGACATCAGAAGGGAACAGATGACTTAGCCAAAGGAAACAAGTTAGCTGATCAGGTAGCCAAGTCAATGGCAAGAAAGCCTCAGGATCTTAACACACTAAAAGGCTCTCTAATCTGGGAAGGCTTCATAAGAAAAATTAAGCCTCAGTACTCCCCTGCAGAGATAGATTGGGCCATCTCTCAAGAGTACACTTTCCAGCCCTCAGGATGGCAATAGTCAGAGGATGGCAAACTCCACTTGCCAGACTCTAGCCAGTGGAACACCCTTAATATCTTTCACCAAGATTTTCACTTGAGAAATGATAAAACTCAGTGTGCCCAGTAATTGTTTTCAGGAGAGAACTTATTAAAAACAGTTGAGCAGGTTGTTCATGCTTGAGAAGTTTGTCTTAAAAATAATTCCAACAGGTGGCTTCTTCCTCCTCAAACTTAAAGGATGAGAAGCTATCCAGGGTAGTACTGGCAGATAGACTTCACCCACATGCCAAAGATGAAGGGCATCCAATACCTTCTGGTACAGGTAGATACTTTCACTAACTAGGTAGAAGCATTTCTATGCCTTACAGAAAAGGCCTCTGAGGTAACAAAAGTGTTAGCTAATAAAAAAATCTCCCTGCTTCCCTGCTTTGGTCTACCTAAGTACCTCAAAATTGACAGTGGCCCCTCATTTAAGGCAGCCATCACACAGGGGATCTCAAAGGCATTAGGCATATAGTGTCATCTCCATCGTGCTTGGAGACTCCTGTTCTCAGGAAAGGTAGAAAAGACAAATGATATTATCAAAAGACACCTCAGAAAACGATTCCAAGAAACTCACTTTCCTTGGGTTGCTCTTCTTCCCATGGCTTTACTGTGGGTAAGAAATACCTTTTCAAAGTTAGGCCTAAGCCCTTTCAAAATGCTGTATGGATGACCTTTCCTTACCAATGACTTTTTTTTTTTTTTTTTTGAGACAGTTTTGCTCTTGTCACCCAGACTGGAGTGGCACAATCTCCACTCACTGCAACCTCTGCCTCCTGGGTTCAAGCCATTCTCCTGCCTCAGCCTCCCAAGTAGCTGGGATTACAGGTGCCTGCCACCTCATCCGGTTATTTTTTTTTTTTATTTTTAGTAGAGACAGGGTTTCACCATGTTGGCCAGGCTGGTCTCAAACTCCTGACCTCAGGTGATCCACCCGCCTCAGCCCCCCAAAGTGCTGGGATTACAGGCATGAGCCACCACGCCCAGCCTTACCAATGACTTTCTATTAAACCTTTGAATTGATTAAACATGTAACCTCTCTGGCTCACTTTCAACAGAAATTAACACAACTAGCAGAAGCCCAACTCCAGAAAATAAGACCACCTTTATTTAACCCAGGAGATTTGGTATTAGGAAAGCTCTCCCTTCTCTCTCTCCTTCCCTAAGCTCAAGCTGGGAAGAAACTTACACTGTTCTTCTTTCAACACCCTCAGTGGTAAAAGTTACAGGTATTGAATCCTGGATACGTGACACTCGAGTCAAAGTCTGGAAAGCTGAGGGAGCAACCCCTGACAGCCTAGAGGAATGTCCCAGGTGTCAATGTGAAGAGATAGGAGAACTTAAGCTGAAAATCATAAAAGATAAGTAACTGAGTGAGGGCTACTCATCCTCCTCAGTCCCACCCCTACCTCACCAGATACTTTGTCATTTCTACCTTTCCTCTCAAGATTCGCCTCCAGATATTAAAACTTCTTTTTGACACATACTTGCAGGGAGATTTTGATTATCTATGGGATCACATTTGTAATTTCATAGACGCCCAAAAGGGAAATTCTCTCTCTTGGGAAGCAAAATTTTAGATGGAAATTATTTACTATACCACCCTTGCAGAAATTGTTATACTCACTCTACTATTTGCAGCATGACTATACACTGTGGCACTCACAATGTGAAATACTGGATGGAAAATTCTAATTGCTGTAACATTCTACCTAATTATCATCTTTATAGCAGGACTAATAATTACAGAAAAGATTTAGCCAAAGTTAACACTAAAGTCACTCTCGACACCCAATCCAATGTCACTTATTCAAAAAGAAAAAAATAAAAAGAAAGTTGCTTCTATATTAACGCTTCTGGTAAGGTGCAGTGACACCTGGTGGAGAAAATCAGTATTACAACCCATCAGAACAGTTGACAAGTATCAGACTCTACTGTCATGGTTGTGACCTATAGTACCCCCACTACCAATGGTAATCTTAATACTCATATTCAAACTCTATACCTAAACCATCTTGTAACATTTATCTCTTCTCACCTAGAAGCTATTAAACTCCAAATGGTGCTGCACACAATGGAACCACACATGGACATGCATCTCTTCTGAGGACCCTTAGATTGACCTCAGGAGGAGACTTAACTGTTGTTTCCCACATTACACCCCTTTTCAGCAGGAAGTAGCCGGAAAGAGTCATTGTCCAACACCCCTTAACAGCAGTTAGGGTTACTACTTCTGAGGGGGGAAATATGATACAGGAGATAGAAAGAAAGTACTTAGGCAGATAGTAAGAGCAACAGAGTCCTTTGTGAAATTTCCCTTTTAATAAAAAAGCAGGCCCCAAAACATTTCTTTTCTAACAAAGAGCAGCCTAAAAAATCGAACTGCAGAAATAGATAAGCAAGCTGGAATCTTGCACAGGTGAATGCCAGCAGCTGTACCAACAAAAAGGAGCTACCAGGGTGGGGCAGTGGGTGGGGTGGGGGGCGGCAGCAGCAGCCAGACATGTTCAACATGGAGGCTCCATCTTTCCTTTTCTTAGTCACCACATGTACAGTAAAGAAACTGGCAACATGGTGCCAGCCAGGTAGAAAACCTATCTGCATAATAAAAGATTAGGGTGGGGGAAACCAGATGTTCACACCCTATGCAAATGGTACACCTAGACCTAACCAGTATTTTGCACCTTATGCAAATGAAACACCTGGTCTGACTAATCTCTCATGCCCTTTGTAAATCAGACACCACCTCCTCAAGCTCATCTATAAAACCTGCTGCATTTCACCACAGAAGCAGCAACCCATTTCTCCAGGACCACTCTCTGCTGCAGAGAGCTCTTCTCTTTCTTTCACCTATTAAACTTCCACTCTGAACCTCACTCTTTGCTTTCTGTGGCCATGAGACAATAAATCTTGGGTATTTACCCCAGACAATTAAGCTGCTTCACTTTTCTCCTTTTCTTATTTGTTTCTTGAATTTTTTTTTTTTCAGGTGACTGGAATCATTTTAAATCATGTGCTTAGTCTCTCTGTTCCTTTCTTAACAATTGTTCTTTTATTCATTCCTCTCTTTGTCTCCCTCTTGCTACCCTTGATGCCACATGAGGGGACCTAAAGAATTCTGAACAGCCTGTGACCACTTAGGAAAAACAGGAAAGATACCAGAGACTTTTCTGTTTGGGAGGATTCTCTGTTTTTCCACATGGAACCCCAAGAGTTGTAAGTGAATGGATTCCTTTCAGGTCTAAAACTCTGCTCTGTTTTCTGTTGTATTACGTGACCTCTGGCTTTTAGGGGCATCAGAGATTACTTTGTACTGTACAAATACTTCATCTTGTTTGTGTGCTGGCTTCTGTGTCAGTGATAAATCTATGGTTTGGGAGGTGACTAACAGTGGTTTTAATAAATGATTACTACTTCAGAAGACTACTTATATCTTTGCATGTTTAGATAAGAAAGACACAGTTTAAACAATGAGAAAAATGCCTTTTTTCTCATTGTTTAAGTAAGTAAACTGTGGAAGTGTTGCACATTATGGTTCCCATGACATTTTACTCTTCTCGGGGACCTGGGATTCAGTGAAATCCTTGATTTTTAAAGGTCTAGGTCCTCTCCCTTCCAACCGTGTCTTCTTTTCACATATTTAAATTATTAGGATCTAAAAATTGCAAAGCCTTTGTCATCCCTCTTCTTTAATGGGCTCTGTCCTGAGCTCAGTGGTCCAGTTGGTAAACAAAGACCAAATTAAAGCTACCTATTAAAATAAAATTAGTTTTCTTATAAAATCTTATGGTAAATTTCTATCATTTTTGTGTTAACTTAGTATCTATTTTTAATCTTTCTTGAACACATCCAAATTCCTTCTTGTAAAAGCTTAAATTCTATCCCTTTTTGTGTTTTGAGATGTAAATTTGCTACCCATTTTTTCTAAAACTCAGTAAGGACTTCTTCAGATAAACGTTACTTTTTTCATTTACAAAGGCACAATTTGAATCCAACTGTCCTTTTAAAATACTGAGTTTTACCCATCTCATGCTTAAAGTCCTAAAATTAAAACTCTAAAGTCTTTTTGTCACCCTCTATCTTTATGGGTACATGTATATGCAATATGTTACATTACATATATGTATATGTCTATCCATATGTTTGTATATAGTTTACACATGGTATCAATTTAAAGATAAATGAGTACTCATAAAGTAAATAAGTACAAATGCTTTTCAGTTCATGCATTTTTAGTAATCTTTAAATAAAGATGGTTTTTAAATCATTGGTAAAATAAAGTAGAAATGTCTTCAGAATTTAATTTAGATATTTATGCCTGGGTCTGTTGGCAGACAGGTTTATAATGCCTACTAGATGTTTTAAGGTCATCAAACAGCTGCTCTGCATATACACATTTCTTTAATTTCTCTGTAATCCTATGTCTTTAGATTTGAGCTCTTAGATTCTGAGTTCAAGAGATGTAACCATAGCAAAGCCTCGGAACAACAGCCAGTCCATGTCCCAGCTATGCCTCTTGGCCATGCTGGGAGAGGTTCCAGGCATTATCTTCATAACTCTGTTCTTTGTCCTGAGCTTCACATCAGGTACATAGTTAGAACTGCTTACTTTCCAGTTTGTTCTACTGAATATAAGGGTGTATTAGTCTGTTCCCATGTTGCTACCAAGATATATCTGAGACTGGGTAATTTATAAAGAAAAGAGGTTGACGCCGAGTGCGGTGGCTCATGCCTGTAATCCCAGGACTTTGGGAGACTGACGCGGGTGGACCACAAGGTCAGGAGATCAAGACCATCCTGGCTAACACGGTGAAACCCCGTCTCTACTAAAAATACAAAAACTTAGCCGGGCGTGGTGGCGGGCACCTGTAGTCCCAGCTACTCGGGAGGCTGAGGCAGGAGAATGGCATGAACCAGGGAGGCGGAGGTTGCAGTGAGCCGAGATCGCACCACTGCACACCAGCCTGGGGGACAGAGCAAGACTCCGTCTCAAAAATAAATAAATAAATAAAAGAAAAAACAAAAAGAAAAGAGGTCGAATTCATCCATAGTTTGGCAGGCTGTACAGGAAGCATAATTCTGGCACCTGCTCTGCTTCTGGGGAGGCCTCAGAAAACTTACAATGGGGGAAGGCAAAGAGGGAGCAAGGAATCTCACATGATGGAAGCAAGAAGAGGAGAGCAAGGGGGAGGTGCTACACATGGTTAAACAATCAGATCTCACAAGAATTCTCAATTATGATGGCAGCACCAAGGGCAATGATGTTATATCATGAGAGACCTCCCCCATATTTCAATCACCTCTCACCTGGCCCCACCTCCAACATTGGAGATTATAATTTGACATGAGATTTGGGCAGAGACACAGATCCAAACCATATCAAACGGTTACTAGGAGCTTATTATGTAATTACAGTATGTGATTAAAACAGATATTTTTAAAATGCTATATCAAAGTATATTATAAAAAGTAGAATGTGTTTTTGGTTTCAAAAGGTACTAGAAGAAATGGATAAATTCCTGGACACATACACCCTCCCAAGACTAAACCAGGAAGAAGTCGAATCCCTGAAGAGCCCAACAACAAGTTCTGAAATTGAGGCAGTAATTAACAGCCTACTAACCAAAAAAAAAAAGCCCAGGACCAGATGGATTCACAGCCAAATTCCACCAGAGGTACAAAGAGGAGCTGGTACCATTCCTTCTGAAACTATTCCAAACAATACAAAAAGAGGGACTCCTCTCTAACTCATTTTATGAGGCCAGCATCATCCTGATACCAAAACCTGGCAAAGAGACAACCAAAAAAGAAAATTTCAGGCCAATATCCCTGATGAACATCGATGCGAAAATCCTCAATAAAATATTGTCAAACCGAATCCAGCAGCACATCAAAAACTTATCCAGCATGATCAAGATGGCTTCATCCCTGGGATGCAAGGCTGGTTCAACATATACAAATCAATAAACATAATCCATTACATAAACAAAACCAATGACAAAAACCACATGATTATCTCAATAGATGCAGAAAAGGTTTTTGATAAAATTCAACACCCCTTCATGCTAAAAAACTCTCAATAAACTAGGTGTTTATGGAACGTGTCTCAAAATAGTAAGAGCTATTTATGACAAACCCACAGCCAATATCAAACTGAATGGGAAAAACCTGGAAGCATTCCCTTTGAAAATAGGCACAAGACAAGGATGCCCTCTCTCACCACTCCTATTCAACATAGTATTGGAAGTTCTGGCCAGGGCAATCAGGCAAGAGAAAGAAATAAAGGGTATTCATATAGGAAAAGAAGAAGTCAAATTGTCTCTGTTTGCAGATGACATGATTGTATATTTAGAAAACCCCATCGTCTCAGCCCAAAATCTCCTTAAGCTGATAACCAACTTCAGCAAAGTCTCAGGATACAAAATCAGTGTGCAAAAATTACAAGCATTCCTATACACCAATAATAGACAAACAGAGAGCCAAATTATGAGTGAACTCCCATTCACAATTCCTACAAAGAGAATAAAATACCTAGGAATACAACTTACAAGGGATGTGAAGGACCTCTTCAAGGAGAACTACATACCACTGCTCAAGGAAATAAGAGAAGACACAAACAAATGGAAAAACATTCCATGTTTGTGGATAGGAAGAATCAATATCATGAAAATGGCTATACTGCCCAAAGTAATGTATAGATTCAATGCAATCCCCATCAAGTTACCATTGACTTTCTTCACAGAATTAGAAAAAACTAATTTAAATTTTATATGGAACCAAAAAAGTGCCTGTATAGCCAAGACAATCCTAAGCAAAAAGAAAAAAGCTGGAGGCATCACACTACCTGATTTTAAACTATACTACAAGGCTACAGTAACCAAAAAAATATTGTACTGGTACCAAAACAGATATATAGACCAATGTAACAGAACACAGAGGCCTCAGAAGTAACACCACACATCTACAACCATGACAAACCTAACATAAACAAGAAATGGGGAAAGGATTCCCTATTTAATAAATGGTGTTGGGAAAACTGTCTAGCCATATGCAGAAAACTGAAACTGGACCCCTTCCTTACATGTTATACAAAAATTAACTCAAGATGGATTAAAGAGTTAAACATAAGGCCTAAAACCATAAAAACCCTAGAAGAAAATCTAGGCAATACCATTCAGGACATAGGCATGGGCAAAGACTTCATGACTCCAAAAGCAATGGAAACAAAAGCCAGAATTGACCAATGGGATCTAATTAAACTAAAGAGCTTCTGCACAGCAAAAGAAACTCATCAGAATGAACAGGCAACCTACAGAATAGGAGAAAAATTTTACAATCAATCCATCTGACAAAGGGCTAATATCCAGAATCCACAAGGAACTTAAACAAATTTATAAGAAAAAACCAAACATCCCCATCAAAAATAGGAGAAGGATATGAACAAGCACTTCTCAAAAGAAGACATTTATTGAGCAACAAACATATGGAAAAAGCTCATCATCACTGGTCAGTGGAGACATGCAAATCAAAACCACAATGAGATACCATCTTACGCCAGTTAGAATGGCAATCATTGAAAAGTCAGGAAACAACAGATGCTGGAGAGGATGTGGAGAAATAGGAATATGTTTACACTGTTGGTGGGAGTGTAAATTAGTTCAACCATTGTGGAAGACAGTGTGGCAATTCCTTAAGGATCTAGAACAAGAAATACCATTTGCCCCACTAATCCCATTCCTGGGTATATACCCAAAGGATTATAAATCATTCCTTTGCAGGGACATGGATGAAGCTTGAAACAATTATTCTCAGCAAACTAACACAGGAACAGAAAAGCAAACACCGCATGTTCCAGCACGTTCTAGTTTCAGTCTCTGTGGCTGCAAGTACGCTGTCCTCCCTCTTTCACAATCAGATGTCCCAAACACAAATTGTCATCACCTTCTGTGAGTTTGTGTTTGTGTGCAGTGGGCTGCACTGCACATGCCCTGGGGGCAGTGATATCTGGGACTGAGCACTGGGTGGGGGTTTGGGAGCAGAAGAGGGAGGTGCAGGGTGGGAAGATCAGTGTCAGGGGAGGAGAGAGGGAGCAGGGGAAAGTTATCTTTATTTCTCACTTGGATAAGAACCCAGGACCCTGACTTTGGGGCACAGCACCATACCCTGTTGGTGTCCCTAGGCCTTGTTTGTGTTGTCTTGGCATCCATTTTTTAAGGTGTAAATTTAACTGCAACACGTCAGAGTGATTCCCATATTTGTCACCATCACAGTTTCCATTACTGTGCCCGGTCCAAATGGCTCCAGTTGGTGGCCAGAGATAAAATCTGAGGCTTCTCTCCTGCATAGTGTGCTGGGCTCCCCTCTCTCCAGCTGCCTCCTCTAAACTGAAACAGTTCTGACATTTGCCCTCCAATTTAAAGTGACTACCTCTCAGCCACAGCGTGATCTTCTTGCCCCAGTGTTTGCTGCTTTAAACACACCCATCAAAGCTCCCTCCTGGAAACCTGTCAACAACACCCTGGACCCAATAAAGCCATTGGCCTACAGTTCCCTTCTCTCTTCCCTGCCTAGGCTCTCCGACCCCGGTGTCCATGGTCTCCAAGTGTGCCCTGTGCTTTCCAGTATCTGTAAGTAGTTAGAAACTCTTACACTTTCACATTGTGGTTGTGTCACTGAGGCCTCACCTGCCATCCAGGACCTGACATTGAGGCTGCCCCCGTGCAGGTTGAGCCCCTCCTGGAGCTCTTTTGTTGGGGCTTCTGATGCTGCTGGGGACAGGAGCTGCCAGCTAAGTTGATGGAGAAACTGAAGAGCTTCATTCGAAGCAGTGAGTCAGATGATGTTTTCCTGGGCTTGGGCTGCTATTAAAAACACCATAGCCTTGGTGACTTAAGCAATAGAAATCTATATCTCACAGTTCTGGAAGCTGGGAAGTCCAAGGTGGAGGTGTCAGCTGATTTAGTCCTGGTGAGGGCTTTCTTACAGATGCCTGCTTTCTTGCTGTATCTGCACATGGTGGAGGGTTGGGAGGGGGTGGCAAGACAGAAAAAAGGAGATAGAGATCATTTTCCTGGGTCTTCCACTTTTTATAGGAGCATTAATTCCATCATGAAGCCCCTACCTTTATGACAGATTCTTATTCTAATTACCTCCCAAAGGCCCCACCTCCAAATTTTTTTTTTTTTTTTTTTTTTGAGATGGAGTTTCACTCTGTCACCCAGGCTGGAGCGTAGTGGCATAATCTCAGCCCACCGCAACCTCTGCCTCCCAGGTTCAAGCAATTCTCCTGGCTTAGCCTCCCAAGGGGGAACAAATGGACTTAACAGATATCTACAGAACATTCTACGCAACAACCACAGAATATACATGCTATTCATCAGTGCATGGAACTTTCTCCAAGATAGACCATATGATAGGCCACAAAACAAGTTTCAATAAGTTTCAGAAAATTAAAATCATATCAAGTACTCTCTCAGACAATAGTGGAACAAAACTGGAAATCAACTCCAAAAGGAACCTTCAAAACCATGCAAACACATGGAAATTAAATAACGTGCTCCTGAAGATCATTGGGTCAACAACGAAATCAAGATGGAAATTAAAAAATTCTTCAAACTGAACAACAATAGTGACACAACCTATCAAAACCTCTGGGATACAGCAAAGGCGGTGCTTAGAGGAAAGTTCATAGCCCTAAATGCCTACACCAGAGTTTGAAGGAGCACAAACTGACAATCTAAGGTCACACCTCAAGGAACTAGAGAAAAAAGAACAAACCAAACCCAAACCCAGCAGAAGAAAGAAAATAATCAAGATCAGAGCAGAACTAAATGAAATTGAAACCAAAAAAAGACAAAAGATAAATGTAACAAAAAGCTGGTTTTTTGAAAAGGTAAATAAAACTGATAGACCATTAGCAAGATTAACCAAGAAATGAAGAGGGAAAATCCAAATAAGCTCAATTGGAAACAAAATGGGAGATATTACAACTGACACCACAGAAATACTAAAGATCGTTAAAGGCTACTATGAACACCAATACGTGCATAAACTAAAAAACCTAAAAAGGATGAATAAATTCCTGGAAAGATACAACCCTCCTAGGTTATATCAGGAAGAATTAGATACCATGAACAGACCAATAGCAGGCTGTGAGATTGAAATGTTAATTTTTTAAATTTCCAACAAAAAAAAAATCCAGGACCAGATGGATCCACAGCTAAATTCTACCAGACATTCAAAGAAGAATTGGTACCAATCCTATTAACACTATTCCACAAGATAGAGAATGAGGGAATCCCCTCTAAAGCATTATATGAAGCCAGTATCACCCTAATACCAAAACCAGGAAAGAACATAACCAAAAAAGAAAACTACAGACCAATATCCCTGATGAACACAGATGCAAAAATCCTTAACAAAATACTAGTTAACTGAATCCAACAATATATCAAAAAGTTAACCCACCATGATCAAGTGGGTTTCACACCAGGGATGCAGGGATGGTTTAACATATGCAAGTCAATAAACGTGATACAGCGCATAAATAGAATTAAAAACAAAACCACATGATCATCTCAACAGAAGCAGAAAAAAAAAATTGACAAAATCCAATATCCCTTTATGATTAAAACTCTCAGCAAAATCAGCATACAAGGGACATACCTCAATGTAATAAAAGCCATCTATGACCAACCCACAGCCAACATAATACTGAATGGGGAAAGGTTGAAAGCATTCCCTCTGAGAACTAGAACAAGACAAGGATGCCCAGTCTCTTCTATTCAATATAGTACTGGAAGTTCTAGCCGAGCAATCAGACAAGAGAAAGAAATAAAAGGGCATCCAAATCAGTAAAGAAGAAGTCAAACTGTCACTGTTTGCTGACGATATAATTGTATACCTAGAAAACCCTAAAGACTCCTCCAAAAAGCTCCTAGAACTGATAAAAGAATCCAGCAAACTATCCAGATACAAAATTAATGTACACAAATCAGTAGGTCTCCTATACACCAACAGTGACCAGGTTGAGAATCAAATCAAGAACTCAACTCCTTTTACAATACTGGAAAAAAATTAAATAATTAGCAATATACCTACCAAGGTGGCACAAGATCTCTACAAGGAAAATTACAAAACACTGCTAAAATAAATCATAGATGACACAAACAAATGGAAACACATCCCATGCTCATGGATGGGTAGAATCAATATTGTGAAAATGACCATACTGCCAAAAGTAATCTACAAATCCCATGCAATTCCCATCAAAATACCACCATTGGCCAGGGGCAGTGGCTCAAGCCTGTAATCCCAGCACTTTGGGAGGCCTAGATGGGCAGATCACGAGGTCAGGAGATCGAGACCATCCTGGCTAACACGGTGAAACTCCGTCTCTACTAAAAAAATACAAAAAAACTAGCCAGGCGAGGTGGTGGGTGCCTGTAGTCCCAGCTACTCAGGAGGCTGAGGCAGTAGAATGGCATAAACCCAGGAGGTGGAACTTGCAGTGAGCCGAGATCCAGCCACTGCACTCCAGCCTGGGTGACAGAGCGAGACTCCGTCTCAAAA
>NW_012114644.1:5454298-5459581 GCF_000951035.1 Colobus angolensis palliatus | reverse complement strand
AAAAAAAAAAAAAAAACCACCATTATTCCTCACAGAACTAGAAAAAAATCCTGAAATTCAAAAAGAGCTCATATAGACTAAGCAAAAAGAACAAGTCTGGAGGCATCACATTACCTGATTTCAAACTATACTGTAAAGCCATAGTCACCAAAACAGCATGGTACTGGTATAAAAATAGGCACATGAAACAACAGAACAGAACAGAGAACCCAGAAATAAACCCAAACACTTACAGTCAACTGATCTTTGACAAAGCAAACAAAAATATAACATGGAAAAATTACACCCTATTCAACAAATGGGGCTGGAATAATTGACAAGCCACATGTAGAAGAATGAAAGTGGATCCTCATTTCTCACCTTATACAAAAATCAACTCAAGATGGATCAAAGACTTAAATCTAAGACCTGAAACTATAAAAATTATAGAAGATAACATCAGAAAAACCCTTCTAAACATTGGCTTAGGAAAGAGTTCATGACAAAGAACCCAAAAGCAAATGCAATAAAAACAAAGATAAATAGCTGGGACTTAATTAAACTAAAGAGCATTCGCATGACAAAAGGAACAGTCAGCAGAGTAAACAGACAACCCACAGAGTGGGAGAAAATCTTCACAATGTATACATCTGACAAGGGACTAATATCCAGAATCTATAATGAACTCAACCAAATTAGCAAGGAAAAAGCAAACAAACAATCCCATCAAAAAGTGGGCAAAGGACATGAATAGACAATTCCTGAAGAAAGATATACAAATGGCCAACAAACACGTAAAAATATTCAACATCACTAACAATCAGGGAAATGCAAATCAAAACCACAATGTGACACCACCCTTCTCTTACAACAGTGGCCATAATAAAAAAAATAGATGTTGGCATGAATGCAGTGAAAAGGGAACACTTCTACACTGCTGGTGGGAGTGTGAACTAGTGCAACCACTATGAAAACTAGTGTGGAGATTCCTTAAAGCGCTAAAAGTAGAACTACAATTTGATCCAGCAATCCCACTTTTGGGTATCCACCCAGAAGAAAAGAAGTCATTATACAAAAAAGATACTTGCACATGCATGTTTATAGCAGCACAATTTGCAATTGCAAAAATGTGGAGCCAACAAAAATGTCCATCAATCAATGAGTGGATAAAGAAACTTGGTATGCATATATGTATATACATATGATGGAATACTACTCAGCCATAAAAAGGAATGAATTAATGGCATTCTCAGCAACTTGGATGGGATTGAAGACTATTATTCTAAGTGAAGTGACTCAGGAATGGAAACCAAACATCATATGTTCTCATTCGTAAGTGGGAGCTACGTTATGAGGCTGTAAAGGTGTAAGAATTACACAATGGATTTTGGGGACTCAGGTAAAAAGGGTGGGAAGGGAGTGAGGGAAAAAATACTACAAATTGGGTTCAGTGTACACTGTTTGGGTGATGGGTGGACCAAAATCTCACAAATCACCACTAAATAACTTACTCATGTAACCAAATACCAATCTGTTCCCCCAAAAACCTATGTAAATAAAATATATATTTTTTAAAAAAAGAAAAAGAAAATATGGCAATGGATTGTCAGATATGACACAAAAGCATGAACAACAACAAGGAAAAATAGATAAATTAAGCTTTATAAAGATGCAAGCCTTTTGTGCATCAAAGGATATTATCAAGAAAGTGAAAAGACCAGGCACAGAATGGGAGAAAAAAATTGCAAATTACATATAGAAGAGTTTTATGTCCAGGATATATAAAGAACTGCTACAACTCAATAACAAAAGACAAACCACCCCATTTATAAGTGGGCAAAAAACTCAAATAGATATCTCTTCAAAGAAGATATACAGGCCAGGTGCAGTGGCTCACACCTGTAATCCCAGCACTTTGGGAGGCTGAGGCAGGTAGATCACAAGGTCAGGAGTTTGAGACCAGACTGGCCAGCATGGTGAAACCCCATCTCCAATAAAAATACAAAAATTAGCCAGGCTTGGTGGTGCACACTTGTAGTCCCAGCTACCTGGGAGGCTGAGGCAGGAGAATTACTTGAATCCAGGAGGTGGAGGTTGCAGCGAGCCGAGATCGCACCACTGCACTCCAGCCTGGGCAAAAGAGCGAGACTCCATCTCAAAAAAATAAATAAATAAAACGAAGAAGAAGAAGAATGAAGGAGAAGGAGAAGAAGAAATACAGATAGTCAATAAGGACATGAAAAGACACTCAATATCATTAGTTATTAGAAAACTGCAAAGTCAAAGCCACAATGAGATACCATATTACAGTGACAACAATGGCTATCATTCTTTTAAAATGTTAAATAACATGTGGCAGCCTTACATAGAATTTGGAATCCTCTTACATTACTAGTGAGAATATAAAAATGTACAGCCACTATGAGAGACAGTTATGCTGTTCCTCAAAGTGCTAATCATAGAATTATTGTGTGAAACAGCACCTACTCCTAGCTCTATATGCAAAGAATTGAATCCAGGGACTTAAGCAGGTACTCAAATGGAAGTGTTGATTGCAGCATTATTCACAATAGATAAAATATGGAGAAACCCAAACGTCCATCAACACATGGATATGGACAAACAAATAGGGTGATACATAAAAACAAAATGTGAATCAGCCATAAAGAGGAATGAAGCTCTGACACTGGCTGGAACATGCAGGGACCTTGGAAACATTATGCTAAGTGAAATGTGCCAGAAACAACATGATGTATGGGTAGGATTCCATTTATAGAAACCCCAAGAACAGGCAAATTCATAGAGAAAGAAAGCAAACTAGAGATAATCAAGGTCTAGGGTGGAAGAAATAGAGAGTTGTTGCTTAAAAGATACAGAGTTTCAGTTTGGAATGATGAAAATTTTCTAAGAAAAATACTAGTGATGGTTATTTAACATAGTGAATGTGGTTAATTCCATTTGATTGCACATTTTAAAGTGGTTAAAATGGCACCTTATACATCTATAAATGTGCATATTTACAGATATATTTATAAATATATATTTATCTTACACATATAAATATGTATGAGTGTACATATATACACTCTACCACAATTTTTTGAAAAGTCTTTGGTGAAGAAAACCCACTATGTAAAACATACCCATCCTGATCAGATAGCCCTCATACACTTACATGCAGACCCTTCATGACCTTATCCATAGAGAGAGTCAAGGATTTAGAGACATGAAACTGCCCAGCCAACTGCAGATGCACAACATAAGTGTATTTGCAGAGAAACTGAGAGTTAAGCTGGAGGCACAGACCCCAGCACTGCCAGGACTCTCACCCTCTCTCATGGATTCTGACTTATTCTTACTTGGCGCATTATTCAGATCTTGCTGTGGGGTTGGGTCAGGGTAGGTCATAAAGCCTGACCCCAGGACACTCTGTGTGAGCACATGAGCCATATACTCCCCATTAGATCTCCACACACAGCTCTGACCATTGTGAGGAGGACTAACACAGGCTGAGATCACACCAGAGAATCAGCTACAGAGAAAAACACGGGGCTGGAGGAGCTGGTCGCTGAAACAGAACAGGGTCCCTGCAGTTCATGGGTTCAGCCCACTCCAGAGTGTCTACCGCCCCCAACCCCACCATGATGCAAGCACCCCTGAAGAACAGCTTTTTTCAACGGCCTCCTCCTTGGTGACACATCAGGGTGCCTCACTGTTAATCCGGCCACAGAGAGCAGCACCTTGGACAGCGCCCATCCCAGCTTCACCCTTCCTGGAATCAGGGCTCAGATCTCTGGGCTCAGGGCTCAGAAAAAATGGCAGAGGCCAGTAAGGCCAGAGATGGTGAGGTGGGCAGTGACCTAGGGGCAGCTGCTTGCAACTGAAGCAGGTGAAGCCACAGGAAGATGGCAGCACAGGAAGAAAAACCCAGGAATGGGCAGAAGAAGTGAGGAGGAAACAGGCTCTATGGGGCTACAGCCCAGTGTGGGACTGTGAGTGTGAAACCATCCCAGCAAAGAAAGCCAGGTCTCATGAACAGGAAAGGAAGCAGCTCCCAGTTCCCCTGCTGGAAACTGAATGTGTCCCCCAAAAATTGCTGAAGCCTTTATCCTTAATGTGATGGAACTTGGAGAAGAGGGTCTTTGGGAAGCAATTAGAGTAAGACTAGGTCACAAGGTGGAAGCTTCATGATAAAATTAGTGCCCTTATAAAAATAGGAAGGCACAGGGAAATGTTCTCTCTCCTGCTCTGTCTCTCCACCCCCTCCCAAGCACCCACCATGTGCAGATATAGCAAGAAAGCAGGCATCCAGGCCGGGCGCGGTGGCTCAAGCCTGTAATCCCAGCACTTTGGGAGGCCGAGACGGGTGGATCACGAGGTCAGGAGATCGAGATCATCCTGGTCTACACGGTGAAACCCCGTCTCTACTAAAAAATACAAAAAACTAGCCGGGCGAGATGGCGGGCACCTGTAGTCCCAGCTACTCAGGAGGCTGAGGCAGGAGAATGGCGTAAACCTGGGAGGCGGAGCTTGCAGTGAGCCGAGATCGCGCCACTGCACTCCAGCCTGGGCGACAGAGCGAGACTCCGTCTCAAAAAAAAAAAAAAAAAGAAAGCAGGCATCTGCAAGGGGTCCCTCACCAGGACTGGATCAGCGGGAACCTTGACCTTGGACATCCCAGCCTCCAGAACTGTGAGAAATAGATTTCTACTGTTTAAGTCACCCAGGCTACGGTGTTTGTTATACCAGCCCAAGCCAGGAATACATCATCTGACCCCACTATTTCAAATAAAACTCTTCAGTTTCTTCATAAAGTTAGCTGGCAGCTCCTGTCCCCAGCAGCACCAGAGGCCCCAAGAAAAGTGCACCAGCAGGGGCTCAACCTGCACGGGTCCCATGGGGCAGCCTCAGTGTCAGGCCCTGGATGGCAGGTGAGGCTCTGTGACACAACCACAATGTGAAAGTTTAAGTGTTGTTACTATTTACCAACACTGGGGGGCACACAGCACACCTGGAGACCACAGATACCAAGGTGAGGGAGCCCAGACAGGGAAAAGAAAAGGACCTGGGCCGAGCACAGTGGCTCACGCCTGTAATCCCAGCACTTTGGGAGGCTGAAGTGGGTGGATCATGAGGTCAAGAGCTCGATACCATCCTGGCCAACATGGTGAAACCCCATCTATACTAAAAATACAAAAATTAGCCAGGCGTGGTGGCGCACGCCTGTAGTCCCAGCTACCCAGGAGGCTGAGGCAGGAGAATCGCTTGAACCCGAGAGGCTGAGGTTGTGATAAGCTGAGATCA
>NW_012114644.1:5432569-5447648 GCF_000951035.1 Colobus angolensis palliatus | reverse complement strand
GAGGGAAGGAAGGAAGGAAGGAAGGAAGGAAGGAAGGAAGGAAGGAAGGAAGGAAGGAAGGAAGGAAGGAAAGAGAGGAAGAAAGAAAGGGAGGAAGAAAGAAAAGGGACCTGTGGGTCTTGGCTTTACTGGGGCCAGGATGCTATCTGACAGGTTTATTGACTGAGTTCGTTTAAAGCAGGCACTGGGGCCAGGAGATCACGCTGTGACTGAGAGGTGGTCACTTTAAATTTAAGAATAAAAAGGTCAGAATTGTCCTTTTAAAAGAACCAGCTTGAGAGAGGGGAGCCCAACACATTAAGCAGGAGAGATGCCTCTAAGATTTCATCTCTGGCCACCAACTGGAGCCATTTGGACGGGGTACAGTATTGAAAACTGTCATGGTGACCAAGCCCTGCCTCTGATATAAGGCACTTAAACTTACAACTTAAAAAAATCCAAGACAACATAAAATTATGAGCACTCGCGACACCCAGGGACACTAACAGGGTGTGGTGCTGAGCCCCAGAGTCAGGGTCCTGAGTTCTGGTCCCCTGGGAGTAAGAAATAAAGATGACTTGTCCCTGCTCCCTCTCTGCTCCCCTGACACTGATCTTCCCACCCTGTACCTCCCTCTTCTGCTCCCAAACCTCCAACCAGTGCTCAGCCGCAGACATCACTGCCCCAGGGCATACACAGTGCAGTCCACTGCACACAAACTCACAGGTGACACAAATCTGTGTCTGGGACATGTGATTGTGAAAGAGGGCGGACAGTGAACCTGCAGCCACAGAAACTGGGACTCATGTGGCTGGAACGTGATGGAGCTCTGACATAACATGTGGGTGACCTCGCGTGAAATGTGCAGATCCATGTGGAATAAAACAGGCAGCCTGGCCTGGGTCTGCGGCCACCCACACTTCCCTTTCAGTCCCCCAGAGGGTGGCAGAGTCCCTCCAGCCTGGAGCCTTCCCAGCGACTGCTGACCTCCCTCAGCGGAACCCACAGCCAAGCAGGGTCCACCCTCACAGGGCACCCCAGCCCACGTCCTCCTTACCCTCCAAGCTCTCCATACAGACTCTATCAGCTCCTCCCTGCAGCCAGGCAGCCGCCAGCATGAGGCCGCTCCCTCTGCAGGTACCTCCTGCCCCACACACCCACTCCCCTTCCCTGGGGTCCAGCTAAAAAGCCACTTTGGGAGGCCAAGGCGGGCGAATCACGAGGTCAGGAGATCGAGACCATCCTGGCTAACACGGTGAAACCCCGTCTCTACTAAAAATACAAAAAATTAGCCAGGCATGGTAGCGGGCACCCATAGTCCCAGCTACTAGGGAGGCTGAGGTAGGAGAATGGCGTGAACCTGGGAGGCGGAGCTAAGAGTGAGCGGAGATCGCGCCACTGCACTCCAGCCTGGGCGACAGAGCGAGACTCCGTCTAAAAAATAAATAAATAAATAAAAAAGCATCTGCCAGGGCAGCGCTGGTGCACGTCACACCACTCTGGGCACTTTCACCTCATGATCTCCTTCCATCCTCATCAATTCTTTCTGTGACTGCTCCCTAAATGCCCTACCCCCGCTCCATCTGTCCTGTTCTCTAGGGCATGACAGGCTGAGCCCAGCACTGAAACAGGACCACAGCTGCCTGAGGGCCCACAGTGCCTCTGGGGAATAGCCAGGCACCCTGTGACCTTCCCTCTGCACCTCAGGAAGCTCAAAGAGTATGTGATGATCACGCCCAGGCACTATCTGGGATGTGACCACCTGCCCCCTGCTGTCCTTCGTGAAGCCAGGAGGGAGGACAGAGCTCTCTCATGTACACAACCTGGGGGCAAGGGATGAGCTCTCTTTGTTCCCAGAACATGGCCCATCCCTACCTGCCCTCTCAGGTGTGAGCAACGTCCCCCCCAGACGGACTCTCCGGCCACTGCCCATCCTTCCTCTACACAGAGGGGCCTGACCAGGTCCGAACCCTTAGGACAGACCCCAGGGGATGTCAGCATGGGGAGGGCTGAGCCCATCCTGGCTGCAGAGTAAGTTGGGATGAGTCTCTCCAGCTCTGAGCCCCTGCTGTGTCCCAGGCTCCCTCTCCTGGATCTCAGAGAGCAGTGTCCTGTGGGGCCCTTGAGCAACTCCCCACTTCCTGCTGCACTGGCCATGGGGAAGGTGGGGTGACCACAGTCAGCCAGGCGAAAACAGAGGACACCCAAGATGGTCAGAGAGAACATGGAAGGCCCAAGCCCCAGCTCAGCTGCAAGAACCCAGAGAGCAAGAAAATGGCTGATACCTATCCCTGGTGACCACTAGGCCCACAGCCTCCGATTGAGCAACCAGAACAGCCCTCTCTCTCGGGAGGCGTAAGAGATTATTTGCTCTGCACACCACCAGTAAGGACAGTTCCCTCTGGGATATCCAGGGCATTGAATGTCCATCCTTGGAAGCTGCAACCAAGCTTGACACAATGAGAGAGAGGGATCCTCCCTCTCACCAGTGAGCACTCACCTCCCCAAAGCTCAGTGGTGGTGTCCCTGTGACAGGGTCCTTGCGGAGCCCCGACCTCCTGATCTGAAGGGAAGAGTCAGATGGGGAAGAGAGAGGGCAGGGGAAGCGACTGTGCACCCGACCTGGAGACATGGGCTGCAGGACGCTAAGGGCCCAGGGCTGTGCTCACCCAACCTACAGGGTGTGTGTGTGACTGTGTGTCTGTGTGTGTCTCTTTGTGTGTGTGTGTGTCTGTGTGTGTTTTTCTCTGTGTGTGTGTGTGTGTGTGTATGTGTGTGTGTGTGTGTGTCTGGGCATAGTGTGTGTAGAGGTTGGGTGAGAGAATCACTGCTGAAGGAGGCAGAGGCCTCAGCAATTCCCAGGGGCCTGAAACACAGACAGAAAATAAAGGGAAAGGAGGCACAAGGAGGCAAGACTTGAGAGGGGAGGGGACAGAGAAGTGTCCTGGGCATAGACCCCGTCCATGAGCCTGAGAAGTGCTCCTGCCCCCGGAAGAGGCTCAGCACAGGAGGAGGAAGGACAGCACAGCTGACAGCCGTGCTCAGAAAGTTTCTGGATCCCAGGCTCATCTCCACAGAGGAGAACACACAGGCAGTAGAGACCATGGGGGCCCATTTCAGCCCCTCCCTGCAGATGGTGCATCCCCTGGCAGGGGCTGCTGCTCACAGGTGAGGAGATGACTTCCTGGGAGAGGACAGGAGGAGGAAGCACAGTGACTGGCTGGGGTGTCCTGGGGAGGACAGGGCTCTGAGAGGGAACAGAAGGCTTCTGTTGGAGCCTTAACAGAGGAGAGGACACAAGAGGGGGCAGGGGTCACAACAGGAAAATCACATTGAACTAGAATTGGTGAGAGGCAGGAACATCTCAAGTGTTCCATATTCCTGGTTAATTTATCACTGGCTGCTACATTTTGAAAAATGATAATAATAACCATACCAGATGACACTTCAAATAAAAGCATAACCAGGGTATGAAACATTGTCCTTAGCCAACAATGTCAGACATTGGCAAATAAACCCCAGGAAGCAGAGGGCCCTGGGAATGCTCATGAGCTCATCCACAGGAGTCTGCAGCCTGTCCCAGGCACTGGGGTGCAGCCAACATCACACAAATCCCTGCCCTCACAGAGCTCACACTCTCCTAGGGAGGAAGACAGACACACAAAGAGATCTAGAAAGTGAGGTCAGGTGCTGACAAAAGCCCTGGAGAACACAGCAGGGAAAGGTCAAAAAGGGAAGACCCAGGGTCTCTAGAGGAGGTGTCAGGGAAAGGGTCTCCCAAAACACCTGATGTGAGCAGGATCTGAGGGCAGTGGGGAGGGAGCCGCGAAGAACCCTGAAGAAGGGGATTTCACACAGGGAAATGCTAAGGTCAGAGGTGTTGAAGAAATGGGGGCTGCTGACCTTGACTCAGTAGGACATACACACACACACAACCACAACCACAAACTCCAAAGCAGAAGTCCCCATTTTTCCACTCCAATACATAGGTTGTAATATTGATTGATGTTCTCTACCCCATCCTAGCCTCACTTTTCACCTTCTGGAACCCACCCACCACTGCCCAGCTCACTATTGAAGCTGTGCCATTCAATGCTGCAGAGGGGAAGGAGGTTCTTCTACTTGTCCACAATCTACCCCAGGACCCTCTTGGCTACAATTGGTGCAAAGGGGAAATGGTGGACGCCAATCGTCGAATTATAGGATATGTAATAGCAACTCAAGTAAATATCTCAGGGCCTGCAGACAGCGGTCGAGAGACAATATACCCCAATGCAACCCTGCTGATGCAGAACGTCACCAGAAATGACACAGGATCCTACACCCTACAAGTCATAACGCTAAATCTTGTGAATGAAGAAGTAACTGGCCAATTCAGCGTACATCGTGAGTGATTCCCCATGACCTCTGGGTGTTGGGAGGTCAGTTCTACTTCACACACACAGGATTGTTAGGCCTGGGCTGTGCCTGTGTCCCACTCTGCATTACATCCCACTTTAGGGTTTGGACATGTAGTGCAGGACCCACACAGGGAAGATAGACTTCCACAGATCAGAATTCCTTTCCTGCATCCAGACCCTGCAGACACTCGCGGCAGAGGAAGGACAGTCTGATGGCGGGGGCTCAGCAGGAGGAGATCAGTCTCAGCCAAGCACCCCGTGCCCTCCCCATGGACCTGCCTGAGAAAGACTAAAGAACTGGGTCAGGGCCTGACCTGAGGGGCCCCTGGGATCCTCACAGAGAAGCTCATCCCTGGATGCCCCTGCTCCAGACCCCTGTCCCAGGGTCCTGACTCCAGGTGACCCCGGGGAACCTGTGCCAGCACTGGGTTGTGGCCTCCTGGGCAGGGCCAACTAGGAGCAAAGATTTACCAGCCGTCCAAGGGCTGTGGCTTCTGGAGCTGCTCACCAGCCAGGGCTCAGACCCAGAGCCTGGGTAAGGACAGAGTCTGTCCTTCGCCTGAGACTCAGAGTGGAGAGGACAGATGGGCAAGCAGATGGGCAAGCTTCTTAGGTCATCAGCCAACTGGCCTGGGAGGCTTACGAGACTATTATTTATTTTAATAGAAGTTTATTATTGAGAAGAAATGGAGGCACAGGAAGACACAGTCACTGAACCAGGGTCACATAAACATGAGAGACAGATCAGGGTCACATGAGGTCTCTCTCCAGCCACAGCTCCATCCTCTCTTCCACAAGAAAGCAGGGCTTATTGCGTTCCATGGACCCCATGGTCATCCATTGATTCAAATCCTTTCTTCCTGGGCATCCAAAGCTCAGAGAAGTGAGAGCAAATAAACAACTGATTAATTTGTCCAGAACTAAATCACCTGCCCCAACTGTCAGAGCCGGTGCAAGAAATGTCCAGGCTCCCTCTAAGATCCTAACCCCACTCACTGAAACTGAAATCCTGTTTCCTGATGTGTTGTTGGCACTCCCATGGGAGGACAAAAGAGAAGACTTTGCTTTCTCTCCCCACTCACACCCTGCACCAGGACAGGCCCAACATGTGACACACACTTGATCATTCTCTCATGAAGGAGAGAGGGAATGAACGAGAGAATGAATGATCCAAAACCTCTTTAGAGACTAGATCCTGGATGGCCAGGCAGGTGCTGTCTGATGGGTTTACTACCTGTTCCACACACATCTGTGTCCTCGTGATGGCATCATTGTGATAAATGGGGTCCTTCGGGTGGGGAGATGCATGAGCCACTGGCATTTCACTTAGACTCTAGCCAATTTGCAAAAACCTAATCAAACTCTACTTGTGTCTCCTGAGGTCAAGAGAAAATGAAGACAGCATTGTACATGCCTGTTTTGGGTTCCTCTCAATCTTGCCTAACTCTGCATAGGAATTAGGGGCAGGGAGCTTTCTAAATTTACTAACATAACACACATCCCTTCTCCTAATTTGGCATTGTTCCTCCCTTTATGGAACTGACACACCTAAGACTTCCTCTCTGACCGGTTGTGTCCTCCTAACAGTACTCACGTGCCTCCCTCTACCTGGGAGCTGCTAATTTCAAGCGTACTTCAGGATCTTCCTTTGAGCATAATGTGATCCTGCTGGAATTCACAGGACGCCTAAACCTTATTTTGTTATCAAGAGAAATACTCCTCCCACCAATTGATTTAGATCTGTGGACAATTAAGAGCAATTTCTACTTATGGAAAAAATTTCATGTTTCCTCCAATTTTGTTTTTGATTGTAGTCAGAACATAATATCTGAACTCCTGACAAATTTTAAAAAGCAAATTACAGTTACACATTGACCATCAAAAATCCAAACTCTGAAATGCTCCAAAATTCCACATTTTTTGGCCACTAACGTGATGCTCAAAAGAAATGCTCATGGGGGCATTTTGGATTTGGGATTTTCAGATTTGAGAAAACCAGTATGTATACTGCAAATGTTCAAAAATTTTAAAAAGTTTTAAAAAATTTAAAAAAATTTTTAAATTTAAAATTTAAAAAAAAATTCAAAATACTTTTTGTTCCTAAGCCATATGTATAAGAAATACTCAATGTGTATGAACTATAGGCATGAAGCTGTACAGCACATCTCTAGAACCTCCTCATCCTGTGTAACTGAAACTGCAGACCCATGAACAACATTCCATTCCACCCACTCCCAGCCCATAGCAACCACCATTCTACTACGTGATTCCGTGAGTGTGACTACCCTAGGAACCTCATGTAAGTAGAATCCTATAGTATCTATCCTGTGAGTGACTTATTTCACTTTGCATAGTGTCCAATGGGAGAAAATATTTGCAAAACTTCTTCCCAAATTTCTCTCATAACTGTCAAACACCCATGGTCCATGAGAGCCAGATTTCCAGCACTTCATGCTCCCCCTTCCCACCAGTCAGTTTGCATTTGCAAATGTCCACATGTATTTATGGGAGGATCCACAGCTCCTCACCTGCCCTCTGCAGGGAAAGAAGGGACATTAAAAACCAAGGAAAGGAAACACGGTTCTGCTCCAAAGCCACCTGCTCTTGCCTGTCCCCTTCACTCCTTCTAGAGCATTCCTTGGACTCTGCTCTATCTTTAGAGCTCACTGGCCCAAGTACGACACGATGAAACACCCGGGAAACACTGCCCTACCTTGTGGCTCCACTGCCTGATGACGGAACCAACCTCTAGGCTTGCCCCTGGGCTCCCCTGTGTTATTTCTGTTGAAATACCCAGTCCCAGGTCAGGCTACCCAGTATCCTCAGGAATTAAGGACAATGGCAAGTCCCATCATCTCCCATCTCTAGAATGTTCTTGGAAACAGAACTCTCAAAAACACACCTCAAGGGGCAAAGTAGGACTGTGAAGCTGGAAGGGACCCAGCACCTATATGTTCCAGGTGAGAACCCCAAGGTGCGCTAGGCAGGCAGCCGGTCAGGGAGGGATGAGAAGAGGCACCAGGATCTGTAACTCCCCGTCCTGTGTGTGTTCACAACCCAGCGCTGCTGCTTAATGCACACTTCAGAAAGTCTGTGCTTCTCCCACACAGAGAAGGCGGCCTCATGGTCTCTGAGCCCTGATCATCGTGCGTCTGTCTTGTGACACACACACCTGCCGTGGGCTTTTAAGGACTCGAGTAGGCTGAGAGGTGGGAGATGCCAACTCTGATTGAAAGATGCCTGTGGAGGAATCAAAGGTGCCACACACGACAATCTTCTCTCTGTTCTCTGCACAGCGGAGACTCCCAAGCCCTCCATCTCCAGCAACAACTCCAATCCCGTGGAAGACAGGGATGCTGTGGCCTTAACCTGTGAACCTGAGACTCAGAACACAACCTACCTGTGGTGGGTAAATGGTCAGAGCCTCCCGGTCAGTCCCAGGCTGCAGCTCTCCAATGGCAACAGGACCCTCACTCTACTCAGTGTCACAAGGAATGATGCAGGACCCTATGAGTGTGAAATACAGAACCCAGTGAGTGTGAACTTCAGTGATCCAGTCACCCTGAATGTGTTCTGTGAGTATCTTCTGTTCCTCTGTGGCCCAGGCCGCCAGCCCAAATCCACACAGCCAGAGGCCAGGCTTCTCAGTCCCTCTCAGCTCCAAAGATGCAGATCCCCACCCCTAGACACCCAGCTGGTCATGACTTTCTACCCCAGGCAAACATGGGTAGGCCCAGCCTCAACCAAGAATAAGAGGGGAGGGGGTGTCCCTGTCATGGGAGACTTGGGGTCCACATCTTCTGATGGGAGAAACGGGTAAATGTCTTGGACTCTGTCTCAGTAGACACAGAAGGGGTTTGGTTGGGAGTTTAGGGTTGTAGCTTGGCTCAGAGGGACACTGTGGCCTTTCTACAGACCAGGAGCTTCCCCTTCCCTCTGATGATATCACCTGTGGCTTTATTCTCTTTGCTCCAGATGGCCCAGATGCCCCCAACATTTCCCCTTCAGACACCTATTACCTTCCAGGGGTAAATCTCAACCTCTCCTGCCATGTGGCCTCTAATCCACCGGCACAGTATTCTTGGTCTGTCAATGGCACATTCCAGCAACACACACAAAAGCTCTTTATCCCCAACATCACTGCAAAGAACAGCGGATCCTATGCCTGCCACGCCACTAACTCAGCCACTTGCCGCAACAGGACCACAGTCAGGATGATCACAGTTTCTGGTAAGTGGATCCCTGGAGCATTGGCAGTATGTTTTCTGGTAGAGTCTATCTGGCTTTCAGAGATGAGCCAGAAAAAAAGTTTTATTCCCAGCCTGTGTCCAATGGCACAAGCAAATCCCCAGTTTTTCTCCTAAACCCTCCCAATTCATCTCTACAGAGTCTCTTCTGCCTGTTTTTCTGATTTCTCTTGGCTGACCTTGGGGCTAACCTGAGAAATGTGGGAAGGGGCCTTCGTCAGCCCCAGAGCCCTATGTCGTGGAAAGGGCTTCACAAAGGGGAAAGAAGGAGGGTCCTCAAGGTCAAGTTGCTTTTCTTTGTCACCAACACATGGCCCCCCCCTATATTTCTGTTACCCCTTTGTTTTCTTTTGCCTATGCCATTAGCTAAAAGAAACATCCAAGGCTTTGAAACAAGCCACGTTCTCCAAATGAGAGGAGGAAGCCCCTTGGATGAGGGAGGAACAGCTCAGACTCTGCTCCCATCTCTGCTCCCAGCTCCCCTGGTGACACCTGGGGAGTGACCGGGGTGTATGGAGAAGGTGCCCAGGTGGCCTGTCCCAAATCTGGCTAAATCAAGTTGCCTGTTGAAGCCAAACCTCCCCCAAGTCAGGCTGCAGAAAAATGGGAAGACAGGGAGCCTCCAGGAAGACTTCTCAGCTGTGTCCTGGCTCTGAAGTCATGGGCTGCATGAGGCTGTGGGCACAGCACAGAGGACAGTGAGTGATGCACACTTGGAGACATAGGGAGATTCAGTCACAGGGGTTCTGCATGGGAGGGAAGGGGCAGTGCCAGTGTGTATTTAGGTAAGGCTAAATACATATATATATAGTGGCTGGTAAGACTACCAGCCACTATATATATATTTTACATGAGACCATTAACTATGTTTTTTATTTTCTTTTTTTTTTTTTTTTTGAGATGGAGTTTCACTCTTGTTGCCCAGGTTGGAGTGTAATGATGCGATCTCGGCTCATCACAACCTCCACCTCCTGGGTTCAAGCAATTCTTCTGCCTCAGCCTCCCAAGTAGCTGGGATTACAGGCATGCGCCAACACGCCCAGCTAATTTTGTATTTTTAGTAGAGACAGGGTTTCTCCATGTTGGTCAGGCTGGTCTTGAACCCCCGACCTCAGGTGATCTGCCTGCCTTGGCCTCCCAAAGTGCTGGGATTACAGGCATGAGCCACCGCGCCCGGCCACCACTAAATGCGTGCAATTTAGTGTTGTGTAACCATCACCACCATCCATTTCCAGAACTTTTTCATCTTACCATATTAAATAAATTTCTCTACCCAATAAACAGTAACTCTTACTCCTTCTCCCCCTAACCCCTGGTAACCTCCATTCTCCTTCTGTCTCTATGTAATTGACTATTCTAACAACCTTATATAAATGGAATTATATAACCGTTCGCCTTTTGTGTCTGGCTTGTTCCACTTAACATAATGTTTCTAAGGTTCATCCATTTTGCACCATGTATCAGAAATTTCTTCCTTGTTAAGATTGAAGAACATTCCATTGTATGGATACACCTCATTTTTCTACCCACTTATCTTTCAATGGACTTTTCGGTTGTTTCCACCTTTTGGTTGTTGTGTGACTAATGCTGCTGTGAACATTAGTGTACAAATATCTGTTCAAATTCCTTCCAGTTCTCTTGCATATATGTCCAGAAGTGGAATTGTTGGATCAAATGGTAATCCTTTGCTTAATTGTTTGAGAAACAGCCATACCATTTTCCACAGAGGCTATAACATTTCATACTTCTATCAGCAGTGCACTAGAGCTCCAATTTTTCCACCTCCTTAAAAACACTTGTTTGTGTGTGTGTGGTTTTTTCCTAATCAAAGCCATCCTAATGTGTTTGAGGTATTCCATCATTGGGGTTTTGTTTTGCATATCTCTAAGTATTAGTGATGTTGAGCATCTTTGCATGTGCTAATTGGCCATTT
Organism: Colobus angolensis palliatus; assembly: GCF_000951035.1. NCBI lineage: Eukaryota > Metazoa > Chordata > Mammalia > Primates > Cercopithecidae > Colobus > Colobus angolensis. The sequence goes on along the minus strand of NW_012114644.1, from coordinate 5,437,089 downwards.
GTATGTCGCCCAGGCTGAAATGCAGTGGCATGATCTCAGCTCACTGCAAGCTTCGCCTCCCGGGTTCACGCCATTCTCCTGCCTCAGCCTCCAAAGTAGCTGGGACTACAGGCGCCTGCCACCACACCCGGCTAATTTTTTGTATTTTCAGTAGAGACGGAGTTTCACTATGTTAGCCAGGATGGTCTCCATCTCCTGACCTTGTGATCCACCCACCTCAGCCTCCCAAAGTGCTGGCATTACAGGCGTGAGCCACTGCCACCGTGCCCAGCCAGTCTTTTGTCCTTTTTTAATTGGGTTGTTGGATTTTTGCTGTTGTGAATTTGTAGTAGTTCTTCACATATTCTGAAAATTAATCCCTTATCAGACATGATTTGCAAATATGTTTCCCACTTCAAGGGTTGTGTTTTCACTTGCTTGACAATGTTCTTTGATATATAAAAGTTATTGATTTTCATGAAGTTCAACTTACCCATTTTTTCTTTTGTTGCCTATGCTTTTGTTGTTATAACCAAGCAACCACTGTGAAATCCAATGTCATGGAGTTTTTTTCCCTGTGTTTCTTTCTGAGAGTTTTATAGTTTTTACTCTTACATTTGGTCTTTGACCTACTGCGGGTTAGTTTTTTGTGTATGGTGTCAGGTAAAGGTTCAGCTCATCCTTCTGCATGGATTTCCAGCTTTCCCAAAATCATTTGTTGAAAAGACTACACTTTCTTCATTCAGTGGTATTGGCACCCTTATCAAAAATCATTTGGCCATATATGCAAGCATTCCTTTCTGGGCTTTCTATTCCATTCCACTGGTTTCTATGTCCTCCTTTATGCAAGTACCACATTGTATTGATTACTATGGCTTTGTAGTAAATGCTGAAATCAGGATTCAGCATTTTTTCTCAAGGTTCTATTTTTCACGATTGTTTGGCTATTTTGAGTCCTGAAATTCCATATGAACTTCAGGATAAATTTTACTCTTTCTGCAAAAAAAAAAAAAAAGTCATTGGAATTATGAAAGAAATTGTGTTGAATCCGTAGCTCCCTTTGGGTAGTACTGTCCTCCTAACAATACTGAGTCTTCCAATCCATAAAAACAAAATGTCTTCCCATTTATTGAGGTTGTCTTTAATTTCCTTCAGCAATGTTTTCTAGTTTTCCGAATACAATCCTTTCACCTCCTTGGTTAAACTTATCCCTAAGTATTTTATTATTCTTTTTGCTGTTAATGTGAATTAAATTTTTTTCTTAATTTCCTTTTTAGATTGTTCATTGTTAGTATACGGAAATGCAACTGATGTTTGCACGTTGATTTTGTATCCTGCAACATTACTGAATTTATTCATAAATTCTAACAGGTTTTTTTATCTTTAGAGTTTTCTACATAGAAGTTCAAGTTATCTGTGAACAAACAGATAATTTTACTTCTTCTTTCCCATCTGAAAGTCTTTCTTTTTTTTCTTGCCTAACTTCTCTGGCTAGGACTTGTAATACTATGTTAAACAGACGTGCCAAAAGCAGGCATCCTTGTCTTGTTCCTGATCATAGGGAGAAAGCTTTCAGTCTTTCTCTATTGAGTATGATGTTAGCCTTGGGCTTTTCATATACTGCCTTTATTATACTGAGATGGTTTCCTTCCAGTCATACTTAGCATGCTTTTATTAACAAAGAATATTGAATTTTGTCAAATGAAATTTTTATTCAAACTTCCTACTACTTATAGGTCTATTTAGATTTTTTGTGTTTCTAGGAATTTGTCCATTTCACCTAGGTTATCCACTTTATTGGCATGCAGTTATTCATAGTATTTTTGTAAACAATATTTCTCTAGAACTGATATATAATATCTCCATTTTCTTTTCATCTTTCTTTTTTTTTTTTTTTTTTTTTTTTTTTTTTTTGAGAGCAAGAGAGAGAGAAAGACAGAGTCTCATTCTTTAGGCTAGCCTGGGCTGGAGTGCAGAGGTGTGATCACAACTCACTATAGTCTCAACCTCCTGAGCTCAAGTGATCCTCCCAACTCAGCTTCCCAGGTAGCTGAAACTACAGGCGCATGCCACCATGCCTGTCTGATTTTTTTTTTTTTTAATTTTGTAGAAACAGGATCTCCCTATGTTGCCCCGGCTGGTTTCAAACCTCAGGCCTCAAGCAATCCTTCCAATTTGGCTTCCCAAAGTGCTGGGATTGAAGGTGTAAGCCACCATGCTGGGAGTCCATTTTCATTTCTGAGTATAGCAATTTCAATCTTCTCTCTTTTTTTCTTAGTCAATCTAGTTAATGGTTATCAGTTTTGTTGATCTTATTTTGAAGAACCAAATTTTGGTTTCAATGATTTCCTCTACTGTTTTTCCATTCTCCATTTCATTTATATCAACTCTAATCCTTATTACTTCCTCCATTCACTGTGTTTGGGTTTAGTTTGTTTTTCTTCTATATCATGAAGTTTTAAATTAGGTTGTTGATTTGAGATGTTTCCTCTTTTATAATGTAAGAGTTTACAGTTACAAATTTCTTGCACAAGATTCTTAACTTCTCTGAGCCTCTGATTTCTCAACTGAAAATTGCAGTAACAGTGTTTGCTTCATAGCATGGTTTTAAGGGTTTAATGTAATCATCAATGAAACCTTCAGCAAAATGCCTCACACAGAGGAAATGTTTCATAAATTTTAGCTGGTATATTACTACTATTATCATTAGCTTCAAGTTGGATAGTCCTAGAATCAAATCTCAAGTCTACTTCTCACCAGTCATATGACATCAGGAAAGTTTTTTCGCCACTCTAAGCCTTTGTCGTCTCATCTGTAAAATGGAAATAATGTCTACCTGACAGGGTTATTGTATAAAACAAATGAGATACAGGTAAAGTATTTAGCACAGGGCCTGGCCCATAGCAGGCGCCCCTCAACAGTAGCTAACATAGCATTAATAATCACCCTGAGTTGACTGGTGAGGGCCAAAAGTAAACGGTTCCAATAGAAATAAAGAAACAGATGCAAAAGGTTATGTGTCTGTGTGTCTGTGTGTGTGTGTGTGTGTGTGTGTAAAAGGTATCTTATGTAAATACACACACATATTTAAAAAAGAGGCAACACAGAAAACACGAGGACATGGTTACTGGCTACATGTGAAAGAGAGAGAAAAAAAGCTAAGTGCAAAGAATCAAACCAAGTATGTTAGTTTTTACCCAATGAGATGCAACCAAGATGGGATTAGACATGCAAGATAATTTATTAGGAAAAACAGTTGTGAGGGAAAGTGGAGCAGGTGTGAGAGGAGCCCAGGAGAGCCCTCAGACCACGATGCAGATTTGATTCCTGTGAAGGAGAAAGAAAAGGAAGTAAAGAGAAGAAATGTGAATTTATAAAATATGCCAGAATAGGCCCCTTTAGATTCTTCAGTAGGTGAGTGAACTAGATTTTAGGAAGGTAATGAGACAGTCATATACAAGGAAGATTTTGAAGACTGGAGACAGGGAGTCAAGCAGGACTTTGAACAATTGTTGAGGTCTGTGGGAATGGAGAGAATGACGCAAGTGAGAGATGTTAAGAAAGGCAAGGCTGATGGGGCATCCTCCAACCAGTCACCTGTCAGAGTTAAACAGAGTCTCATAATACTGGGCTTGCTTCCATACCCCTTCTGAGAGCCCCTGGAAAGAGAGGTCTCTGTGCAAAGGAGGTGGTCAATTTGGAATGCCCTGACCTGGGCCTTCTGTCAATCAACTCCCTGCCATAGAGACCTGCCAAAACTAAGACACTGAGAAAAAGATGCAACCGTGAAAAGGTGGAAACTTCTAATGACACATAAAATAGCAATCAGCTTTTTCACATCACAAAGCCTTCAAAAATATCTAAGTAAAGAAAGGCCAGGATGAAATTGGCAGAAGCCTGATCACCAGCCTAGAAACATGGTGACAGGGAAAAAACCCTGCAAGAATACAGATGGCTAATCACCTCCCAGCAAGCTTCCCACAAAAAATAATGTATTCCTTGAAAAAACAAGTAGAGACTACTTCATGCTAGGAGCTGGTTCCTGGGTACCCCACTGTAAAATGGCATCACCTTCATTCTTTCTTTTCTTTTCTTTCCATGACAGATGCTTCAAATGCAAGGAAGTTCTCCTGGCCTCTGAGCTAGGGCCACTGTCAGCATCATGACTGGAATACTTGCCAGGGTGGCTCTGACATAGTAGCCCTGGTGTAGTTTCTGCATTTCACGAAGACTGGCAGGTATGATGGCCTTTCCTCTTGTCCTGTTTCCTGCAGGGCTGACTGCCATGCTTGGGAGAGAGACCTGTATACTGGGACTGGATCTCCTCCTCCTCCCAATAAACTCCTGCTTTTCAGCACTAATTCCTGCAGGTCTCTTCTTCCCTGGTCTGCATGCTTCCTGTACCCCACTGTCTCTTAGACATAATTATCCCCAACCTCTGCTCATTTGTTTCCCAGATTCAATACACTATGAAAGTCTTCTGATCCTTTCTTAACATCTCTCACTTGCGTCATTCTCTCCATTCCCACAGACCTCAACAA
>NW_012114644.1:5416403-5431829 GCF_000951035.1 Colobus angolensis palliatus | reverse complement strand
GGAGGCTGAGGCAGGAGAATGGCATGAACCCGGGAGGCGGCGCTTGCAGTGAGCTGAGATCCGGCCACTGCACTCCAGCCCGGGCAACAGAGCGAGACTCCGTCTCAAAAAAAAAAAAAAGAAACAGGGTAATCTCCCATCCACTATCTAAACTGTGGAGTTACCCACATACCCTTCAAAACAAGTAACCTCTGACCTCATGGAGAACAATGACTCTAGCATTAATGCGTGAACCTGAGATTCAGGACACAACCTATGTGTGGTTGAGAACCTTTTCCTGATGACCAATTCATGTGTTCATGAAAGATACAGAAATGAAGAAGGCAAGGTCCCTACCCCAGAGAACATACAGCCTAAGACAGGAGATAAGATAGGAAAAATAATCGTGATACCAAAATAGAAAAAAGTGAATGCCACAAGAAATCAGAGAAATCTGATGGCAAATATAGCCACACAATGGAATCACTGAGAAACATTTTTTTAAATGATGCTCAAGCCCCACCCATAAATTCTGACCTACTATCTGGAGTGAGACCCAAGTATTGGTAATTTTTAAGCCTTCCCAGATGCTACTAACACGTAACCAGGATGGAGAACTCCTGTTCTAATAGGTAGAACGTGAGGCTAAAACAATAGCTCTTTAGCTGGGAGCATTAGAATTTCCTAGAAAATTTTTTCAACATATACAAGCCTATACTTTGCTGGCCATATTCATTAATGGGCTCCATCAAGAACTCGGTAATCCAGTTGAAAAACAGAAGCTAAGTGGAAAAGCTGCCTTATTTGATATGTTAAATTACATGGAAAGCATTGTCAACTGATAAGTGCTGCTAAACCTTCTCTAAGTTATACTTACGGGTATGTTACTGATATGAGTGTTCCAAAAATTACATGAGATTCCTAGAAATCGAATATGTTATCAGTCATAATGTCATATGCCACAGAAGTAACTAAATTTCTATGTGAGCCGTGTCTTTATCATAATGAACTCCCCTCAGAGTTTTAACCATAGTCATTTTCAATCTTTGTCATTTACAGACAGTTGTTTTTATTCTTCCTCAAAGCATTTGCAATCAGCTACCATTCAAAATTGCTTCTTCTTCAAGATTTATGGAAAAGACTCTGACAAGCACTCTCGAACACAAGTTTCTGATAACTTGAAGATCATACCACTGAACTGTCTAAGAACTTGCAAACAGGCTGATATCTTCATGAAATTGCTCACCAAAACACAGAATGAAAGAAACATCAATTTCATTGAACTAAATAATAATGAGGATAATGTTTTTAAGTTTTTGTTTGTTTGTTTGTTTGTTGAGATGGAGTCTGGCTCTGTCACCCAGGCTGGAGTGCAGTGGCGTGGTCTCGGCTCACTGCAAGCTCCGCCTCCTGGGTTCACACCATTCTCCTGCCTCAGTCTCCCGAGTAGCTGAGACTACAGGCGCCCACCACCACGCCCGGCTAGTTTTTTGTATTTTTGGTAAAGACGGGGTTTCACCGTAGTCTCGATCTGACCTCATGATCCACCTGCCTCAGCCTCCCAAAGTGCTGGGATACTGCGTCTGGCCCATTTTTAAGATTTTTTATTTGAAAATTTACCAATTCTTTAAGTGTTTTCTTTTTCAGATTTATGAATTTCTTCATCTTTTAAGCTATCTATAGCTTACTGCAATTTGGTAAAGTAGACTTTTGTGAACAAAAATTATAACACTTACTTTTGCTCCCTGCCTGCCACAGAACTAGGCAACTATTCATAAGTATTCATGTGTTTATTGTAATTCAGTTATTTGCACAAGTTCAGTGAGAATCTGCTATCTTTATAATGGGACATATTTTAAAACATTCGTTATATTACCAAGGCTTTGATTGGGATGTTATATTTGAGAACATACATAGAATGATAGATTAACTGAGTGTCTGATCTATCGTGTCAACCCCAAATTTTTACGTATGAGATCCTTTAGTCCACCCAATGGCTGACGTTAGCAGCATCTTTAACACAACTGTTTGTTCAAATGTACTATGGTCCCTTTTAGAGTCAGACTCCTAGACTTACTTGTTCTCACTGCCTGTTTTAATTTAACCCAGGCATGCAACGCTAGATAATAAAATTGCTCCCTATTGGCTGATCAGAGAGGAGTCTGTATAGTTTATGACGCTTCTTGTTGCACATGGACAAATATATCAGGTGTTATAGAGTCTCAGTTACAAAAATTAACAAACATGCTACTTGGTTAAAATGGCTACACTCATCTGGTTCATTCTTTGATCTATTCTATTTTAGTTGGTTTGCATCTTGCCAAAGGTGCATACTCCAAACTCTTAACATTATCTTCCTCACAGTCATACTAGCGGTCTCCCTGGTGTGCTATAATCTCTAAAAGTTTTAAATGTTTGCGTGCTGCCATCCATCAAATATCAAACGGTCTCTATTTGGCTGGAATTACATAAACTCAAAGAAATGTGTGATTAGGAGGGTATCATAACCTATAAATGATGGAAGCCAAAAATGATGATAACTGAGGGTAATGCTAATGCTTTAAGTTTTGGTCACATTCTCACTTCAGTGAGAGTCTAAAGACTCCAAATTAGACCCACTCACGCTAAATGCTACATACTCCAACTGGAATTTTAAGGAAGCAGATCTCAAAACAGACTAGTGTTTTCTGAAAACAGAAGATTCCAGTCTCCCTGAGTCAACATCACAAGGAAGTCCCGTCTGCTTTAACATTTACCCCAAAAAAAAGTAACCTGAAGTACCCTGATGTTAACCGATCCATTTATTTCTATGGCTCTGTTTACTGGTTCCAATTTGACAAAACCCATTGTTCTGTTATTGTATTGCCCAGGGGGAGCTATCATTGTGTTCGTAGAGTGGGAGCTGCCCCAAATCCTGAATCACAAATAAAAGCCAATTAGATCTATAGCTACATTAGTTGAAATGTCTTTTGATGCATGTTCACAGCCAGCAATGGTTAGTGGAGTCTCTCCAGCTGTAGCATTTTCACCCTGACCCTCCCGCCTCCCTCTTTCACTTACAAGGATGCTTCTGATTACACTGGGCCTCACCAGATAATCCAAAATAACCTCCCATCTCAAGAGTGAAGCCTTTTTGCCAAATAAAGTAACATGCACAGGTTCCGTGGATAAGGATGTGGACATTTTGGGGAGGCCTGACACTGGTAACTTTCATAAACATCACCCACAACAAAAATTTCCTTTGCCTTCTTTCTATATCTCACTGTTCTGTGTGAATCACAGGCAAGAGCACCAACTTTGAAGTGAAACACACCAGCTCTGCTACAAACTGGCTGGATGATCCTGGACCACTCACTTCACCTCCCACAGCCTTTTCTCATCTGCAGCACAAAGATGACTCTTACTGTATCCGAAGATGACAGTCTAAGAGTAAATTAAGATGTGTAAGGTATTAGTCACAGAGCCTGCACCCAATGAGCACTTGGTAAACATTCCTTTCAGTCTGTTCTTTTCACTATCCCATTTCTCTCATCCTCACCCATCTTCTTCTTCATCTCCTCTCTCTTCATCGACTTACACACTCTTAACTTGCCATTGAGAAAGAAGTCATGCTCCCCATTCTCTTGGCACTCTGCTGGGCTGTTCTCGTGATAGAGTCTGCCATCCACTTAAGACAGCCCACATTATTTATACAAAGAGGTCTGTTTAAAACAAGAAATCCTCTGTATGTTCACATAAATTGATGCGCGCTTTCTCTTAACTTACACATACCAGTCCCAATTCTGCCCTGTTAATTCATACATGCACTTCCATATTTCACACTTCTTCAGTCTTTCTCTTTACAACCTATAAACAAGAGTAGTACTGAGACAAAAATAATAACCAGGGTTACAAAAGGGGATTCCTTTAGCAAAATGAATATTTTCCTTTAACAAGACGAATGCTTTCCTTTGATGAGATGAATGCTATGTGCAAGGCAGCCCTGAAGCCCGTTTCTGTACTTGGCTTACATCAAAGCCATTTGAGTCTAGAACACACTGTCAGACAACAATTGTGACAGAAGCCACACACATTCTGGGTATCCCTGCTGTTGAGTAAAGGCATTTTCACAGAATCTTGTGCATGAGTTACTGCTCCCCAATCCTTCCACTCCTGGAAGTTAAGCTGCTTCTGCTTAACCATCTTCATCTCCAGTTGGCCTGCTAGGACCCTGGCTGGAAAATACCTCCTCACCCTACACGTCCAGGATGGCACCTTTTCCTATTCCCATAATCATAATAGTTTGCACTGACTTGGCACTCACTATGTGCCAGGCACTATTCTAAGATCTTTCCATGTAGTTAACATCTTCACAAAAATTGCTGCATGTTATCCCCATTTTTACAGATTAAAAAAATGAAGCAGGCCAGGTGCGGTGGCTCACACCTGTAATCCCAGCACTTTGGGAGGCTGAGGCAGGCGTATCACAAGGTCAGGAGTTTGAGACCATTCTGGCAAACATGGTGAAACCCCATCTCTACTAAAAATACAAAAAAAATTAGTCAGGTCTGATGGCGGGCGCCTGTAGTCCCAGCCACTCGGGAGGCTGAGGCAGGAGAATGGCATGAACCCAGGAGGCAGAGCTTGCAGTGAGCCGAGATCGCACCACTGCACTCCAGCCTGGGTGACAGATTGAGACTCCGTCAAAAAAAAACGAGGCAGAGAAGTAATGTACCCACTATCACCCAACTCCATAATTTAACCTCATCCTCCACTTCACCTGGAAGAGGATACCCTGAGATTTCCAAAAATGACATCCACCTTCCAGAATGATTTTTGCCGCCTCTACTTTCAGGATTTGACAAAGAGCCAGCATTTTGTGTTCTGTCTCACCCTTCATTTATGCACCTGTTCCCTAACGCCACACTCACAACTGCACAGCCCTGCATAAAAGCTGGCTTTGAGGAATCCCAGTCTCTTTTGGGAAAAAAAAACAGAGCCAGGTTCCCAGTCATTATAAAGTCAGTTTTACTCAACTGTCAACTATTTTTACAGCCATTCTCTGGTCACAAATGGAGTTCCCTATGAATAGAAAGTGTAACAGGAAGGAAGTAGGAGAAGGGTGAGTTCCCATTATGGCCACAAAGAGGAAAAGATTCCAAATCCAGTAGCAGTCATAAAACACACCCAGGGTGGGTGGCTCTGAGAAATGACAGTCCCATCTGCCTCTTTTCATGCCTGTTGGCCTCTGACTTCCTTCTCAGACTGTTCTTCCTAGTCTTGCTTTCTTAGGCTAATACTAATGGCCTGGGAGCTGGGCCCAGACCTGGGCACACAGCACTGAATGAGGAGGGGGAGGTAGAGGAGGCACAAAGGGAGAAGAGTGTTTGACTCGTGGGAACCTAATTCACCTAGGTACACATCACCTGGGTAGCAAAGAGATCAGTGAAGGCCTGTGCAAGACTCATGGTGGTCATCCAGAATGAGTGACTGAGGCAAGGGTCTTAACCAGTTAAGGTTTATTGAGCCAGAGCTTGAGAGTGCACCCTGGAAAAATATGAATCACAGAAAACTTCTGTGGGTATGGTGTTCTCTCTGAAGAGGTTGCAGAAGGCTTAGTATTTATGTATTTCCTTACAGGGGGGAAGGCAGGTAGAAAGAGATGGGATAGGTGGAAGAATAATTGATCTCATCTTGGCTTTGTTCTGTGCCTGGGATGATAAATATCAGAATAAAACTTAACAGGCTTTAGTTTTAGGAGCTAGATTTTGATTGCACACCTGAAGTTATAATTGGCATGCCTTGTTTTACGAAACGCTATACATCTTGAAAGATTTTGAGGCCAGCAAAGAACTATTTAGAGGGCAATCATCTGGAGATCCCTGAGGCTTTCTGCCTTCCTGTTCCCCCCCCCCCCCCCCCTGCTTTTTTTTTTTTTTTTTAAGAGATAAGGTCTTACTCTGTCACCCAGGCTAGGGTGTAGTGACATGATCGTAGCTCACTGTAGCCTCAAACTCCTGGGCTCAGGAGGTCCTCCCACATCAGCCTCCCGAATAGCTGAAACTACAGGCATGCACCACTGCACCCAGCTAATTTATTTTATTTTATTTTTTGTAGATATGTGGTCTCATTTTGTTGCTCAGGTTGGTCCTGAACTCCTGGCTTCAAGCGATCCTTCCACCTTAGCCTTTCAAAATGTGAAGATTTCAGAAGATGCTTCAGAGACTCTAGAAAAATGAGTCTATAGGTCGGGCACAGTCTATGAGCAGGGCACCACACCTGCCCACCCCCTATATTATGCTAAATTTTTCAGAGAAATCACTGTTAAATACATGACTTTGTGGCTGTATGTTTCATCTGATCTTACATCACTACGAAGGCTCACTCCTAGGAAGTCATCAAAGGGGGTGAAGTCAAATCAGAAAAGGACCAAGGACTAATTATAGCAACAACAACAACAAAAAGGTATAATCCTGGAATCCAGTTGAGGATACACAACTGCCTCCTCGATTAGAGTAATTCTTTGGGCCATCACCACTAACACTTTCAGTTGCACATTGGCTCACCTGTAATGTCTGCAGCAATCTATAGTATAGGCTCATTTCTTTTTTTTTGTTTTGTTTTGGTTTTTTTTTTTTTTTTTGAGACAGAGTCTGGCTCTGCCGCCCAGACTGGAGCACAGTGGCGCGATCTCGGCTCACTACAAGCTCCGCCTCCTGGGTTGAGGCCATTCTCCTGCCTCAGCCTCCTGAGTAGCTGGCACTACAGGCACCCGCCACCACACCTGGCTAATTTTTTGTAAGTTTTAGTAGAGACGGGGTTTCACCGTGTTAGCTAGGATGGTCTTGATCTCCTGACTTCGTGATCCGCCCGCTTCGGCCTCTCAAAGTGCTGGGATTACAGGCATGAGCCATAGCACCCGGCCTATAGACTCATTTTTCTAGAGTCTCTGAAGCATCTTCTAACTACAATGACACGCTCACAGATTTCTCTGAATCTCAGTCCAAATCCAGTGTTCGTGTGACCCTTTTGTGTAGTCCATACATCAACAGTCACAAAGGTTGTTTATATATAAGTTGCTGTGATTTCTCCAAAAGTTTACCTAACTTGTCTAGTTTCAGTTTTCAGGGCTTGAAGAAAAGCACATTTTTCATTTCTAATATTCCAAAATGGAAGAAAATCTTGAAATCATTACTTTTGATACTCATAGCCAGGAAAGAATTTAGGATTCAGTCCAAATTATAGGCAAATAATAAAACTCAAAAATAATGAACAAGCCTAGAATTTAATAACAGTTGTACTGAAGTTTTATTCTGAAACACAAATTTTTCTCTCTCCAGGCTCCCATTTTTATGAAAGACAAATCATAGTAGGACAAATGTATTTAAAAAATAAGTTTTAGTCTTATACCTGGCCTGATTATTTGCATAAAGTACAGCAACAATAGTGGTTAGCCATAGAGAGTCTTTTTAAATGGGCTTTGCTGAGACCTTTATCGTAAGGAATCTCAGATTAGACTTCCAAAAGCCTCTCAAAGCTATACAAGCCAGGGATTCATCTGTGCATGTAGATACTTGTATGAATTCCGTGAATTCCTCTTTTCTTGAGGTCTCAAAATAACTTGGGGATTCCTGGCCCTATCAGAAAGTGACATTCTTTACTTACCACAGATCATTAACTTTTTAAAGAAACTGCATAGACAAGGTAACCAGGTCAGTCCGTCTAAGAGGCTTTTTGTGAGTTCTATAAAGTCAATCTCAATTCCTCATAGCATTCTGGTCATATCCGAAAATATACCATTTCACTCAAAGCCTTAGTAAAATAACCAGTGTCTCCAATTGTGTCCTGTTACAAGAGAAAACAAATTCTTATGGAATTTATGCAAATACCTATATTGCCATAAATTAAGAATATGCACAAATAGTTTATTTTTGTAGAAATTGGGTAAAGAGAAAAATAAATCTTTCAAACTGTGCTCACAAAATTATACTTACCCAATTTGTTGTACGCTAAAAAACTCAAAAGGAAAAAAAAAATTTTTTTTGACTCTGGAGAACAAAACATAAAAAAAGTCAGCAATTTCTTTTTACAAAAAAGGTCATGAAAAAATCATTTTAGTCCTGTATCAATTTACCCCCACATAATCCACATAATTCACTCTTGTTCTGCTTGATATTGGGTTAGCAATCATCATGAATGCATTTATTTGTAACTAAAGTCCTGGGTTTTTTTCCTAGTCCAATGGCATGATCTCCATAGTTATGAGAAGCCAATATTCAAGAGTACTTGGAAGAGTTTATTCCACAAATATACTTCAAATGTGGTTCCAGGACAGCAAAAAAAACAATTTGTGAGGGAGGTCATCTGGATATGCCTAGGGCCTTTTCGTCTTCTCCTGAGGCTCTGGCTAACGTACAATGCTTTGACACAAGGTTGTAAAGTAACAGTTGTTCATTTGGGGAAAAAATGATGGTCTTGCATGACTCAATCTCTAGGCTGAAGTATCCCTTTGGTTAAATGAGTTTGACAGTCCTGAGGTGTTTATTTTCCTTTACATAATTTTAGAAGTTGTACTTTCTTGATATTGTCTGACTGAGAACAAAGGGATGAGTGTGGAAGGCATCACAGCTTTCTCCCATTTACAATCCCATTATCATTCCCTTCTTCCTCTGCTGGGTTACATTCCTCTGTTGATAGATAACTTATTTACTGAGTTGTGTTCACAAAAATCCAAATGTCAGTTGAACTTCTTAAAGTCCTAAGCATTCAGTTCAGTTCGAGGTCATCTTAGTGATGACCAGATACAAATATTTTTGAAGGATCTATAGAAAATTTTGATAAGAGAGTTCACACCACCCACAATACCTTTGGAACCACTGAGCTACAGGAATGAAGGGGAAGTAATCTGCTACATGCTGGGGACCTTTATGTTTTCACCTCATCCAATGCTCACAATGACCCTTTAAGTAGGCACTATTATCCCTCTATTCCAAGACATCAATTAACTTGTCCCTTATCTGACCTGACAAAATGTGGAACTAGGACTCAGACTCACATATTTCTGAATCCTAAACTCATGCTTTCAGCAAAAGACACTATCAACAGAGTAAACAGACAACTTACAGAGTGGGAAAACACATTTGCAAACTATGCATTTGACAAAAATATAATATCCAGCATCTACAGGGAGCTTAAACAAATTTACAAGAAAAAAAAAAAAACACTAAAACGTGAGCAAAGGACATGAACACACTTTTTTTTTTTTTTTTAGTGTAGTGGCGTGATCTCAGCTCACTGCAACCTCCACCTCCCAAGTTCAAGAAATTCTCCTGCCTCAGCCTCCGAAGTAGCTGGGATTACAGGTGCCCATCACCACATCCAGCTATTTTTTTTTTTTTCATTTTTAGTAGAGACAGGGTTTCACCATGTTGACTAGGCTAGTTTTGAACTCCTGACCTCAATCCACCCACCTGAGCCTCCCAAATTGCTAGGGTTACAGGTGTGAGCCACTCCGTCTGGCAAACAGACACTTTTCAAAAGAAGACATACATGTGGCCAAACAGCATAGGAAAGAAAGCTCACTATCACTGATCATTTGAGAAATGCAAATCAAAACTACAGTGAGATACCATCTCACACCAGTCAGAATGGCTATTATCAAAAATGTCAAAAAAAATAACATGCTGGCAAGGCTGTGGAGAAAAGGGGGTGCTTATATACTGTTGGTGGGAGTGTCAATTATTAGTTCAATCATTGTGGAAAGCAGTATGGGAATTCCTCAAAGAGCTAAAAACAGAACTACCATTTGACTCAGCAATCTCATTACTGGGTATATACCCAGAGGAATATAAATCATCCTATCATAAAGACACATGCACACAAATGTTCACTGCAGTGCTGTTCACAATAGAGAAGACATAGAATCAACCGAAATGCCTGTCAATGGAAAACTGCATTTTTAAAATGTGGTACATATACACCACAGAATACTAGGCAGCCATAAAAAATAATGTGATCATCTCTTTTATAGGAACATGGGTAGAGCTATAGGACATTATCCTTAGCAAACTAACACAGAAACAGAAAAATAAATACTGCATGTTCTCACTTATAAGTGGGCATAAGGCTGGGCGCGGCGGCTCACGTCCGTAATCCCAGCACTTTGGGAGGCTGAGGCAGGTGGATCATGAGGTAAGGAGATCGAGACCATCCTGGCTAACACAGGGAAACCCCGTCTCTACTAAAAATACAAAATCATTAGCTGGGCATGGTGGTGGGTGCCTGTAGTTCCAGCTACTCGGGAGGCTGAGGCAGGAGAATGGCCAGAACCCGCCAGGCGGAGCTTGCAGTGAGCGGAGATGGCGTCGCTGCACTCTAGCCTGGGCAATAGAGCGAGACTCCATCTCGAAAAAATAAATAAATAACATTACATTAAATTAAAATTAAAAAATAAGTGGGAGCAAAATGATGAGAACACATGGACATAAAATAGGGAACAACAGACACTGGGGCCTACAAGAGGGTGGAGAGTGGGAGGAAGAAGAGGAGCAGGAAATGTAACTACTGAGTATTAGGCTGAGTAGCTGGGTGATGAAATAATCTGTACATCAAACCCCTGTGACACGGGTTTACCTACATAACAAAGCTGCACATGTACCCTGAACCTAAAATAAAAGTTTTTTTAAAACCACAATGAAATTCAAACATCAACAATTTAATCTCTAATCCTTCTCCAATCAAAATTTTAGTTTTTTTAAAAGAAAAACTTTTAATGAGCAGAATAAATTGATTTTTCTAAAATATAATATAATAAAATAAAACTCATATTTCACTCCATACCGTTGTACCTACAGGAATTCAAAGAAAGGAAAGATGACTGCTTCTAACAGAAATAACTATACAGGCTTCAATGAAGAGACAGGATCTGAAATGGGCCATTAGGACAAAGAACAACTCAGGAGGCTGAGAACACAGGCAAGAGTATGATATGAACAGGGAAAAGAATTAGAAAATGTTTGGAAATGAGAAAGTAAAATGTGAGTCAAGTCCTTCAATGTAAATCAAGGGAGTAGATTGGGGCTGGGCTATGAGGGCTCTGAATGACAGCCTAAGGAATGGGAACTTCATCCTACAGATAAGAGAAGTCACTGGAAAGCTCTGAGAAGCTCACAAACATGACAAATAGCATTTCCAGGAAGATTACTCTACAATATTAGGCAAGATAACTTGGGAAATGGTCTTCAACTCTGGCAACTTAACAGAAATACCTAGATTTCTTCTTTTTTTTCCAAACTTTTCATTTTGAAATAATTTCAGACTTTCAAAAATGTTCAATATAGAGTCCCCATATACTTTCTGCTCAATTTCCCTAAACATTGTTTTAGATAACCACAGTGCAAACATTAAAATCAATAAGTGATCACTGGCATCGTACAATGAATGAATCTACAAACCTTATTCAAATCCTCTTTATCTTCCCACTAATGTCCTTTTTCTGGAACAGAGTCCAGTGTATGACCACACATTGCATCTTATTGTTCTGTCCTCTCAGTCTCCTTTAATCTGGGACAGTTCCTCAGAATTTCTTTTGCCTTCATAACCTTAACATTTTTGAAAAATATTGGCGTGTTGTTTTGTAGAGTTATCCTCAGCTTAAACTTTTCTAATTTTTTCTCAAGATTAAACTGAGGTTATGCACTTTGGGCAAGAAAACCAAAGAGGTGATTTTGTGCCTTCTCCATCCGTATTAGGATGCCCTGAGATGTCGATATCTCTAACTAACGGGATGTTAACTCTGAGCCCTGGACTAAAATTCCTCCACAATAAAATAACCATTTTCCTTGGAAGCATTCTTAACCAACCAATGGCTGGGCCACACCATGCACCAATCGAATCAGACATACTTGGAGAAGGCACAGATATTGGTAGGTTTCAAATGCCCTACAAGTGACTCTAACCAGTATCCAGGGATGGAAACTCAAAGTTTAGACAATGAAGATTAGAATCCTGGAAATCAGCTAGGAAACCATTCCTTGGGCTTCTCTTTTCAAAAAAAAATCCAATTCTAGACACAAATAAATACATATGGACTTTGGCATGGACCCCTGGTAGGAAAATGAGAAGGTTAAAAATTCTCTTATTGGGAACATGATGAGTGAGTAGACTGCTGCCTAATAAAAAGAGAAGGCAGGGCTGGGCATGGTGGCTCATATTTGTAATCTCAGCATTTGGGGAGGCCAAAATGGCTAGATCACTTGAGCCCAGGAGTTCGAGACCAGCCTGGGCAATATGGTGAAACCCCATCTCTACAAAAACAGACAAACAAATAAACAAAACAAAAAATGAGCTCGGCATGATGGCATGTGCTTGTAGTCCCAGTTAATCAGGAGGCTGATATGGCAGGATCAGTTGATCCCAGGAGGTGAAAGTTGAAGTGAGCTGTACTCCACTACACTCCAGCCTGGGTGTCAGAGTGAGACTCTGTTGAGAGAGAGAGAGAGAAGGCAGGACACTAAGTGAACTAAGTGAAGTGACCAGCCCTCCTGGCCTATTTTCTCTCCAGATGTCAGAAACCCTGGCTTCAGTAATAGTGCACACCCATATATTTTATTCTCATAAGCCTGACATGAGCTCCTAATTGCCACTGACAGGGACAGAATTATGAATCATGTGATCCAAATATACGACCACACATGCAAAGATGCACACTTCCACATAGAGTTGATGAACAATTCATAGACTCCAGATTGAAAGTACATGACCTCCCTTAAACAAACCTGTCCTCCCCATTTGGTCCTTTGTCCTTAATCTCTTCTGAATATGTTGTAAATTTTATGAAATAGGAAAGTGTACACATCTCCTGCCACCAAGTTGTTTAAGTTAGAAAATACTGTGGTCAGGCCGGGCACAGTGGCTCACACCTGTAATCCCAGCATTTTGGGAGGCCGAGAAGGGTGAATCACCTGAGCTCGAGACCAGCCTGACCAACATGGAGAAACCTCATCTCTATTAAAAACATAAAATTAGCCAGGTGTGGTGGTGCATGCCCGTAATCTCAGCTACTCAGGAGGCTGAGGCAGGAGAATCACTTGAATCCAGGAGGCGGAAGTTGCAGTGAGCGGACATGGTGCCATTGCGCTCCAGCCTGGGCAACAAGAGTGAAACTCTGTCTCCAAAAAAAAAAAGAAAAGAAAAGAAAATACTGTGGTAAACTTCCTTAGAATTATTATCTATTATCTTAGGGTTTCCATAAAGGGATATCATCAATCACCTCCTCGGAGGGGCCATCTGATAAGATGCAAAAGAAAACGCCAATTCAACCAAAACCCAGAGGCAGGAAGGACCCTGACAAGAGCAATCCCTAGGGTATTCCCATGCCTGCCAGGGTCTGGTGCTGCTGGTGCAGGAGGAACTGCTGCTGGCAATGGCTGGAAAAAAAAAAAAAAGAGACGGCAGCTCTAACACTCAGGGTAGTAAGAAAAGAACTCACTCTTAGCCTTCAATTCTCACACAACCAATACCCTTCCAGCCTCCCTACGGGGTCTCACTGGGAGGACTGGCACATAATTAAATGCCAATACATGGGCGAAACAATCTATAGAAGGGTGAGATCAACTGGGTCAGAAATGCTCATAAGGCTGGGCATGGTGGGTCGCGCCTGTAATCCTAGCACTCTGGGAGGCCGAGGCAGGCAGATCACTTGAGGTCAGGAGTTCGAGAGCATCCTGACTAACATAGTGAAACACCATCTCTACTAAAATACAAAAAAAAAAAAAACTTGGCTGGGCATGGTGGCACACACTTGTAATCCCAGCTACTCGGGAGGCTGAAGCAGGAGAACTGCTTGAACCCAGGTGGCGGAGGTTGCAGTGAGCTGAGATTGTGCCATTGCACTCCAGCCTGGGCAAGAAAGAAAGAAAGAAAGAAAGAAAGAAAGAAAGAAAGAAAGAAAGAAAGAAAGAAAGAAAGAAAGAAAGAAAGAAAGAAAGAAAGAAAAAGAGAAAGAAAGAGAGAGAGAGAGAAGTGCTCACAAAAGAGACAGGGTTCAGGTTAGGCCTTGAATGGTTCAGCCTTAGGAAAGTGGAGACATGGAGAAACATAAGCCAGGGAACCAGATGTCAGGCACCACTGTAGATGCTAGGTTTTTTTGTTTTTGTTTTTGTTTTAATTATACTTTAAGTTCCAGGGTACATGTGCACAATGTGCAGGTTTGTTACTTATGTACACATATGCCATGCTGGTGTGCTGCACCCACTAACTCGTCATTTACATTAGGTGTATCTCCTAGTGCTATCCCTCCCCCCTCCCCTCACCCCACGACAGGCCCTGGTGTGTGATGTTCCCCACCCTGTGTAGATGCTAGTTTTAAAGAGGGTCTGAGGAATGAGAGTGGGCTTGCAGATGTTATTTTATTTACTCTCTCAATCAATACTTGAAATTATTTCAGAGGAGGATGCTTACCCTCAGAAAGGGGAAGTAACTTGTCAAGGTCGGTGGTGGATATGGGATTAGAAACTTGGTGAGGCTAACACCAGAGACCATGTAACCACCACTACCACTGAGAGACCTGAACGAAGTATATGTAGGGAACAGGAAGGAGCACGGGGAGCCAGAGCACCAAGAGTCAGTTAAAAACATAGGGAAGTTATGTAAGCTTGCTAAAGGGGGAATCACATGTTGTAGAGGCATGAACAGTAGATACAGAGGTTCAAACTTGATCTTGTGATTATAGAAGAGCCCCTGAAGGTTTTGAGTAAGGGCAGAACCAGTTAAAGTGAAACCTTCAGCCAAGATCAGTGGGTGGTGGAAATGGGGTTCTGGGCTCCTAAGGTAAAAAATACCACCAACAACAGTGTAGGGGCCACATGATGCATGGAACAAGAATTGGACGGAGAAGCTGAAGTCCTGGGCTTAAATGCAAAAAGTCATGCAGTGAGGGCATTGCTATGGAAGGTAAGTTATATTCTCTCTCTGTAGTTTAGTCTCTCTTCAGCCATAAATCACATGAAATGAAAATTAATCTCTAAATGACCCTCAAACCTTGTTACTCAAAGTGTGGTCCACCAACCAGCAACAAGGACATCATCCAAAACTCCTTAGAAATTGAGAATCTCAGGCCCCACCAGAAGAATCAGAACCTGTATTTAATCAAGATCTTAGGGTGATCCATGAACACATTAAGATTCGTGAAGCACTTCTCTCCAGTGTCTTCCACTTCTAAAATGCAACTATTTCGTACTCATCTCAACTATGTAACCTCACAAGAGAAAAATAATAATGAAGTTTACCTTTCACCTCATTCGTGACCTTTTTCTTAATCCTAAAAGCCTCTTAGGCTTGCCCACATTCTGGTAGAGGTTTTAGAAAACACTGGAAAGGGCGAGGCGCAGTGGCTTACAACTGTCATCCCAGCACTTTGGGAGGCCGAGGTGGGCGGATCACGAGGTCAGGAAATTGAGACCATCCTGG
>NW_012114644.1:5411853-5415104 GCF_000951035.1 Colobus angolensis palliatus | reverse complement strand
TCAGGAGATCGAGACCATCCTGGCTAACATGGTGAAACCCCATCTCTACTAAAAATACAAAAAATCAGCTGGGCGTGGTGGCAGGTGCCTGTAGTCCCAGCTACTCAGGAGGCTGAGGCAGGAGAATGGCGTGAATCTGGGAGGTGGAGCTTGCAGTGAGCCGAGATCGCCCCTCTGTACTCCAGCCTGGGTGACAGAGCGAGACTCTGTCTCAAAAAAAAAAAATCTTCCACTCCTGGTTTTCTGAGATCAGTTTTCCTCATTTCAAGCTCAAACTGAAAAAGAGAATGCAAATATCCCCGATGGTCCTTTGTGCAGTCACAGCTGGACCCAGCATGTCCTCCTGGCTAATCCAGGGCGCTCAGGGCTCCCACTTCAGTCTGAACATCCTCTCTCCTATCGGAGCTCACCACGTCTGTACCTGCAGCAGCCAGGTAGCTGCACACTAACAGAAAATCCAGAAAGTCAGGAAATTTGCTTTACTCCTGTAACTTTGAGGCTAGTGACCTTGTGACATTGAACTAATCCCATAACTTCCCTGCACTTTAATTTCCACGTCTGTAAAGCAGGGCAGGTGGATTCGGTCACCCTAGGTGCAGCTGTATAGTGAGAGCTCCTCAGAGAAAGCAGCACACCTGATCTCAGCATCCACCATCTAGCAAATACCAGGCACACACTAGGTGCTCAAAGCCTCACTGAAGGTATGTGTGAATAAATGACTATATGTGAGCCATGTGGATCATGGACAAAGTCAACAAATATTTTTGAACGTCTACCAAGTACACTGTACAACAGGGAAATAAGTAACCCAGGCAGGGTGGTGTTTTCTCCTAACTTCCCCTTACCTCCTTCCTGGGGGAGGGAGGGCCTCTGTACATCAGAGAGACTCTTGACACAAATAATGTTCTTGAAATGTGTTATAAGAAGTTGTCATGTTAACAAAAGGAGTCCATTTGTTTTAGAGGTGTTTTAATCAATGGATCTGAAGGACCCAAAGCCCCCAGTGATGAGACACAGGATGTGACACCCACCCCAAGTGCATGGAGAGGAAACCAGATGGAGTGAACTGACAGGGAGCAGGACCTGGGAGAACAGAGGGGTAAAGAGACTGAGACACCCGGAGGAAGGTCTGAGGAGGAGTTCCCGGTCCCTGCGGTGGCCTCGGTGTGGACTCATGAGAACTCAGCAGCATAAGTAAAGTGGCCGCACCAGGCTCTGTGCAGACATGGGATCGTTTTCCAGTAAGATTTTCTGTCTGCTCATAAGCTGCACTTTCAGATATTTTCTAAGAAATAGGCTGCACTTTTGCATATTTTCTAAGACATAGGCTGCACTTTTGCATATTTTATAACACATCTGGCCCAGTTAACAGGTTACAAAATGATCATTCCATTCAACAGTCAATTATAGAATACTCCCAAAGTGCCAGGCTCTATGAGTTCAGGGAATACAAAAATGAATACAAACAGCCCCTGCCCTCAATGATCTCCATACAAAGAGCTCCAGAGGGCGCCTCTCCTACAACACACCACTGCTCTACACAGCCGTTCTCTTTGCCCTCCACCAACCCAAATCCTACCCCACCCTGTGAGGCCAGCTCAAGTTCCACCCACTCAACTCAGAGTCCCCTGTCCACTTCTGCCAATTTGAGAGATGACTGCACTCATATCTCTAGGCTTTAGGAAGTGGATGTCATCTCCTTCATTAGACTTGAGCCTCCTGAAGACAGAGATTATTTTTAGAATTTTCCAGAAAGAAGTCACATCAGTGGTTTGCATCAGACCAAGCTTAGGCCCTGCCTGACCCTTTGACTCACACACAGGCTCCACTGCCTAGCACAGTCCCTGGCCCCTGCAGGTGCTTTATAAACCCTGCCATAGCAGAGTCCACAACCAACTCTGTGACAAGGTAACAGGCTGGGAGAATCTGAAAACACAGACAGAAGAATTGTCAAACAAAAATCAAAGGGCTTTGACTCATGGCTTGCTTTTTCCCTCCTCTCAGGGAAACAAAATCACTCCACCTGTTCTCACTCCTGCCTCATTCCGGGCCCCTTCATATTCCATGATGATCCTTGCCTACAAATAACAGTTACTGTGGTGTTAGCCAAATAGTGATTTTCTATTTCCATCACTCCTTCTACATTTATTAGCTGGAATTCTGCTACAAGAAAAAGGTACTTCTCTTCCCTCATTTATTTACTTATTCAATTATTTATTTATATCAGTATGGACTCATGGGTTTTTATGAATTGGAATCCATTACTATCGTTATTTATTATGTTGTTCATATTGTCCCAAAATTGACCATTGAGAGCTCCTTGGAAATCTGTGACCTTTTGACACATCCCCATCATTTTTCGTGTAGGTCCTTACTTTCTGGCCCCACAAGAAGCTCCAGGCTCCTCTATGCTTTCCTGACCCAGCCCTGGAATCAGTTATTTCTCCAGGGAGCCCTGGTTTCTTTCATGGAAGAAGGATGTTTACAGACCATCAGCACTGATATACCCATGGTCAGTAGGTGCTGGGGCTTCTGTGCCCCCTAGTGGTCAGATCTGGGAAATACACGCTCACACTAGTTTACCCACATTGTACAAATTAGGTAAATGAGGCACAGAAAAGTTAGGCAACTTGACCAAAATCGCAGAGCAAACAGGTAGTGAAACTGTGACATGAAAATAATGACAAATGCGCCACAACTCCTAACGAGCGAAAAAGTAACTTTATCACACATGGACATCAGCAGAAATCCACAAGCCCAATATTCCAGACACTCTCTTTGGAAAATAACCAGAATTCCACAGCACTAACCACAATGATAACCATCATGTACTCAACACCCGCCTGGGCACTGGGCTCCCACAGCAGCTCACTTATTCCCAACAACTCTGCGAGGAGCATTTTACCATCCTCCTTTTACAAATCAGGGAATCGAGGATCACAGAAGCCAAGTGACTTGTCCAAGTTGACATAGTCAAGTCACAGAGTCAGTAGTTGACCCCAGGCCTATCTGGATATAAAGTCCATGTTTATGCCACTGTATCAGCATTTCCCAAAATTGATTTTAGGTGAAAGTTAAATAAGCTGTTTTTTAATTTTAATACTCATGTGTTTATTTTAATGCATGTTAGAAAAACATTTAAGGCCGGGCGCGGTGGCTCAAGCCTGTAATCCCAGCACTTTAGGAGGCCAAGACAGGCGGATCACGGGGTCAGGAGATCGAGACCATCCTGGCTAACATGGTGAAACCCC
>NW_012114644.1:5389382-5411356 GCF_000951035.1 Colobus angolensis palliatus | reverse complement strand
CCCGTCTCTACTAAAAATACAAAAAAAATAGCTGGGTGTGGTGGCGCATGCCTGTAATCCCAGCTACTCAGGAGGCTGAGGCAGGAGAATTGCTGGAATCCGGGAGGCAGAGGTTGCGTTGAGCTCAGATCACGCCATTGCACTCCAGCCTGGGCAACAAGAGCAAAATCCCATCTCAAAAAAACAAAAATAGCACGAAGTAAATAATAATAAATGTGTTACAAGCTGTAGAGAAAATCATAAAAGTGATCTAGAAATGTCTGGGGTCTGGATGACATAATACTACAGCACCATGCAGCTTCATTCTCAGTTACTTCCGGGAAATTAGGGTCACATAGCGCTGCAGAAAGAACAAGTAAGAATGTGAGACCTGGGCTTTAGCCCTAGATGTGTCCATTTCTAGGACCCCAGACATCTTTGTGACCTCCTTGCTGGGAGGAAATCCAACCTTCCCAGACATTTAAGAACACTAAGAAGACCCTGAATACACAGAGGGGTTTCCGTGTCATAGAGAAAATAACACCAGGTTTGGGGACCCCAGGGACTCTCTCTGTGGTGCTGACAGACCCAAGGCCAAGACACAGCAGAGATCAGTGCTGGGGAGGGCGGGTTGTCCTGTTAAGGGACAGGGGCCCAAATAAACCTTGCTTCTCAAAGCATAGTCTGGGGAATTTAAATGAAGACAAAAAGGAAGAATGGACTAGGAGGCAGGACTGAGAGGGGAGAGGGCAGAGAGGCTTCCTGGGCAGAGTCCACCCCCATCCATGACCCTGGGAAGTGCTCCTGCCCTGGGAGGAGACTCAGCACACAGGGAGGAAGGACAGCAGAGCCATAGTCACAGCAGCCCTGACAAGAGCGTTCCTGGAGCTCAGGCTCTTCCCTCAGCCCTCCCTGCAGAGAGCACATCCCCTGGCAGGGGCTCCTTCTCACAGGTGAGGGGAGGACTCCTTGGGAGTGGGAGGGAGGAGGGAGCACAGAGACTGACTGGGATCTCCTGGGGAGGATGGGACTCTGAGGGGGGACAGAGGGTTTCTGTTGGAGCCTCAGAGGAGAGGACACCAGAGAGGGACAAGGGTCACACCAGGAAAATCTCAATGATCTGAAGCTGTTAATGGAGAAACAATCTCCATTGTTAACATACTGCAAGTGAATCATCACTGATCAATAAATTCTGAAAACTGATGACAATAAAATTTTATGTCAGGGTAACACTCCAGAAAAAAATAGAACCAGGGCTACTAAACACTGTCCTTATCCATGAACCTCAGAAATTGGCACATAAATCCCAGGAGGTGGGGGGCCCTGGGAATGCTCATGAACTCATCCACAGGAGTCTGCAGCCTGTCCCAGGCACTGGGGTGCAACCAAGATCACACAAGTCCTTGCTCTCACAGAGCTCACAATCTCATGGGGAGGAAGACAGACACCCAAAGAGATCTAGAATGTGAGGTCAAGTGCTGACAAGAGCCCTGGAGGGAATAGAGCAGGGAAAGGTCAGAAAGGGAAGAAACAGGGTCTCTAGAGCAGGTGTCAGGGGAAGGGTCTCCCAAGGATGCCCTGATGTGAGCAGGATCTGAGGGCAATAAGGGGTGGGGGCCTGTGCAGACTCCTGGGGAAGAGGATTCCAAACTGGGAAGTGCCAAGGTCAGAGGTGCTGAGGGAACGGGGGTTATGCTGCTGACCTTGACTCAGCAGGACCCATGCGTGCACATGCACACACACACTGTCTGTCTGTCTGTCTGTCTCTCTCTCTCTCTCTCTCTCTCTCCAGGGCTCTCTCTCCAGGGGGGTGAAGAGACCTCCTCAGAACTCAAGGCCCCATCTTTCCATCCAATACATAGGTCCCAATATTGACTGATGCTCTCTCCCCCATCTTAGCCTCACTTTTAACTTTCTGGAACCCACCAACTACTGCCAGGCTCACTACTGAAGCCATGCTGTACAATGCCACAGAGCAGAAGGAGGTTCTTCTATTCACTCACCATCTGCCCCAGGATCTTATTGGTACAAAGGGGAAAGGGTGGAGACCAACCACCATATTACAGGATATGTAATAGGAACCCTAATAACTACCCCCAGGGTCTGCACACAGCATTCAAGAGGCAATATACCCCAATGCATCCCTGCTGATCCAGAATGTCACCCAGGACACAGGATTCTACACCCTATATGCCATAAAGATGAAGAGGAAGTATCTGACCAGTTCCATGTATATTCCTCTTTGCTTTGCTCTCTACCTTTGCCTCTTTTAAAAAGTTCTAAGTTGCTAGCCAATCAGGGCAGACACAGAATGGGAGGTCCCATTCCAGCCAATGGAAACCGGACATAGCAGTAAGGCAGACACATCAGATTATAAATGACCCTGTCTCCCTTGTTCGGTGTACTCTCATGGCAAAACTGCTGGCAAGTGTACCCTTTCTGCAGAAAATATAAAAATGGACTTGCTGAGAAAATTAAATTTATGTTCAAGTGCTATTTCTTTATGGCACCAGGGAACAAGCATTGCAAACACATACATGCTGTTCATCTGGGCAGCTGCCCTATGCACAGCTGAGGTCAAGTAATTGTAAACATTTTGAGGTTAATTCATAAACAACCTTGTAGCCAAATAACATTTATCTTATTTATTGAAAGGAAACTGAGGCCCAGGGAGACAGTCACTGACTAGGGTCACACTGATATGGCTCTGGTGACTGCAGCAATACCAGGATCCTTGGTCTTATGCCAATTTAGATAAAACAACACAGAACATGTGGAGCAAAGAGTTTAATAGCCGAAAAAAAGAAGGAAAAAGTTCCCCCATACAGGGACAGAGGGAGGGGGCTTCCAAGCAAAGACAGGAAACCCCAAGTGTAGCAGAAAACAGTCAGTTATATGAGGAGGCCAGAGGAGGTGGTGTCTGATTTGCATAGGGCTCAGAGGATTGGTTTGACCAGGCATGTCACTCATGTAGCCTGAGAAGAAACTGGCCCTCCCACCCTAGTCTTTTAATATACAAATGCAGGGTGCCTTGACGTTCTACACACGTGGGGATATGTGGGTGTGGCCATGTTGCCAGGCACATATGGGAACAAGGGCAAGAAGAGGGCGGGACTCACCATATTTGGGTGGACCCAGTTGCCATTGGTCTACATTTGCATATCAAAGCTTGCCAGCCAGTCTCTAAGAGCTGAGGCTTTTCTGCTAGACAAGAAACTTTTCTGGAACTGCTTTAAAAGAAACAAAAACTGGCCGGGCAGTGGCTCACGCCTGTAATCTCAACACTTTGGGAGGCCGAGGTGGGTGGATCACCTGACGTCAGGAGTTGGAGACTAGCCTGGCCAACATGGTGAAACTCTGTCTCTACTAAACATACAAAAATTAGCCAGGTGTGGTGGTGTGTGCCTGTAATCCCAGCTACTCGGGAGGCTGGGCAGGAGAATCGCTTGAACCTGGCAGACAGGTTGCAGTGAGCTGAAACCACGCCACTGCACTCCAGCCTGGGCAACAGAGCAAGACTCCATCTCAAAAAAAGAAAAAGTAAAACTTCCCAAGGACCCCCTTTCCTCTCTATCTCCCTAAAATAATTTCTTAATAACTCCTATAACAACACAGTCCATAGCTGGCAGATTAGAGTCAGGCGAGGTCTGTCTGCAGCCACAGCCCCCTCCTCTCCTCCACCGGGGCTGTGTGAGGCTGCTTGTTATTAGGCATCTGCAGACCTGAGACCAGTCATGGGTTCATCTCCCTTCATCTTGGGCACCCACAGTGCAGGGGCAGAGAGTCTGATCTGAGGAATGAAGAGCAAAAGGAGAATTCATCAATTTTTTGTTTTTTGTTTTTTTTTTTCTGAGACAGAGTCTCGCTCTGTCGCCCAGGCTGGAGTGCAGTGGCACAATCTCAGCTCACTGCAAGCTCCGCCTCCCGGGTTCCTGCCATTCTCCTGTCTCAGCCTCCTGTGTAGCTGGGACTACAGGCACCCGCCACTTCACCCAGCTAGTTTTTTGTATTTTTTAGTAGAGACGGGGTTTCACCATGTTAGCCAGGATGGTCTCGATCTCCTGACCTCGTGATCTGCCCGTCTCAGCCTCCCAAAGTGCTGGGATTACAGGCTTGAGCCACCACGCCTGGCCGAATTCATCAGTTTTTACCTGGAACTAAATCCCTTGTGTCAACTATCAGGGTCAGTGTTATGCGCATCCGTGTGAAGAGACCACCAAAATAGGCTTTGTGTAAGCAACAAGGCTGTTTATTCACTTGGGTGCAAGTGAGCTCAATCCAAAAAAGGAGTCAGCAAAGGGAGATAGGAGTGGGGCAGTTTTACAGGATTTGGGTAGGTAATGGAAAAGTACAGTTAAAGGTGGTTTTCTTTTGTGGACAGGGGCAGGGTCACAAGGTTCATGGTGGAGAGATCATGAGACTCATTGTCCAGCGAGAGGAATGTCACAAGGTCAATTGATTAGTTAGGGTGGGGCAGGAACAAATCACAATGGTGGAATGTCATCAGTTAAGGCAGGAACTGGCTGCTTCACTTCTTTTGTGGTTCTTCAGTTGCTCCAGGCCATCTGGATATATATGTGCAGGTCACAGGGGTTATGATGGCTTAGCTTGGGCTCAGAGGCCTGACAGTCAGTGCCGGGAACATACCAGGTGTTTGACCTTGAACAAGACACTCAACCTCCTAGGCCTCAGTTTCCTCATCTGTAGAATTTTAACAAACACTTGGATCTCAGGGTGGTTGTGAGGATGTTTATTCGACGATTAATGTGGTTAAAGCCCTTAACAGGGTAGTGCACAGAGCCAGGGCTCAATCAGTGCTATCAACTAGTATTTTTTTTATGAACTTTGTTATTAGCTAAGTCAAGGAGACCTTGGTTAAAATTTGGTTGTATCATGTACGAGTTCTGTGACCTTCCTTGACTTACTGTAAGTCTCAGATGCTAACTCTACAGCTGGGGGTGACGCCCCCTCCCTCAAGGTGATGCGAGGATGAGACGAGCTGTACGTAGGTTGGTGCCCACTGGGCCTGGCACATGGAAGGCCCCTAAAAACAGTCAAAGAGCATCATCCCCACTCATCAGCATTGAGTTGACAGCGAGGGCTAGCTCTGTATGACAATCATGGAATGGAAAAAAAGAAACAGAGGGAAGACCGGGCACTGTGGCTCATGCCTGTAATCCCAGCACTTTGGGAGGCCGAGGCAGACAGATCGCCTGAGGTCAGGAATTCGAGACCAGCCTGGCCAACATGGTGAAACTCTGTCTCTACTAAAAGTACAAAAATTAGCCTGGCATGGTGGCACATGCCTATAATCCCAATTATGAGAGAGGCTGAGGCAGGAGAACCGTTTGAACTCAGGAGATGGAGGTTGCAGTGAGCAGGAGATCGCACCACTCTACTCCAGCCTGGATGAGACTCCGTCTAAAAAAAAAAAAGAAAAGGCCAGATTACACCTGTAATCTCAGCACTTTAGAAGGCCGAGGTGGGTGGATCAAGAGGTCAAGAGATCGAGATCATTCTGGCCAACATGGTGAAACCCCGTCTCTACCTAAAATACAAAAATTAGCCTGGCATGGTGGCGCACACTTGTAATCCCAGCTGCTCGGGAGGCTGAGGCAGGAGAATCGCTTGAACCTGGGAGGTGGAGGTTTTAGTGAGCCGAGATCGCACCACTGCACTCCAGGCTGGTGACAGAGCAAGGCTCCGTCTCAAAAAAGAAAGAAAAATAAAAAGAAACAAGAAACAAGAAAAAAAAAGACAGAGGGAAGAGGCGTGAAGTGAGAGGAAGAAGGGGATTTAAAGGCACAGGAGCAGGGTGAGGTGCAGGCACCTGGGGGACAATGTAGGAGTCAGTGCATCCCAGTATTTCAAGCCTGAGACACAGAAAATGTCTCAGGCTTGAAAACCACGGAGAGCAAGGGAGTCAGCTATGAGGACAGCACAAGAGACCGCACTCAGGCTCTGGAGCATTTCCTTCCTCCCTGACCAAGCCCCTGCCCTGCAAGGCCCCTCATGGTTCCCCCTGGAACAGACTTGGGCTTCATCCCCTTTGCCTTCCCCTTTCTGCAGAAAAAAATGCCCCAGGCCTTCCTGTGGGGGCCGTTGCCGGCATTGTGACCAGGGTTCTGGTCGGGGTGGCACCGGTGGCTGCCCTGGCATGTTTCCTGCTCCTCGCCAGGACTGGAAGTTACTACAGCTTTTCCCCAGCCTCCCTCCCACCCCCTAGGCTGACCCCAGGCCAGGAGGAAGGAGACCCCATCCAGTATTCAGGGCCAGGCTCTCTGAGCCTTCCCCAAGAGCTCTTTCCCTCTCATTCCACAGCTCCTCCCTCACCAGCTGCTGACCCTGGGCGGCTTCCTCTACAGCTTCCTCCCCTGTGAATTCAGCCTGGTTAAGGTCTCACCCCTGAGTGTGGTCCTAGTTCCCTCACACAGCAAAGCCACAGCTGCCTGGAGGAAGGGAGTGGGCGAGGGGGTGCTCAGTACCCGGTACCTCCTGCTGTTCATTGAATTCACCCACCAAGTGAGGAGGGATTTGCAGGCTTGGGGTCCGACAGGGAGTCCTGGGCATGGTCACACAGTGAAGGGTGTAACAGCTTGGACAGGCTGGGTGGGGTCAGTGCCCCCATGGCTAATGCAGTTCCTGCAGCCCCTGAGCTGTGGGACAAGAGAATCTGGGCTCCAGGATGGCATGTTCTGGAATGTCCTTTATGTCTCTTGCCAAGAGGTAAAGAGAGAAGACAAGGCTATTGTCCCATTTCAGCATCACCAGCCCTGAGTGCAGGGTCTGGCCACAGCAGGGACACTGAGTTGGAGGAGAATCCAAGACACTTGTGGTCCCCTCAGTGTCCTGCACATGTGCCTGGCCCTGCTTCCCCTCTGGGGCCTTAACCCTTCCTCTCAGCAAACCCCCATGATCTGGTTCCTTCCCTGGGCCCTCAGTTCCTTTCCTGCGTCCCTGGGTCAATGTTCTCCCAGCCCAGCATCGACCTGAGGGTCCTTCCCCTCTGGCCAGAACAGATGTGGCTTTGTAAGGTCTTCAATCCCCTCACCTGGCTCAGCTCCTGCTACAGAACCAATGGAGAAAGGAGATCCCCATGCCCCTCTTTGGAAATAGGGTCCCCTCTTCATCCCCTATTCTAACTCCAAAGTTTGACTTTTAATCTTGCACTCCTCACAAATAAGTCTGACCTTTCCTAGGGCCAGTGGCCTTTAGAGAGCAGCTCTCCAGTGTCCCTTCAGCCTGGGTGTGGCTGGGAACCCCTAGGCCTGGCCCACAGTGTCCTCTCCTGCCAGTCACCATCTGAGGTCCTCTGATCCTTTCAATGGGGCTTCAAGGAGTCTCATAAAACATCATTGCAGGGAACTCCGACTGGCCAGGTCAGCCCTGACCTGTGGGCTCTTGGACATAGGCCACCTCTGCAAACTCACTTGCTCACTTGGCCCCTAAAATGGCTGGAGGGTCTCTCTTGGTAAGAAGCCCCTTCTCCCTGATTCTCTGGGAGTTCAGGACCCCAACACCCTCCTCCGTGAGGGGCCCAGGCTCTCCTCCCACCCTGCTGCTGACTTCTGTCTCTGTCCCCCAGACCATGGTCCCTCGAACAGCTCCACCTACCCTGTAAGCCCATCCCCTCCCCAGCCCCTTTCTACTACTGGGTCCCAGCAGTGCAGGTTCAGGGTAGAGGGACCATCAACCCCACAGCATAGCACAAACCCACCTTTCCCCAGAACAGTCAGGTCAAAGTAAGTGCCCCCGGCCAGGATCCAGGCCTCTCTACAGAGCCAGAACCACCCACGCCCTGTGCTGACCCCACCCCGGGACACTCCATTGCCTGAGAAGACCCCTGGAGTCCAGCAGGTACAGAGTGGACACTGGGAGCATCAGTCAGGGGCCCACATTAACAAGGGTGCAGGGTGGGCCCAGCCAGGACAGGGGTCGGGGTGCTGTGTCCACACTGGGAGGCTGAGCTCAGGGGCAGAGCTGGTGACT
This sequence comes from Colobus angolensis palliatus, assembly GCF_000951035.1. NCBI lineage: Eukaryota > Metazoa > Chordata > Mammalia > Primates > Cercopithecidae > Colobus > Colobus angolensis. The sequence continues at coordinate 5,403,388 of NW_012114644.1, read as the reverse complement.
CCTGAGGGGAAATGACCAGAAGTAGACCCAGGGAAGTAAGTCCTGGCCAATCAGAGACAGGAACCTTCCAGGCTGGGCCTCCATGACCCTCCCTCCCTGTCCCCTGACATGCCCTCTCTCCCCTGCCCAGGCCCCCGCTACCCAGCCCCAGGACAGCCGCTGTCATCTATGAGGTGAGTGTGGGTCACAGATGTTCTGGTCCCACAGGCCCCAGGGGGACCCAGGATCTGCCCCTACCCACACCTGGCTGAGCTCTGAGATTCAGGAAACTGCAAACAGGAACAGGGGATGGTGAGCAGATGAGGAAGGGGACTGGGAACAGGAACCCCCTGAGCCACAGCCAGGTTCAGTCCCAGAGCAGCCCTGGGTGGGCCTAGAGCCTGGGAGACACCAGACTCTGTTCTGAGAAGGCCACAGGGGTCAAGGCCTCTTCTGGTTTTTTTTTTTTGGTTTTTTTTTTTTTCAGGACTCGCTAAACCATGACACAAATATTTACTGCTGGGTCAACCACAAAGCAGATGTGGTTTCTTAGGTTCCTCTGGGAGCTGCTCCTGTGGATTGATGTAACGTCCCCGACCCCCTAGCCCCGGGGATGGGGAAGGACATGGAGCCTGAGACAAAGAACCAGCTCTGAATCCTGAGGAGACACAGGCCTGGGGACAGGGAGGGATGGGGGTCCCTGCTGAATATCTGGAGACCCTGACAGGCTGCCCTAGGCTCTGGGTGGGCCAAGACAAAGGTCTCCCATCACCACAGGAAGCAGGGGCTTTTGCAGGGAAAGTGAATGCACCTGTGGCCCACCCGGGATCACCTGGAAAGGATCTGAATAAAGAGGACCCTTCCTCTCCTTGGCTCTTTTTCTGCTCATGGGAACTTAGCAGAAACTCACCTGAAACTCCATGTCCATTCTCTCCTGGGTCACACAGGGAAAATATCTCCACCTTATCTCAACCCCAGTCTTTCTTCCCTGGGAGACAGGAGTAGGGGGTTGGGAGTCAGGCTGGAGTGGACCCTACACAGGAAAGGGTGGGATTCACAAGAGCCCTGCCCAGCCAGCCGAGCGCTCGGCTGTCCTCACACTGCCCCAGGGACCAAGGCCATGCACAGCCCCAGCCTGGGTCCCTCTGTGAATGCATGAGGTGTCTCAGGAACGCGGAAGTTGGGGCCATCTGATGTCCACACAAAGGTGAGCAATGCAGGAGCGTCCATGGGTGGTGCAGATCATGAGTGTGACCTCCACACAGCCTCCAGTGTCCTGAGCCCTCCTGCCCTCTTCACCCAGGCCCTGGCAGCCCTGTCTATCACTGTCCTCTGCAAATGAGCTTGCCTGTTACCAAATCCAGGATCCTGGATACTTAGCCCTGGACACCAGGTTCTCTGTCCCAGTGGCTACTGGTCAGGACATCTTTACCCTGGTGGGACACAGAGAGGGGCTGTCAGAGTAACCAAGGTGGGGACAGACCAAGAATTCAGTCCTAGAGCAAGGTCCTCCCAGGCACTACCCAGGATTCTACCCACATATTTCCCATCAGTTCCCAATTTACCCCCTGGCGTGGATCTCACTGAGCAAGCCTCCTCTCCACACAGGAGCGTCCAGGTCAGAGGAGCAGGACTTCCCAACCTAAAGCTCATGAAGGCTCCCATGGGGATAGGACAACCTGTTTGCTCCTCTACCTGGCCCCGCAGACCCCTCCAGCCCTGCTTCACCTGCAGCTCCTCCACACACCTGGGCCAGCGGTTCTCAGCCCTTCCCTGAGGGCCCCTGGAAGGGTGATGATCTCATGTAAGTTTACTTGGACCAGATGGCCCCTTCCCACAAACAAGCCAGTCCCTGAACTAAAGCACAGAACCACAGTTCCCAAGGGTGTTCTGCCACTGCCACAGGTTCTTCATCTTGAGATGAGAGGTAAGAAAACAACCAGTAATGGGTTAATTTACATCAGAATTTGCATCAGGATTTAACTCTAAATGACCCCTTATCCCACCTGCACACACCATCAGATGAGGAAAGGTGACACCGCTTTAGTTTCTTGTTGATGCTGTGACAAGTTACCACAAGCTTAGTGACAAGGGGCCCTCATGGCTGTGTGCCTTCTGGAAGCCCAAGGTCAGAATCCATTTCCTCTCCTTTTCTGAATCCTAGAGGCTGCCTACATCTTTGGTTGTGCGCTTTTTCTCCATCTTCAAAGACAGCAGCGCAGCATCTTGAAACCTCTCTGTCCTCTGCTTCTGTCTCCACATCTCCACCTACTCCTGCCTCCCTCTTTTACTTATAAGAAAGGGGCCTTGTGGTTATTTTGGATGCAGCTTGGATAAACCACAATAATCTCCCTGTATTAGTCCATTTTCATGCTGCTGATAAAGATATACCTGAGACTGGGCAATTTACAAAAGAAAGAGGCTTAATGGACTCACAGTTTCACATGGCTGGGGAGGCCTCACAATCATGGCAGAAGGTGGAGGACCAAGTCATGTCTTATGTAGATGGCAGCAGGCAAAAAGAGAGAGCTTGTTCAGGGAAACTTTCTCTTATAAAACCATCAGATCTCATGAGACCCACTCACCATCACAAGAACAGCATGGGAAAGACCTGCCCCCATGATTCAATTACCTCCCACCAGGCTCCTCCCACAACATGTGGGAATTCAAGATGAGATTTTGGTGGGGACACAGCCAAACCATGTTATTCCGCCCCAGCCCCTCCCAAATCTCCTGTTCTCACATTTCAAAACCAATCATCCCTTCCCAACAGTCCCCCAAAGTCTTAACTCATTTCAGCATTAACTCAAAAGTCCACAGCTCAAAGTCTCATCTGAGACAAGGCAAGTCCCTTCTGCCTATAAGCCTGTAAAATCAAAAGCAAGTTAGTTACTTCCTAGATACAAAGGGGAGTACACACATTGGGTAATTACAACCATTCCAAATGGGAGAAATTGGCCAAAACGAAGAGGCCATAGGCCCCATGCTAGTCTGAAATCCAGTGGGGCAGTCAAATCTTAAAGCTCCAAAATGATCTCCTTTGACTCCATGTCTCACATCCAGGTCACACTGATGCAAGAGGTGGATTCCTATGGTCTCAGGCAGCTCCACCCCTGTGGCTTTGCAGGATACAGCCTCCCTCCTGGCTACTTTCATGAGTTGGCATTGAGTGTGTCTGTAGCTTTTCCAGGCACATGGTACAAGCTGTCAGTGGATACACCATTCTGGGGTCTGGAGGACAGTGGCCCTCTTCTCACAGCTCCACTAGGTGGTTCCCCAGTACGGGCTCTGTGTGGGAGCTCCAACCCCACATTTATCTTCTGCACTGCCCTAGAAGAGGTTTTCCATAAGGGCCTTGCCCCTGCAGCAAACTCCTGTCTGAGCATCCAGGCGTTTCCATACATCTTCTGAGATCTACTTGGAGGTTCTGAAACCCCAATTCTTGACTTCTGTGCACCCATAGGCTCAACACCACATGGAAGCTGCCAAAGCTTGGGGCTTGCACCCTCTGAAGCCATGGCCCAAGCTCTATATTGGCCCCTTTCAGTCACAGCTGGAGCAGATGGGATGCAGGGCACCAAGACTCTAGAGTGCACACAACACAGAGACCTTGGGCCCAACCCATGAAACCAGTTTTTCCCCCTGGGCCTCTTGGGCCTGTGATGGGAGGGGCTGCCATGACAGACAAGACCTCTGATGTGCCCTGAAGACATTTTCCCCATTGTCTTGGGGATTAACATTTGGCTCCTCATTACTTATGCAAATTTCTGCAGCCAGTTAGAATTTCTCCTCAAAAAATGGGATTTTCTTTTCTATTGCATCATCAGGCTGCAAATTTTCCAAACTTTTATGCTCTGCTTCCCTTATAAAACTGAATGCCTTTAACAGTACCCAAGTCATCTCTTGAATGCTTTGCTGCTTAGAAATTTCTTCCACCAGAGGGTTGGGCACAGTGGCTCATGCCTGTAATCCCAGCACTTTGGGAGGCCAAGGTGGCCAGATTACCTGAGGTTGGGAGTTCAAGACCAGCCTGACCAACATGGAGAAACCCCATCTCTACTAAAACTACAAAATTAGCCAGGTGTGGTGGCACAAGCCTGTCATCCCAGCTACTCAGGAGGCTGAGGCAGGAGAAACACTTGAACCCAGGAGGCAGAGGTTGCAGTGAGCTGAGGTTGTGCCATTGCACTCCAGCCTGGGCAACAAGAGTGAAACTGTGTCAAGAAAGAAAGAAAGAGAGAAAGAGAGGGAGAAAGGGAGAAAGAAAGAAAGGGAGGAAAGAACGAAAGAAAGAGAGAGAGAAAGAGGGAAAGAAAGAAAGAGAGAGAAAGAAATTTCTTCCATCAGATACCCTAAATCATCTCTCTCAAGCTCAAAGTTCCACAAATCTCCAGGGCTGGGGCAAAATGCCGCCAGTCTCTTTGCTAAAACATAACAAGAGTCACCTTTGCTCCAGTTCCTGACAGGTTCCTCACTTCCATCTGAGACCACCTCAGCCTGGACTTTATTGTCCATTTTGCTATCAACATTTTGGCAAAGCTATTCAACAAGTCTCTAGGAGGTTCCAAACTTTCCCATATTCTCCTGTCTTTTTCCGACCCCTCCAAATTGTTCCAACCCCTGACTGTTACCCAGTTCCAAAGTTGCTTCCACATTTTGGGGTATCTTTTCAGCAGCACCCCACTCTACTGGTACCAATTTACTGTATTAGTCTGTTTTCACGCTGCTGATAAAGACATACTTGAGACTGGGCAATTTACAAAAGAAAGAGGTTTAATGGACTTACAGTTCCACATGGGTGGGGAGGCCTCAAAATCATGGCAGAAGGGAAGGAGGAGCAAGTCATGTCTTACACGGATGGCAGCAGTCAAAAAGAGAGCTTGTACAGGGTAACTCCCCCTTATAAAACTATCAGATCTCCTGAGACTCACTCCCCATCACAAGAACAGCATGGGAAAGACCTGCCCCCATGATTCAATTACCTCCCACCAGGCCCCTCCCACATTACATGGGAATTCAAGATGAGATTTGGGTGGGGACACAGCCAAACCATATCACTTCCCATCTCATGACCTTTCCTTTAATCTGTAAAGTGTCTTTTACCATGAGACTTATTCACAGATATGGAGATGAGGATGTGCACATCTTTGAGAGGCTCTTGTGCTGTTCATCACTCCTTTCAAGGCCATTTTCTCATCATCATTCATTACAAACTACACATGTGTATCTGGATGGGGTCATCCTGACTTTGGTGTCAGTTCCTGTAGTCATGTCCCCAGCACCCTCCAGGTCCTGAGAGAGGGAGACAGAGGGCTCTTCATGCCCTTAGTATCTCTCTATCTTCTCTTTGGTGACATGCTCAGTTGTTAAGAATAAAAGAAAGCAGAAGTAAGTGGGAGATCACAACTCACCAGCTCTTCAACAGTTCATGGACATCAGCACCCTGGACAGTGACTCAGGGTCCTCATTCCCAGGCACCACTACAGGCAGCACATGGACGGGAAGAGACTTCGGGAAAGGCTGCCTGTATTAGTCCGTTCTCAAGCTTCTATAAAGAACTGCTGGAGACTGGGTAATTTATAAAGGAAAGCAGTTTAACTGACTCACATTCAGCATGGCTGGGAAGGCCTCAGGAAACTTACAATCATGGCAGAAGGGGAAGCAAACATGTCCTTCAAATGGCAGCATCAATGAGAAGAATGAGAGCCAAGCAAAGGGGGAGGCCCTTTATAAAACCATCAGATCTCATGAGAACTTACTATCACGATAATAGCATGGGGGAAACCACCCCCATGATTCAATTACCTCCCACCAGGTCCCTTCCACAACATGTGGGGATTATGGCAATTACAATTCAAGATGAGATTTGGGTGGGAACACAGCCAAACCATATCACTGCCCATTCTATTCCACATGAGAAAGATGCAATGAGGGAGAAACATTTGTTGCATGTGCCTGGACATTAGGGTTATAGGCACATCTGTTGCCACTCCCTGCAGGGCTGAGTGCTGCACCCAGAGTGTGGTCTCTGGGAGGCTGAGTAGCCTGCTCCTGCCTCATGATGCATCTTCCTGCACCTGACACTCAGGCCACTGTCTACCTACAAAAGGTGGGAATTTTTCATGATTAACTTTTGACCCCATACATCACCCAGCCTGGAGCACCCCCTGAGTACAGCATCCTGCTCCTCCAGCTCCAGCTGAGCCACTGGGAAGTTGAGCTGACCCAAGCCCCTGGGCTCCTCTACCAGCTCCTCCAGGCCAAGCCTTATCACTCCCATCTTGCTCATTCCTGCTCACATCACACCCACAGAGAAGACTCTGGTCTTACAGCCCATCCCTGCCCTTACAGGGACTGAGATCCAGCCAATCCAGTGTCCCTGCTGGGCACACACAGCACTCAGAATCCCCAGTGTAAGGGTTGTCTGTGGGCAGGGGGTGGGGGGATCCTGCAACTTGCATGGGTCACAGCCCTGCTCACATCCCACATCTGAGCAGTCACCAGGGTCCTCTCTACCCTGCCCTCATATCCAATGTCTCAATGACTCACTCAATGTCCTGGGTCACGTCTGTCATCTCTCCTGGACAGTCACAGCTCCTGACAGGAAGAGTTGAGGTTCAGTCTCTCCAGGAGTCCCTCCCACTCTGACCACTTGAACCTGCTCAGCCTCATCTGACCCTCCCCTCACCAGGGCCTTGTGCTCTGGATCCCTGGACACCTGGGTCCTTGTCAGGCAAACATCATAACAATAACAACAACCTGAACCCTGAAACTCACCCAAGGCACATGTGAGACACCTGTGGCTTCACAAACCTGAGGCTTCACACACCTGAGGCTTCACTGTAAAGAGGTTTCCTCATCTCTTTCCACTCATCCCTAGGGACGGTAAGCACCACAGCAAAGGCTGCCTCGGACCACCAGCCCCTTCCCCCAGACACAGCATCAGATCTATACTGACCCTCTACATGGAGAGGCTTTGGGGAACAGCAGACACTAGGAAATCCCACTGACCCTGGTGTCACCCACAGCCCCACCCCTCCTCATATCAATGGCAGGGACAGATACACACGACACATCTCTGCTCATGCCCAGCCCCCAAGGTCAATCACCATCTGCTTCTCCCTTGACCCACTACTCCCCACGTCTTCCCTCCCCAGCTGCAGCCTGGATGGCCTCACTGCTGTTCTTTGTCCATGAAGGCAAGTTCCAACCTCTGTATCATTCCCTTCCTTTCCCTTCCCTCCCCTTTCCTTCCCTTCCCTTCCCTTCCCTCCCCTCCCTTCCCTCCCCTCCTCTCCCCTCCCCTCTCCATCCTTTCCCAGGAGCCCACATCAGCCTGTCCACCTGCCTTACATCCAAAGTCATCAGCCACTTGCTCCCTTCCACCTTCCCCCACCCTGTACATAGAGGTGACAGCCCCTCCTGGAACACCCATCACTCACTGTCAGCCTTCAGTGGTAATCACAAGTTCTGCAGGGGTCACCTGTGCTCAGGTGTGTCACCTGTAGACCAGAACTCTTAGAAGGACCAGCAGAGGGAGCTGCTCAGGACATCTCAGGGCTCCTGGCATCTGGTCCACCACAGGGACATAATCAACAGCACTTAGTGAAAGGGTAAGTGGTGGATGACTAAGTGCAAGTGAAGATGGTGTGTGGGCAGAGGTAGGCACAGGAATACAGGTGCTTTCTACTCTAATTATTATTGCAAGAAAGGTGGGGATATTGGAGATGGACATTTTCATATATTCCTGATGAGATCGCAGTACTTACAACAACGTTGGCCCATGATTTTTTGGGGGGTGGTTTGGTGGTTTGTGGGGGTTTTTGAGATGGAGTCTCGCTCTGTTGCCCAGGCAGGAGTACAGTGGCATGATCATAGCTCACGGCAGCCTTGAACTCCTAGCCTCAAGCAACCTCCTGCCTTGGCCTCCCAAAGCTCTGGAATTGCAGGTTTGAGCTCAGCCACCACACCCGGCCCTGGCCTCATTGTGTTCAGTGTGCACACGCTTTGACCACTGTCCCACTTCTGAGAGCCCCACTGAGGGTGAGCTCTGAGAAGGCAGGACTGTGCCTGCCCTGTCTCTGTTAAAGCCCTTGACCTACCCACAGCCTGGCACAAGGCACTTTATAAGAGCTGAATAAATGAGTTCCTGGATTAATACTCCACATGGGTAAAAGATATGTGTATGAGGATAGTCACTGCAGAATGTCTTCTCAACATGAAGAGTGGGACACAGTGTCAAATCCAATAGGCAAGTGGATAAAGCATCACAGTGTAGCCATGCAACAAAATAAATAAGAGGAAACCAATTAAAAAACACAACTTGGGCAAAGAACATGAACAGATGCTTTTCAAAAGCTTGAACATACACATGTGGCCAACAAGCATATGAAAAAATGCTCAACATCACTAATTATTAGAGAGATGCAAATCAAAACCACAGTAAGATACCATTTCACACCAGAGTGGCTATTATTAAAAAGTCAAAAAATAATAGATGCTGCTGAGGTTGCAGAGAAAAAGGAATGTGCTGGGCATGGTGGCTCACACCTGTAATCCCAGCAGTTTGGGAAGCCAAGGAGGGAGGATCACTTGAGGCCAGGAGTTCAAGATCAGCCTGCCCAACAGGATGAAACCTCCACTGTACTAAGAATACAAAAATTAGCCAGGCGTGGTGGTGCACACCTGTAGCCCCAGCTACTTGGGAGGCTGAGGCACGAGAATCACTTGAACCTGGGAGGTGGAGATTGCAGAGAGCTGAGGCTGTGCCACTCTACTCCAGTCTGGGCAACAGAGCAAGATCGTCTAAAAAAGAAAAAACAGAGAGAGAGAAAAGGGAACGTTTATACACTGTTGGTGAGAATGTAAATTAGTTTAGCAATTGTGGAAAACAGTATGGCAATTCCTCAAAGAGCTAAAAACAAAAATACCATTTGACCCTGCAACCCCATTACTGAGTATATACCCAGAGGAATATAAATCATTCTACCATTCTACATGCACATGAATGTTCATTGCAGCACTATTCACAATAGCAAAGACATGGAATCAACATTAATGTCCATCAGTGGTAGACTGGATAAAGAAAATGTGGTACATACACACCATGGAATACTACACAGCTATAAAAAAGAATGAGGTCATTTCCTTTGCAGAAACATGGATGGAGCTGGAGGCCATTATCCTTAGCAAACTAACAGAGAAACAGAAAACCAAATATTGCATATTCTCACTTTTTTATTTTTAGTAGAGATGGGGTTTCACCATACTGGCCAGGCTGGTCTCGAACTCCTGACCTCGTGATCTGCCCACCTCAGCCTCCCAAAGTGCTGGGATTACAGGCATGAGTCACGTGCCTGGCTGCATGTTCCCACTTTTAAGTGGGACCTAAATTATTAGAACCCATAGACACAAAGAGAAGAACAACAAACACTGGGGCCTACTTGAGGGTGGAGGGTGGGAGGAGGGAGAGGATCAGACAAAACACCTGTTGGGTACTAGGCTTAATACCTGGGTGGCAAAATCGTCTATACACCAAACCCCTGTGACATGCAGTTTATGTATATAACAAACCTGCACATGTACCCCTGAATCTAAAATAAAACCTCTAAAACAGAAAAAGAAACACAATTGGAGCAAATCCATATGTATAGAAAAAGGAAGTATCCGCCACACATGCTTCACTATAAAACAACATTACCAACTAATAATATAATCCATTAATGTTTGGCTGTATAAACAATGAGTGGGACAAATAAGAAAGTATTATTGAAAGATTCATACCAACTGCAAAAAGGGGTTACATCCTGGAAATTGAATTGCAGTGGGGTGGGGTCAGGGATCTGACACATTATTTTACACATGCTTATATTGCTATGCTTTTCTATGTGATCTTTTATTTTTTTTTTTTTTTTTTTGAGACAGAGTCTCGCTCTGTTGCCCAGGTGGGAGTACAGTGGCACAATCTCAGCTCACTGTAAGTTCCACCTCTTGGGTTCATGCCATTCTCCTGCCTCAGCCTCCCAAGTAGCTGAGACTATAGGTGACTGCCACCATGCCTGGCTAATTTTTTGTAATTTTAGTAGAGACAGGGTTTCACTGCTTTAACCAGGATGGTCTCGATCTCCTGACCTCGTGATCCACCCATCTTGGCCTCCCAAAGTGCTGGGATTACAGGTGTGAGCCACTGCGCCCGGCCTCCTATGTGATTTTCAAAATAACAGATGAAACCATTTCAAAAGACTCAAGAGGTGTGTGACATCCTCAGGCCCCAGAGCCCAGGCCTCCTCCAGCCTTGACACTGTTGAGTCCCCTCTGAGAAGGCCCTTTGAGGTCTCCTCATCCCACCACTCAGGTACAGAGACACCGAGACTCCCAGGAGGGGATCCTCGCTGCAGCTCCCACAGCAGACAAGGATAAAGTGAGGTTCTGTCCAGCCTGACATACATACTGAGTGAGCACACACACTGTAGGCTTGTCCTGGATAGTGGGACAGTCCCTGGTATACAAGGATTCACCATTCAGTGGACACTGGGAGCGAACAGATGAGACCAAACCACTCTGCAGGTCCTAAGACAGGGGCAGCACAGAGCCCTGGGGGACACAGTTCGTACCCAGCCCAGAGCCTCCCCCTCACCTCCTGGCCTCTCCCTCTCCCTGCTCCTGACCCAGGAAGAGCAACATAATGTGAGGGATTCAGTGCAACCTGAAAATGCAGTACCCTTCTTTAAGACAGGATTAAGAGTTTCAGCACAATAACACAGTCACAGAAGGGCATTATATTAAGTGCAAGACCCTCCTAAGCACAGGCCCCCATGTGATGACACAGGTCACATGCCAAGAAGAAGCTGGCCCCATCCTACCCTCCTGACTCAGGTCTAGATGCCCACATTTTGGAGTGACCTCAGGGAGTAAGAAGACAAAAGTTCACAGAGCTCAAGAAGAAACACGGCCCTACTGCTTCCTATGCCCCTCACTCTGTTCAATTCCTCTGCAGACCCTCAGGGCAGACAGCCCCTTAGGTGATATGACAGGGATAGGCCTGGCCTCCTCCCCGGCCAGGAGAACACTGTAGGCAAAGGCTGGTGGAGTGCTGAGGTGACCCAGGCTGCACTGACTGTCCTGCAGGGGGAGGTTGCTGTCCATCTCTGCCCAGTGCTCCGCAGGTGGAGCACTAATTTGAATGCCTGGTTCTGGATGCAACAGGTGAGTCTAAGCCCTGAGACCATCAAGATGTGGTTATTGTGCCTCTGTCCTGATGAAACCATCTGTGGCTCCCACCATCTGTGGGACACAATCCCCACCCCCCTGCAGGTGTCCCTTGATACTGCCTCATGCCTTCCTACCCTGGGTGATAACTATTCCCTGAGTCCCCAATATTCCCATTGGGCATATCCCAGAGGTCTGCATTCACAGACTTGATGCATGCCCATGACAATGGTCAGATTTTAGAAGGAATTATAAGAAACATGTACTGAGGCCGTGCACAGTGGCTCATGCCTGTAATCCCAGGACTTTGGGAGGCTGAGACGGGTGGATCACCTGAGTTCGAGACCACCCTGGCTAACATGGTAAAACCCCATCTCTACTAAAAATACAAAAATTAGCTGGGCGTGGTGGCACCCGCCTGTAATCCCAGTTACTCAGGAGGCTGAGGCAGAAGAATTGCTGGAACCCAGGAGGCGGAGGTTGCAGGAGCCAAGATCGTGCCATTGCACTCCAGCTTGGGTGACAGAGCAAGACTCCATCTAGAAAAAGAAATATGCGCTGAAGAAAGTGGCAGGGCAACAGACTTTGAACACCTGAGTTTAGTGTAAGCTTGTTTTAAAACACCAGAGAAGAGCTAGAATCAGAGAACATTGTGAAAGAAAATATATGGAACATGAGAGTGTTGAAATTTTGTCTAGACACATTAAAAACAAAGGATGATTTTTTTTAACCAAACCAGCTTGGCATGACTTTTTCTTCTACAATTTCCTCACCATCCACCACAGGGCCCCAGCCTAGGGCCTTTCCAGGGGGCTGCTGACCTCCCCTCTGTGGGGCCCACAGGTCCCAGTGCAACTGTCTCTTTGCCAGTACATTTATTTCATGCATCTGCAGTTGTGTGGTCAGTCTCATGTCTAAATCATTGGATCTCTGTGCAGAATGTCATGATGGGTCCACACATGAGTTTGAGGACTATCTGCCCAAGGTGGGTATTTTACATGCTGGGAGTTTTTTCACCAAATACTTATTTAAAACTGTAATAAAATATACATATCAAAAAATGTATCATTTTAATCATTTTAAACTGTACGATTAAATGGAATTTACTACAGAGCCCTGATGGAGTTCTCCTGTAGCCCCAGCTACTTAGGCGGCTGAGGAGGGAGGATTGCTTGAGGCCAGGAGTTGGAGTCTAGTCTGGGCAACATAGTGAGACCCTGTCTCTAATTACACAAGTGGAATTAACTATATTCACAACGTTAAACCACCATCACCACTAATTTTTCCAAAAAATTTTCATCACCCCAAAGACAAACTTTGTATCATTAAATAATAGTTCCCAGGGTACAGAGCAAGGTGGTAGAATAGACGCCTAAACCATTTGTTCCCTCCCCGCCCCCCACCCCCCGGAACACCACATTTTAATCTGCACATAGAAAAGCACTGTCACAAGAACCAAAAACCAGGGGAGCAATCACAGTACCTGGTTTTAACTTCATATCGCTGAAAGAAGCATTGGGCCAGCTGCAGTGGCTCATGCCTGTAATCCCAGCACTTTGGGAGGCGGAGGCAGGTGGATCACTTGAGGTCAGGAGCATGAGACCAGCCTGGGCTACACAGACTCCATCTCTACCAAAAATACAAAACTTAGGCCAGGCGCAGTGGCTCACGCTTATAATCCCTGCACTTTGGAAAGCTGAGGCGAGCGAATCACAAGGTCAGGAATTTGAGACCACCCTGGCCAACATAATGAAACCCCGTCTCTATTAAAAACACAAAAATAGCCAGGCATGGTGGTACGTTCCTGTAATCCTAGCTACTCGGGAGGCTGAGGCAGGAGAATCGCTTGAACCCTGGAGGCGGAGGTTGTGGTGAGCCGAGATCGCACCACTGCACTCCAACCTGGGCAACAGAGTGAGACTCCGCCTCAACAACAACAACAAAAAAAAAATTAGCCAGGCATGGTGGTGCACTCCTGTAATCCCAGTTACTCCAGAGGCTGAGGCATGAGAATCACCTGAACCCAGGAGGTGGAGGCTGCAGTGAGCTGAGATTGCACCATTGCACTCCAGCCTGGGTGACAGAGCAAGGCTCTCTGTCTTACAAAAAGAAAGAAGAAAGGCACTGAAGAGGGCCGGAGAGAGGTCACACCACCCCTCACCCATCCCCCACCACCCCGCAGCAGCCCTGCAGGGTGGAGAGAGAATCTGCACTTTGGGAAGGGTGAGTGCAGCAACTGGAGGACCATACATTGAATTTAGTGCTGCCTCATCACAGGAAAGAATAAAGCCATGCTGGGCTCAGCCAGTGCCCACACACAGAGGCAGTATTTGGACCAGCCCTAGCCAGAGAGGAATCGCCCATCCCAGCAGTCGGAACTTCGGTTTTTCAGGGAGCCTCCCCAGGGTGGGCTGATGTGCTCTGGAGTCCTAGGTAAACTTGAAAGGCAACTGCTAGTTGGCTGGGCTTAAAGCCAGTGGACTAGGGTGGCATGTAACCAAAGGAGACACCAGCTGGCATGGCTAAGGGAACGCTTTCACCACCCCTCCCCCAACCCCAGGCAATGCAGCTAGAGCAACAAAAGTGACTCCTTCCTTCTGCTTAAGGAGAGAAGAGCAAAGAGTAAAGAGGACTTTGTCTTGCATCCTGGATACCAGTTTAGTCACAGTAGGAGTGAAAAGACTAAAAGGCAGAAATGAAATCCACAGGCAGACAGCCCAGGCAGCACCCTGGGCCTGGTTAAAGATCGACCCCTGACCTAACCGGTTATGTTATCTATAGATTCCAGACGTTGTATGGACAAGCGTTGTGAAAGTCCC
>NW_012114644.1:5382989-5383847 GCF_000951035.1 Colobus angolensis palliatus | reverse complement strand
GTACTGGCCCCGGAGCCATGTAAAGCACTGGTCGCACGACCAGTGGAAAACTCTCACAAACCAAAAACTCCATCCGCCCCGCCCCGTCCCTGTGTTGCCCGACAGTCAGGACCCTCTGTCTTTGGAACCCCCACGTTATCCCCCTCACCCCGATCCTCAACTTCAGGCCCCGCCGGCTGCTCTCGCGGGAGGGCACGAGGAACGAGAGGCAGCCACGCCAGTGGCAATCGAGAACGAAAGTAATTCTGGGGGGCCAGCAGGATGAACGCGTGGACGTGCCCAACTTTAGACGATCTCGCGGCCCCCCGATTCCACTGTGGCACTCCCCCTGAGGGAAATAGGACCCCCTGATGATACGGGTAACCCTAGGCTCCAGTATTGGCCATTTTCCACCAGTGACTTATACAACTGGAAAACCCGAATGCCCGGTTCTCAGATAACCCCAAAGACCTAACGGCCCTTCTAGACAGTGTTATGTTCACCCACCAACCCATCTGGGATGACTGTCAGCAGCTCCTCCAGATTCTGTTCACGACGGAGGAGCGAGAAAGAATACAGGTTGAGGCCAGAAAACTGGTTCCCGGAGATAACGGCCAGCCGACCACCAATCCTGACCTCATCAATGCAGCTTTCCCTCTGACCAGACCTAGATGGGATTACAACACGGCAGAAGGTAGGGGAAGGCTACTCGTTTATCGCCAGACTCTAATGGCGGGTCTCTGGGCTGCCACTCGCGAGCCCACTAATTTGGCCAAGGTATACTCTGTATTGCAGGGAAAAACAGAAAGCCCAGCTGTCTATTTAGAAAGGTTAATGGAAGCCTTTAGGCAGTTTACCCCTATGGACCCAGAAGCTCCT
>NW_012114644.1:5360359-5376204 GCF_000951035.1 Colobus angolensis palliatus | reverse complement strand
AATCTTGACAACACCAACCGCACTCAAGGTGGAAGGAATCGCCGCCTGGATCCATTACACACACGCCAAACCAGTGGATCCAGTCTCGGACCTCGTCGGACTGCCAGCGGCTTGGACGATCGACCGGACTAAAGACAATCCTTTAAAACTCACCTTGCGCCATCAACAACCTAAACTGTAAATATGATATCCCTTTCCCTCACAATGCTTTTGCTTGTACAGGCCTTTATCTGGGAGACCCAATCACAGGGGGCCTCATCCCCGGTTGCTTGGCGTTTTTACTTAACTGAGAATTGGACCGACCATGCCCAGACACAAAAAGAGAGCCAGGTCTTGGCAACGGCTGACTGCCACCCTGCAGGGTGTCAAACGGCCATCTATCTAAATTTCTCTGATTTTGCCACACAACCAGGAAAGGTCACCCCCACTATCTGTTTTCTCTTTGACCAACAAATCACCTATTGTAAAGATTCTTGGGTCGAACAGAATGTCGGTTGTCCTTATGGGTCCTGTAAAATCCACACTGCCAAAACTCTCACAGCTTCCGAAACCCTCTCCGGACAACGCTATAACTCTCATAATTTTTTCAAAACCAACTTAGGATATACATGGGTTGTCTGGGATCCGTGGGACTCCCGCTGGACCACCCGATAGAAAGGGGCCATGTACATGACCCCAAAAACGTGGCCCAGCAGCAACCTTTACCTTTGGCGCTCTCTTGTTCAGATCCAAACCACCCTCCACGCTACAATCCAGAAACAGGAAAAAGAACTAAACATACAACTCTCAGCCTTAACTTCCCCCCACCCCTTCTCTTGGTTATCTCTACTAAGAGAGGGATTACTGCTTGCAAACGCCACCAGTCTAGGCAATCTCTCTGCGTGCTTCTTCTGTGCTGCTCTAGGGCAACCACCCCTGACGGCCGTCCCACTCAGGGGCCCCTTCAATAATTTTCCTACACACAGCTCAGGACCCTTCCTCCTCTCTGGTGTCCCCCTATTCTTGAGCCCCGGGCAAACACAGGTCTCATTCTGCTACTCAAATGCTAGCACCTCTCTCTGCAATACGACCTCTTTTCCTAACACAACTCTGTTCGCCCCTCATGGTTCTTTCTTCTGGTGCAATGGAACCCTACATAAAAATCTTTCCACCCGGGCCACTAAGACCCTCTTATGCCTCCCTGTCACACTGGTGCCCCAATTAACCTTACGAACCCCTGCAGAATATCTGGGATGGGACAACATATGGGACAGCATACCATCCCCCAGAACAAAACAGGCTATATTTCTTCCCCTGGTGGCCGGCGTCTCACTCACCACATCCGTAGTTGCAGCAGGACTGGCGGGAGGGGCCCTAGGCCATTCTCTACTCACAACTGCTAAACTCTCCCAACAATTCTTCATAGCTATGGAAGCCTCTGCCGAATCCCTAGCCTCCTTACAAAGACAACTAACTTCCCTCGCCCAGGTTACCTTACAAAACCGACGCGCCCTAGACCTACTAACAGCTGAAAAAGGGGGAACTTGTCTCTTTCTCAAAGAAGAATGTTGTTTTTACATAAATGAATCAGGGTTAGTAGAGACACGGGTCCAACAGCTACACAAACTCAGCACAGAATTACAACAACAAAAATTTACCTCTGCAGCTGATAGTTGGTGGGCATCCTCCATGTACTCCCCTCCTAATGCCCCTCATAGGGCCACTACTTAGCCTACTCCTCCTCCTTACCATAGGGCCCTGCATAATATCCAAAATTATAAACTTTATTAAAGATAGAATCAACACAGTCCAACTAATGGTCCTTAGAGCCCAATACCAGCCCGTCATGACAACAGAATCAGTATAAGACCCAAGATTGGCTCTTAAAGGTACCAGAGACAGGGAGGAATGAAAAGACTAAAAGGCAGAAATGAAATCCACAGGCAGACAGCCCAGGCAGCACCCCGGGCCTGGTTAAAGATCGACCCCTGACCTAACCGGTTATGTTATCTATAGATTCCAGACGTTGTATGGACAAGCGTTGTGAAAGTCCCTGTCCTGTTCTGTTCTGATTACCGGTGCTTGCAGCCCCCAGTCACGTACCCCCTGCTTGCTCAATCGAAACCACCCCCCTCCCACCCATGGTTAAGCAAGCAGTTTGTCTAAAAAAAAACCCCTAGACCTTTGTAGTTTAGAAAGGGGCGGGAGCCAATCAGAAACTGCCGAATGTTCAAACTTCAAAATGTCAACCAATCCCAATCTTGTAACTGCAAAAATACTCTAATCTTCTGTAACCTGTTTGTGCCTTACTATAAAAAGTAGGCTTGAGCTCTGCTCGGGACCTCTCTCTTGCCCTCCTGACTACGCCTGTACGGAGAGAGGTCCGGGTTCAAACCTGGAATAAAGTGATCCCGGCCGCTTGGCTTTGACTTCGGTTTCTGGTGGTCATCTTTGAGGGGGGGGTCTCGGAACTCAGGGCACAACAGGAGAGGGAACTGGGCAGAGTCATGAGGACTTTATTCTAGGCCCTAGCTCCCAGATGACATCTCTAGACACACCGTGAGTCAAAAGGGAACCCACTGCCTTGAATGGAAGGACCTGATCCTGGCAGAACTCATCACCTGCTGACTAAAGAGCCCCTGGTCCCTGAATAACCAGCAATGATACCCAGGTAGTATGCAGTGGGCCTTGGGCTCTGAGACATGCTGGCTTCAGGGGTGACCTAGTGCATTCCCAGCTGTGGTAGCCATGGGGAGAGACTCCTACTTGAGAAAAATAGAGGAAAAAGTAAAGGGGACTTTGTCTTGTGCCTCAGGTACCAGCTCAGCCACAGTGGGGTAGAGTAACAAGCAGTCTCTTGGGGTCCCCAAGTCCAGGCCTATGTTCTTGGAGAGCATTTCTGGACCTTCCCTGGGCCAGAGTGGAGCCCACTGCCCTGAAGAGTGAGTCCCAGGCCTGGCAGCATTCACCACAAGCTGATGGAAGAGCCCCTGGGCTTTAAGTGAACATCAGCAGAGGATGGGTGGAATCCCCTGTGGAACAGTGGTGCTGGTGGAAAAAGGGGAAGGAAGAGCAGGAAGGACTTTGCATTGTTTGAGTGTCAGCTTAGCCACAATTGTTGGTTTGTTTGTTTGTTGCGACGGAATCTCATTCTTGCCACCCAGGCTGGAGTGCAATGGCATGATCTCTGATCACTGCAACCTCTGCCTTCTGGTTTCAAGTGATTCTCCTACCTCAGCTTCCTGAGTAGCTGGGATTACAGGCACCCACAACCATGCCTGGCTAATCAGCCACAGTTTTTGACTCCAATCCCTGGCTCCCAGACAGCATTTCTAGACACATCTGAGGCTTGGGAGAAGTCACCACCCTGAAGGGAAGGGCCTTGGGCAAGACCCAGTGCAGTGCTTAGGTCTGGCCCAGCACAGTCCCAGTGGTGGTGGCCACACTGGCATCACCACACTCCCAGTTTCAGGTGGCTCTGCACAAACAGAAGGATTCCATTTGTTTGAGACAAATTAAGGGAAAAGAACAAGAGTCTCTACCTGGTAATCCAAAGAATTCTTTCAGATCTTATCCAAGATCACCAAGGTAGTACCTATTTAAGTCTGCAAAAACCACAGCATTCTTGGGCTTGGGACCCAAGTGCCTTCAAATACCTGGAAAGCTCTCCCAAGAAGGACAGGCATAAACAAGCCCAGATTACGACATGAAGACTAAAATAAATACCTAACTTTTCAGTGACCAGACACCAACAAACACCTATAAGCATCAACACCATCCATGAAAACATGACCTCACTAAACAAGCTAAATAAGACACCAGGAACCAATCCTGGAGCAACAGAAATTTGTGACCTTTCAGACAGAGAAATCAAAATAATTGTTTTGAGGAAACTCTAAGAAATTCAAGACAACACAGAGAAGAAATTCAGAATCCTATCAGATAAATTTAACAAACAGGCTGGGCAGAGTGGCTCATGCCTGTAATCCTAACACTTTGGGAGACAGAGGCCAGAGGATCACTTCAACTCAGGAGTTTGAGACCAGCCCGGGCAACAGAGTGAGACCCTGTCTCTATAAAATAAAATTAAAATGTTAACAAAGAGATTAAAATAATTAAAAAGACTCAAGCAGAAATTCTAGAGTTGAAAAAATGCAACTGACATGTTGAAGAATGCAAGAGTCTCTTAATAGCAGAATTGATCAAGCAGAAGAAAGAATTCATGAGCCTGAAGACAGGCTATTTGAAAACACAGAGGAGATTTAAAAAATGAAGCATATCTATAAGATCTAGAAAATAGGCTCAAAAGGGCAAATCTAAGAGTTATTGGCCTTAGGCCAGATGCAGTGGCTCACACCTGTAATCCCAGCACTTTGGGAGGCCAAGGCAGGTGGATCACAAGGTCAGGAGATCGAGACCATCCTGGCTAACATGGTGAAACCCCGTCTCTACTAAAAATACAAAAGAATTAGCCAGGCGTATGGTGGGCGCCTGTAGTCCCAGCTACTCAGGAGGCTAAGGCAGGAGAATGGTGTGAACCCAGGAGGCAGAGCTTGCAGTCAGCCGAGATTGTGCCACTGCACTCCAACCTAGGTGACAGAGCAAGACACTGTCTCCGGAGGAAAAAAAAAAAAAAAAAAGGTATTGACCTTAAAGAGGAGGTAGAGAAAAACATAGGCACATAAAGTTTATTCAAAGGAATAATATAAGAGAACTTCCCAACCCTAGAGAAAGATATCAACATTCAAATACAAGAAGGTTATAGAACACCAAGCAGATTTAACACAAAGAAGACTACCTCAAGGCATTTAATAATCAAACCCCCTAAGATCAAAGGATTCTGAAAGCAGCAAGAGAAAAGAAACAACATACAATGGAGCTCCAATACATCTGGCAGCAGACTTTTCAGTGGAAACCTTACAGGCCAGGAGAGAGTGTATGGCATATTTAAAGTGCTGAAGGGAAAAACCTTTTACCCTAGAATAGTATATCAGGCAAAAATATCCTTCAAACATGAAGGAGAAATAAAGACCTTCACAGACAAACAAAAGCTGAGGGATTTCATCAACACCAGACCTGTCCTATGAGAATTGCTAAAGGGAGTTCTTTAATCTGAAAGAAAAGGATGTTAATGATGAAGAAGAAATCACCAAAAGGTACAAAACGCACTGGTAATAGTTAAGCACACAGAATAGTATAACACTGTAATTGTGGTGTATAAACTTCTCTTATGCAGAAAGACTAAATGATGAACCAATCAAAAATCACAACTGTATTAACTTTTCAAGACACAGACAATACAATAAGACACAAAGAGAAACAACAAAACATTAAAAAGTGGGGTGACGAAGTTGAAGTGTAGTTTTTTTATTATGGTGTATAAACTTCTCTTATGCAGAAAGACTAAATGATGAACCAATCAAAAATCACAACTACATTAACTTTTCAAGACACAGACAGTACAATAAGACACAAAGAGAAACAACAAAACATTAAAAAGTGGGGTGACGAAGTTGAAGTGTAGAGTTTTTATTAGTTTTCTTTATGCATGTTTGTTTATGCAATCACTGTTAAGTTGTTGTCAATCTAAAATAATGGTTTTAAGATAGTATTTGCAAGCCTCATAGTAACCACAAATCAAAAACCATACAACAGACACACAAAAAATAAAAAGCTAGAAATTAAAGCATACCACCAGAGAAAATCACCTTCACTAAAAGGAAGACAGGAAGGAAGGAAAGAGGAAAGAGAAGACTGCAATAAATAAAAACAGAAAAACAAATAACAAAATGGCAGGAGTAAGTCCCTACTCATCAATAATAACATTGACTGTAAATGGACTAAATTCTCCAAAAAAAGACATAGAATGGCTGAATGGCTGAAAAATAAGACACAATGATCTGTTGTCTACAAGAAACACAGTTCACCCTTAAAGATACATATAGACTGAAATCAAAGGGTTGGAAAAAGATATTCCATGCCAACAGAAACCAAAAAAAAAGTAGGAGTAGCTATACTTATATCAGACAAAATAGATTTTAAGACAAAAACTGTTACAAGGGACAAAGGGGGTCATTGTACAATGATAAAAGGGTTAATTCAGCAAGATGATATAACAATTGTAAACATATATGCACCCAAAACTGCAGCACCCAAATATATAAATCAAATATTAGAGAGGTAGACCCCAATACCATAACAGCTGGAGACTTCAACACCCCACTTTCAGCATTAGACAGATCTCCCAGACAGAAAATCAACAAAGAAACATCAGACTTAATCTGAACTATACAACAAATGGACCTAATAGATATTTACAGAACACGGCATCCAATGGCTGCAAAATACACATTCTTCTCCTCAGTACATGGATCATTCTCAAAAATAGGCTATATATTAGGTCACAAAACAAGTCTTAAAACATTCAAAAAATTGAAATAATATCAAGCATCTTCCCTGACTACAATGGAATAAAACTATAAATCAATAACAAGAGGTATTTTGGAAACTATACAAACACATAGAAATTAAACAATATGCTCCTAAATGGCCAGTGGGTCAACAAGGAAATTAAGAAGAAAATTGGAAAATTTCTCAAAACAAATGATAATGAAAACACAACATACAAAACCTGTGGGATACAATGAAAGCAGTACCAAGAGGGAAATTTATAGCTCTAAGTGCCTATATCCAAAAAAGAAAGAGAAGAACTTCAAATAAATAACCTAAAACCTAATGATGCATCTTAAAGAACTAGAAATGCTAATAACCAGAATATATAAGGAGCACAAACAACTCTATGGAAAAAAATCTAATAATCCAATTAAAAGAAGAGCAAAATAGCTGAATAGACTTTCTCAAAAGAAGACATATGAATAACAGACAGGCATATGAAAAGGTGCTCAACATCACTGATCATCAGAGAAACACAAATCAAAACTACAATGAGATATTATCTTGCCCCAGTTAAAATGGTTTTTATTCAAAAGACAGGCAATAACAAATGCTAGCAAGGATATAGAGTAAAGGGAACTCTTGTACACTGTTGGTGGGAATGTAAATTAGTACAACCACTATGAAGAACAGTTTGGAGATTCCTCAAAAAACTAAAAATAGAACTATCATACAATCCAGCAATCCTACTGCTGGGTATATACCCAAAAGAAAATCAGTATATCAAAGAGATATCTGCATTCCCATGTTTGTTGCAGAGCTGTTCACAACAGCCAAGATTTGGAAGTAACCTAAGCGTCCATCAGCAGATGAATGAATGAAGAAAAGGTGGTACCTATACACAATAGAGTATTATTCAGTCAAAATAAAAAAAAGAATGAGATTCTGTCATTTGCAACAATATGGATGGAACTAAGGGTCATCATGTTAAGTGAAATAAACCGGGCACAGGAAGACAAACATCACATATTCTCACTTATTTGTGGGATCTAAAAATCAAAACAATTGAACTCATGGAGATAAAGAAGAGAAGGATGGTTTCCAGAAACTAAGAAGGGCAGGGGCAGGATAGGGAGAGGTGGGGATGGTTAATGTTATAAAAAATATATATAGAAAGAATGACTAAGACCTGCTATTCAATAGCACAAGGGGATTATAGTCAACAATAATGTAATTGCACATTTTAAAGTAACTAAAAGAATATAATTGGATTGTTTGTAACACAAAGGATAAATGCTTGAGGGGATGGATACCCAATTTTCGATGATGTGATTATTATACAGTGCATACCTGTACTAAAATGTTTCATGTATCCCATAAATATATATACCTATTATATACCCACAAAAATTAAAAATTAAAAAAAATAATTCCCCATTGCTCCCTGCCCCCAGATCTTGATAATCTCTAATCTACTTTCTGTCTCTGAATTTACCTATTCTTGATTTTTCATATAAATGGCATCATATATATATGTCACTTTGTTTCTGGCTTATTTCACTTAGCATAATGTTTCCAAGGTCCATCTATGTTGCAGCATATGGTCAGAGCTTCACTCCATTTTAAGGCTGATTGACATTCTCTTGTATGTATCACCGTATTTGTTTATCCATTCATGTGTTGATGGACACTAGGGTTGTTTCTACATTTTACCTATTGTGAATAATGCTGCAATGAATATTCGCATGCAAGTATCTGTTTGAGACCGTTTTCAATTCTTTGGACATATACCTAACAATTAAATTGCTATTTCATATGATAATTCTATGTTTAGCTTTTTGAGGAACAGCCAAACCATTTCCCACAGTGACTGTGCCATCTCATAATCCTACCAGCAATGTATGAGCATTCCAGCTTCTCCACATAATGCCAACATATCTTATTTAACATTTTAAATGAATTGTAGCAATTGTTTTATGTGCGGTGTGGGGTCTTACTGTGGTTTTGATTTGCATTTCACTAGTGACTATTGATGCTAAGTGTCTTTTCATGTGCTTATTGACTATTTGTGTATCATTTAGAGAAATGTCCATCAGAGTCCTTTGCCCATTAGTAATCAGGTTTTTGGGGTTTTGTTATTGCTGAGTTGTAGCAGTTCTTTATATTTTCTGGACATAAAACCTTATTCATATAATGGTCTGCAATTTTTTTCTCCCATTTAGTGGGTGATCTTTTCACTTTCTTGATAATGTCCTTTGATGTACAAATGGTTTTCATCTTGATAAAGTCCAGTTTATTTTTCCTTTTGTTGTTCATGTTTTTGTGTCATATCTACAAAGTCCATTGCCACATCTGAGGTCATAAAGATTTATCCTTGTGTTTTCTTCTAAGAGTTTCTTATGGTTTTAGCTCTTATACTTAACTCATTAATGTGTTTTGAGTTAATTTTTGAATATGGTGAGAAATAGAGCTCCAAAATTTCATTTCTTTGCAGGTGGTTATCCAATTGTCCCAGCACCATTATTTGGAAAGATTATTCTTCCCCTATTCAATTAACTTGGCACCTATATTAATTGGGGTCCTCAGAGAGAGACAACAGGATAGAGATACAATTGTAGACATAGAAATAGATGTAGATATACGAGGGGAATTTGTTAGAGGAATTGCCTTGTGTGAATACGGAGGCTGAGAAGTCCCATAATTAGCCAGTTGCATGCTGGAAAACCAGGAAAGCTGGCAGCATGGTTCAGTTCTGACCAAAGAAGCCATGGTGTACTCTCAGTCTGTGGCTGAAGGCCAAAGAACCTGGAGTTCTAATGCCCAAGGGCAAAAGGAAAAGGGCATCCCAGCTCCAGGAGAGACAGAAAATTCACCATCCCTCTGCCTTTGTGCTCTATCCAGGCCCTCAACCAAGTGGATGGTGCCCACCCACAGTGAGTGAGGGCAGGTCTTCCTTACTGAGTTCACTGACTCCAATGCCAGTCTCTCCAGGAAACACCCTGACCGTCATACCCAGATACAAGGCTTTACCAGCTATGAGAGTGTCTCTTAATCCAGGCAAATTGACACCTAAAAAACCATAGCACCCTTGTCAAAGATCAAGTGACTGTAAATGTGAGGGTTTACGTCCAGACTCTCAAGTCTAATCCACTGGTATAAGTGTATCTTTATGCCAGTTCCACACTCTTCAGATTACAGTAACTTTGTAGTAAATTTTCTTTTTTAAAAATATGTGCATATTCATATTTTGCTATTCTGATATATTGCACTGTGGTAAAGTCAAGGCCTTCAGTGCATTCGTCACTGGAGCAAGGCACACTGTACCCACCACATAGTAAGTTTTCAGATAAGGAAATGTGAGTCCTAGCCGGGCACGGTGGCTCACGCCTGAATCCCAGAACTTTGGGAGGCTGAGGCAGGTGGATCACCTGAGGTTGGGAGTTCAAGATCAGCCTGACCAACATGAAGAAACCCCGTCTCTACTAAAAATACAAAAACTTAGCTGGGTGTGGTGGCGCATGCCTATAATTCCAGCTACTCGGGGGGCTGAAGCAGGAGAATCACTTGAACCCAGGAGGCGGAGGTTGAGGTGAGCCGAGATCGTGCCATTGTATTCCAGTCTCAAAAAAAAAAGAGAGAGAAAGAAAGAGAAAGGTGAGTCCTCCAATTTTCTTTTTCAAGATTGTTTTAGCTATTCTATCTGTCTTTATTTTTTGTTAATGTATTTCAATAGTTCTTACTGGGGACCATTCCCTGACCTGCTTCCAGGGGAATCTGACAATCTGGAGACCTTTTTAGGAACTTGAACTAAGTAGAAAAAAATCTTTTTTTTTTTTTTTTTTAAGACTGAGTTTTGCTCTGGTCGCGCAGGCTAGAATGCAATGGTGCAATCTTGGCTCACTGCAACCTCCGCCTCCTGGGTTCAAGTGATTCTCCTGCCTCAGCCTCCAGAGTAGCTGCGAGATTACAGGTGCCTGCCACCATGCCCAGCTAATTTTTGTATTTTTAGTAGAGACGAGGTTTCACCATGTTGGCCAGGCTTGTCTTGAACTCCTAACCTCAGGTGATCCACCTGCTTCGGCCTCCCAAAGCGCTGGGATTACAGACGTGAGCCACCGCACCCAGCCAATATCCTCATGTTATTTGCTGAGTTGCTTTGTTAAAGTGTGAGTTGCCTGCCATGAACGAATGAAGAGACATTTGAAGCACCTGCCGGAATGAGAATGCACACCACCTTCTCTCTCCCCCTGTCCTGTGCCCTCAGGCCCTCTTCACCCAGGCCCAGGTAGCCCCATCCAGTGGCCTCCACAAATGGATTCCTCCTCAAGCTGGCCCACAGGCCTTCCTTCCAGCAAGTGACTCACCTGCAACCTCCTCCACACAACTGAGCTAGCGGTTCTCAGACCTTCTCTGAGGTCCCCCAGGAAGGGTGATGATCTCATGTAGGTTCACTCGCATTAGGTGACACATTCTCACAAACAAACTGGTCTGTGCGCTAAAGCACACAGCCACAGCTCCTGAGGATATTTTGCCATTGCCAAGTGTTGTTTGTCATGAGATGAGAGGTAAGAAAACAACATTTCACATCATGATTTAGCTCTAAATGACTTTTTTAATTGTTTTTTTAATTGACACCTAATCATTGTACATATTTATGGGTCCATAGCGAAGTGATACATATAAGGTATAGCGATCAGGTCAGGGTGATTAGCATATTCATCATCTCAAACATTTAGCATTTCTTTGTGTTGGGAACATTCAATATACTCTTTCTAGCTACTTGGAACTATATATTATTGTTAACTATAGTCAGGCCGGTTGCGGTGGGTCACACCTATAATCTCAGCACTTTGGAAAGCCAAGACGGGAGGACTGCTTGAGCCCAGGAGTTCGAGACCAGCCTGACCAACATAATGAGATCAGTCTCTAATAAAAAATCAAAACACTTGGCAGGGCATGGTGGCTCATGCCTGTAATCCTAGCACTTTGGGAGGCCTAGGTGGGAGGATCACTTGAGCTCAGGAGTTGAAGGCCAGCCTTGGCAACATAGTGAGATCCTGTCTCTTTATTTAAAAAAAAAATTGAAAAATAAAACAAAACATTAGCCAGGTGTGGTGGCATGCACCTATAGTTCCAGCTACATGGGAGACTGAGGCAGGAGTATCACAGTGGTATAGAACATTAGAACTTATTCCTCCTCCTATCTAGCTGTGTTTTTTTTCTTTTTTTTTAAGACAAAGTCTCACTCTGTCGCCAGGCTGGAATGCAACAGCGCAATCTCGGCTCACTGCAACCTCTGCCTCCCAGGTTCAAATGATTCTCCTGCCTCAGCCTCCCAAGTAGCTGGAATTACAGGTGCCTGCCACCACGCCTGGCTAATTTTATGTATTTTTAGTACAAACGGGGTTTCACCATGTTGGCCAGGATGGTCTCTATCTCTTGACCTCATGATCCACCCGCCTCGGCCTCCCATAGTTCTGGGATTACAGGCGTGAGGCACCGTGCCCGGCCTATCTAGCTGTAATTTTATATCCTTTAATACATCTTTCCCTGTCCCTCCCTTCCTCTACCCTTCCCAGCCTCTGGTATCCTCTGTTCTACCTTTTCCTTCCATGAGATCAACTGGTTTTAGGTTCCATATATTAGTAAGAACATGTGGTGTTTAACTTTCTGTTCCTAGCCCAGTTCCATTCATGTTGCCACACGTGACAAGATTTCATTCTCAAGCCCCCAAAGACACCTCACTAGGCCTTTGTTTTTTTGTTTGGTTTTGTTTTGTTTTTGTTTTTGTTTTTCAAACCTCTGGGACAGATGGCTCCTTCTGAGGCAGCCCATCCCCCTGGTGGACAGTTCTCTCGAATCTTGACAGAAGTCCTCTGGACAACTCACATCCTCTCCCTGGGCTCATCCTGCACTGCATGGAGCTGGGCAGCCTGGGGACCCTTAATGAACAGGACCTGGGGTGAGTTGACCTTGAAGCCTGGAGGTCAGAGCCCACGTCTGCCCACAGGTCAGGGCCAGCTCACATCATGTGGACCCTGGTCAGCCTCCCTGGGGTGGCCCTTGACAAGGCTGTAGGTCTCATCTTGCCCTCCAGGGGGAGACATTGCACACAGACAAAACTCAGGAAACAGATTCCCCTGGTTATGAGCCAGGCTTTGCTAAGGAGGTGAAGGTAGAGCCCACTTTCCATCCCTTGCTCCAAAACACCCTTCCTGGCCCTCCCATGTACCTGTTCTGTCCCTTCCTGGGTCCTCTGAGGACCCTGTTCTGAGAGGGGTCCCTGTGCATCTCCCCACTCCCTCCTAGTACCACCCGTGGGGAAGGTGTAGTGACCACAAGACAACCAGCCTCGCAGAGGACAGAGACTACCCAGGATGGTCAGGGAGAACATGGACAGACCCTGAGCCTCAGTTCAGCCAACAGACACAGAGAGGGAGGGTCCCCTTGAAGCCTTCCCCAAGGACAGTAGAGCCCAGAGCCACCCAGAGTCATCATAGTCCTCTCTTCCCAGGACCAACAGGACACCTTCCCCTCCATATCCAGGAGCTGCAGCTCCACCTGAGACCCCTGGGCCTGGGTCTCTGTCCCTGGGTCAGAGGCCAGGCTGGTGACACTAGAGACAGAAGGCTGGTCCCTCCCCAGTCATACCCCAGTGAGCCCCTTTCCATCCCCCAGAGCCACCTCTGTCACCTTCCTGCTGGGTGTCTTCCTACCTTCCCAGAGCACTGGAGAGCATGGGGAGACCTGGAAGCTCACTGTGTTGCAAAGAAAATAATTACCACATTTGGATATGCCAGGGTTTTCTGTGTGCTACTGACAGACCCATAGCCAGGACACAATAGAGGTCAGTGCTGGAGAGGGGGGATCCTCCTCCCTTGATGAGGACAAAGGTCCCGTCAGCCTTGATTCTCAAAGTGTGGTCTGGGAAACCAAAATGTAGACAGAAAGAAAAGAGAAAGTAAGGACAAAGGGGCAGGAACGAGAGGAGAGGAAACAGAGCCTCCTGGGCAAACCCCGCCCCAGCACACATCATCAGACAAAGGTCCGGGCCCCAGGGAGGAGGCTCAGCAGAGAGGGTAGAAAACAGCAGAGTTGACAGTCACAGCAGCCCTGCACGAAGCGTTCCTGGAGCCCAAGCTCTCCTCCACAGGTGAAGATAGGGCCAGTAGCAGACACCATGGGGCACCTCTCAACCCCACTTCACAGAGTACGTGTCCCCTGGCAGGGGCTTCTGCTCACAGGTGAGGGGAGGACTCCCTGGGAAGGGGCGGAAGGAGGGTGCACAGAGAATGGCTAGGGTCCCCTGGGGAGGATGGGGCTCTATGAGGCGAGAGAGGGCTTCTCTTGGAGCCAAATAGAAGAGAGGCCATGAAAGAGGGATAGAGATCATAAAAGGAAAGTCTCAGTGATCTGAAACTGTTAGTGAAGAAACGATCTCCCATTTTTTACCTTTTCCAAGTGAATCATCAATGAGCAATAAATTTCAAAAACTGATGACAATAATCACAATTTGAGTCAGCGTGACAATTAAGGAAAACATTTTAAAAGGGGCATTAAACAGAGCCCTGAGCCACCAACCTCAGATTTTGGCAAATAAACCCCAGGACGTGAAGGGCCCTGGGAATGCTCAGGAGCTCATCCACAGGAGTCTGCAGCCTGTCCCAGGCACTGCGGTGCAGCCAACATCACACAAATCCCTGCCGTCACAGAGCTCACGCTCTCATGAGTGGGGAAGACAGACATGCAAAGAGATCTAGAATGTGAGGTCAGGGGTAGACAAGAGCCCTGGAGGGAACAGAGCACAAAAAGGTCAGAAAGAGAAGACCCAGGGTCTCTAGGGGGAGATGTCAGGGAAAGGATCTCCCAAGAACACCCTGATGTAAGCAGGATCTGAGGGCAGTGGGGAGGGAGCCATGCAGATCCCTGGGGAAGAGCATTCCAGGGAAATGACAAGGTCAGAGGCACTAAGGGAATGGGAGTCACACTGCTGTCCTTGACCCAGTAGGACACACACACTCCAAGGTGGAGGGGTGAAGAGACCTGCTCAGGACCCAGGGCCCCGTTTTTCCACCCTAATGCATAGGTCCCAATATTGACCGATGCTCTCTCCTCTCTCCTAGCCTCACTTCTAACCTTCTGGAACCCGCCCACCACTGCCCAGCTCACTATTGAATCCAGGCCGTTCAATGTCGCAGAGGGGAAGGAGGTTCTTCTACTTGCTCACAATCTGCCCCAGAATATTTTAGGCTTCAGCTGGTACAAAGGGGAAAGAGTAGATAACAAACGTCTAATTGTAGCATATGTAATGAGAACTCAACAAACTACCCCAGGGCCCGCACACAGCGGTCGAGAGACAGTATACTCCAATGCATCCCTGCTGATCCAGAACGTCACCCAGAATGACACAGGATCCTACACCATACAAGTCATAAAGGAAGATCTTGTGAATGAAGAAGCAACTGGCCAGTTCCGGGTATATCGTGAGTGATTCCCCATGACCTCTGGGTGATAGGGGGTTAGTTCTACTTCACATACACGGGATTGTCAGGCCTGGTTTGTACCTGTGTCCCCCTCTGCATTACACCCCACGTTAAGGTTTGAGCATTTCGTGCAGGACACACACTAAGGGATAGACACCAAAATATCAAATTTCTTACTCAGGAGTCCTGATTCTGCAGACACTTGCTTCAGAGGAAGGACAGTCTGATGTGAGTAACTTATCGAGGGGAGCCCCCGGGACCCTCCTGGTGAACATGTCCCTAAGAAAGACCCAGTAGGACTCAGTCAGGGTCTGGCCTGAGGGGCCTTCTGGGATCCTCACAGATAAGCTCAGCCCTGGGAATCCTCTGCTCCAAAACACTATCCCAAGGTTCTCGACTCCTGGTGACCCTGAGAAGCCTGGGCCAGTGCTAGATTGTGGCCTCCTGGGCCGGGCTGACTGGGAACAAGAATTTGAGTTATCCAAGGGCTGTGGCTCCTGGAGCTGGTAACCAGCCAGGGTTCAGGCATTAGAGCCTCAATTGGGCAAGGACAGAGCCTCATCCTTCACCTTAGTCTCGGCCTGGAGAGGACAGATGCACAAGCTCCCCAGGCCATCAGCCAACTGCCCTGGGGGCTTAGGAGATGCCATAGGAAGTGCAGCATCCCCAGGAGGAGGAACAGAGGAGACAGGATGCTCCTGAAAGCTCCTTGTCCACCAGGGATCAGGCTGAGAGGCACTCTCACAGAATCCAACAATAATAGATGCTGCGGCCGGGCGCAGTGGCTCACGCCTGTAATCCCAGCACTTTGGGAGGCCGAGGCGGACGGACTATGAGGTCAGGAGTTCAAGATCAGCCTGACCAACATGGTGAAACCCCATCTCTACTAAAAATACAAAAAAATTAGCCGGGCATGGTGGCGCGTGCCTGTAATCCCAGCTACTCAGGAGGCTGAGGCAGGAAAATCGCTTGAACCTGGGAGGCAGAGGT
>NW_012114644.1:5347263-5359999 GCF_000951035.1 Colobus angolensis palliatus | reverse complement strand
GAAACTGAGCCACATGGCAATAAATACAGTCACTATATCAAGGTCACACAGACCATAACTGGCAAATCAGTTACAGGAGATGTGTCTTCCACCACAGCCTCAACTTCTCCTCTACTCCAGGGGCCTTATTTGGCATCTGTGGACCCCAATACCAGAGATGGTTCAGTTCCTCTCTTCTTAGGCATCTGCAGCCCAGAGGGGAGATCCTGGTCTGGGGAGTGAGATCAAATGGAGAATTAACGAAGTTTTATTCTGGAACTTATTCAACAATTAGAGTCAGTGTCAGAAATGTTCAGGCCTGGGCCAGCCATGGGGGCTCACACCTGTAATCCCAGCACTTTGGGATGCCAAGATGGGCAGATCACTTAAGGTCAGGAGTTCAAGAGCAGCCTGGCCAACATGGTGAAACCCCATCTCTACTAAAAATACAAAAAAAAGCCGGGCATGGTGGTGCGTGCCTGTAATCCCAGCTACTTGGGAGGCTAAGGTGGGAGAATCGCGTGAACCCAGGAGGCAGAGGTTGCAGTGAGCCAAGATCGTGCCACTGTGCTCCAGCCTGGGAGACAGAGCAAGACTCTATCTCTTTTTTTTTTTTTTTGAGACGGAGTCCCGCTCTGTCACCCGGGCTGGAGTGTAGTGGCGCAACCTCAGGTCACTGCAAGCTCCGCCTCCCAGGTTCACACCATTCTCCTACCTCAACCTCCGGAGTAGCTGGGACTACAGACGCGGGCCACCGCACCCGCCTAATATTTTTATATTTTATTAGTAAAGACAGGGTTTCCCTGTGTTAGCCAGGATGGTCTGGATCTCCTGACCTTGTGATTCACCCACCTCAGCCTCCCAAAGTGCTGGGATTACAGGTGTCAGCCACTGTGCCCAGCTGAGACTCTATCTCAAAAAAAGAAAAAAAAAAAGTTCAGGCCTATCCCCTCAGACCCACACCTCTGCTCCCTGGACTTGAAATCCTGTGTTTCCTGATGTGTTAGTGTCACTCCCACAGGAGGATAAAGGAAAGGACTTTGCTTTCTCTCCCCACTCACACTTTGTACCAGCCAGGGCCCAACAAGAAACACACACTCGCTCAGTAGTTCTCTTATGAATGAATGAATGATTGAATGATCCATAACCTCTTTAGAGATTGGATCTGGTTGCAGAATCCTGGGAGGTTCTTGCCATGCCAGCTCCCCATCCTTCCAGGGACTGAGACCCATGTTCCATCCCCTGACTGTCTGCCCCTAAAGCCACCCCAAGTACCACATTTCATGTGACTCTCTGGGGCTGCTCGGCTGTGGGAAGGTTTTCAGGGCTCCCTGGTCTTGGTTCTGGGACACCAGAGGCTTCTGGTTGCTGGGGTCTCTGAGGTCACTGTAGCCCCCACTGCTCACTATCATGGGCATCTCTGACTCTCTCTCTGCTCCTCTATGTCCTCATTTTCCTCTCCTTTTATCCCAGCTGAACTGCACAGTTTCCTCCACCCTTAGGCCTTTCCCAGACACTCCCTCCTACAAGGCTGACTGTCCTATTCCCTTCCTGCTCACACTGTGGCCAGGCCCACCTCCCAGGCAGTAGGAAAGGCACAGAAATCAACCCGGAGCAGCCGCCCCTGCCAGGTCCATCACGAGCCACTGTCCCCAGCTCACCAGGAGAACGAGCTTCCACTGTGTTCCCATCCAGGGCTCTTTCCCTCAATGAGGCCAACATGAGTCCCGGAACAGGCCACAGGACAGGGATGAGCGACTCCTCCGTGCACTCTCTACACTGACTCACCAGGGGATCAGAGGTAGAAGGACAAGTCTGCAGTCCCCAAAGCCCATGGGCTCATTTCACCCATTTGACTCCCAACTCCATCCCTGTCCTGCTGTGGGCTCACATCCTCTACTGGTTCCTGGGACCTTCCCCAGTTGGAGCTGTCCAGGCAGGTGCTGTCTGATGGGTTTGCTGCCCATTCCACATATATCTGTCCTCATGATGACACCATTGTCATAAGGTGGGATCTCTCGGACAGGGAGATGCATTAGCCACTAGTGTCTCACTTAGACTCTGCCCAATTTGGATGAATTTCGTCAAACTCTAGTTGTGTTTCCTGAGGTTGAGAGAAAATGAAGAAAGTATTTCACATGACTGTTTTGGGTTCCTCTTCTTTTTACCTGAATTTCCACAGGAATTTGTAACATAGAACTCTTTCTAAATTTACTAACATAACATACATCACTTCTCCTCATACGGCATCGTTTCTCTCTTAATGCAATTGAGAACCCTCAGATATCCTTTCTGACAAGTTCTGTCTTCCTAACAGGACCCAGGAGTCCCTTCTACCCAGGGAGTCACTGATTTCAAACTGACTTCAGCATCTTTCTTTGATCATAACATGATCCTACCGGACTTCAGAGCTTGGTTTAAGAGTTTATCATGCTCTCTAGAGAAATATTCCTCTTAGTAGTTGGTGTTAGATCCAGAGTATTAATAACAATTTTCACAAATGGAATAATCTAACTTCTCAAATTTATATCCCAGATCTACCAAACACACACGGTCCATGAGGGTCAGATTTTCAGCAAGTTCATGCTCCTTCCATTCCACTAGTCAGTTATTCTGCATTTGCAAAAAACCCACATATTTCAGAAAAAATCCACAGTGCTGTCACTTGCCCTTTTCAGGGGGAGAAGGGACATTAAAAACTAAAGTCAAGGAACATAGTTATGCTGTTAAATCCAGGCAGCTCCTGCCTGTCACCCTCACTCTTTTCTAGATCATTCCTTGGACTCTGCTCTATCTTTAGGAGTCACTGGCTCAAGTCAGTCATCATTAAACACCTGGGAAAAACTGCCCCACCTTGTGGTTCCACTGCCTGACAACTGAGCTGACCTTCAGGCTTGCCCCTGGTGTTCCCTGTGTTATTTCTGCTGAAACGCAGAGTCCCAGGCCAGGCTGCACAGTATCCTCAGGGTTTAAGGACAATGGGAAGTCCCATCATTACCCATCTCTAGGATGTCCTTAGACAGGGAAGCTGCAGAGAAAACACACCTAGTGGGGCAAAGTAGGACTGTGAAGCTGGAAGGGAGCCAGCACCTGCACGTTCCAGGTGAGGACCCACAGGTGGGCCAGGCAGTCGTCAGCCAATCTGGGAAAGACCAGAAGTGGCGGGGGCTATGACTCCCAGTCCTGGGTCTGTCCACAACCCAACACTGCTGCTCAGTTCACACTTGAGAAAGTCTGTGCTTCTCTCACACAAAGCAGGCGGCCTCACGGTCTCTGAGCCCTCAGATCATTGTGCATCTGTCTTGTGAAACACACACTTGCCGTGGGCTTTTAAAGACTCAGGTTGACTGAGAGGTGGGGAGATGCCAACTCTGAAAAATGCCCGGCCAGAATCCCAGCACTTTGGGAGGCCGAGGCAGACAGATCACGAGGTCAAGAGATTGAGACCATCCCAGCTAACGGTGAAACCCCATCTCTACCAAAAATACAAAAAATTAGCCGGGCATGGTAGTACGCACCTGTAGACCCAGTTACTCAGGAGGCTGAGGCAGGAGAATCACTTGAACCCGGGAGGAAGAGGTTGCAGTGAGCCGAGATCATGCCACTGTACCCCAGCCTCAGCAGCAAAGCGAGACTCTGCCTCAAAAAAAAAACAAAGAAAGAAAAATGCCCAGCCAGGCACAGTGGTTCACACTTGTAATCCCAGCACTTTGGGAGGCTGAGTCAGGCAGCTTGCCAGAGCTCAGGAGTTCGAGACCAGCCTGGGCAACACGGTGAAAGCCTGTCGGGCATGGTGGCATGTGCCTGTAATCCCAGTTACTTGGGAGGCTGAGGCAGGAGAATTGCTTGAACCCAGGAGGTGGAGGTTGCGGTGAGCCGAGATCACGCCACTGCACTCCAGCCTGGGCAACAGAGCGAGGCTCCCATCTCCAAAAGAAAAAGAGAGAAAAGAAAAATGCCTGCG
Source organism: Colobus angolensis palliatus (assembly GCF_000951035.1). Classification (NCBI taxonomy): domain Eukaryota; kingdom Metazoa; phylum Chordata; class Mammalia; order Primates; family Cercopithecidae; genus Colobus; species Colobus angolensis. The sequence continues at coordinate 5,356,056 of NW_012114644.1, read as the reverse complement.
GAGGAATCAAAGGTGCCACACAGGGCAATCTTCTCTCTGTTATCTGTACAGCGGAGCTGCCCAAGCCCTACATCACCATCAACAACTCCTACCCCATGGAGGACAAGGATGCTGTGACCTTAACCTGTGAACCTGAGACTCAAGACACAACCTATCTGTGGTGGGTAAATGGTCAGAGCCTCCCGGTCAGTTCCAGGCTGCAGCTCTCCAATGGCAACAGGATCCTCACTCTACTCAGTGTCCTAAGGAATGACACAGGACCCTATGAGTGTGAAACACAGAACCCAGTGAGTGCCAACCGCAGTGACCCAGTCACCTTGAATGTCACCTGTGAGTATTTTCTGTTCCTCTGTCGCCCAGGCCGCCAGCCCAAATCCATGCACCCAGAGGCCGGGCCTCTCAGTCCCTCTCAGGTCTAAGGACGCAGGCCCTTAACTCTGGACACCCAGGCTGGCCATGACTTCCTGTCCCAAGCAAACCTGGGCAGTCCCAGCCTGGACCAAGAATAGGAGGGGAGGGGCTGCTCCTGTCCTGGGAGGCTCAGGGTCTGCAGCCTGTGATGGAAGAAACAGGGGAATGTCTCAGACCCAGATTCAGTGGACATAGCGGAGGTTTGGTTGGGACTCCAGGGTTGTGACTTGGTAGAGAGGAACACTGTGGCCCTTCTCCAGACTAGGAGCTTCCCCTTCCCTCTGATGACATCACCTGTGGCTTTATTTTCTTTGCTCCAGATGGCCCAGACACCCCCACCATTTCCCCTTCAGACACCTATTACCGTCCAGGGGCAAACCTCAACCTCTCCTGCTCTGCGGCCTCTAACCCACCTGCACAATATTCCTGGCTTATTAATGGAACATTCCAGCAAAACGCACAAGAGCTGTTTATCCCCAGCATCACTGTGAATAATAGTGGATCCTATACCTGCCACGCCAATAACTCAGTCACTGGCCGCAACAGGACCACAGTCAAGACAATCATAGTCTCTGGTAAGTAATCCCTGGGGCATCGACACTAAGCTCTCGGGTACAAGCTCTCTGGTTTTCAAATAGGAGCAGAGAAGAAATTTTCTTTTCCAGCCTGTATCCAACGGGCAAAACAAGTCCAAATTCTCCCCTGAACCCTCTCAATTCATCTCTGCCAACTCTCTTCCCTTTGTTTTTCTGATTTCTCACAGCTGAACTTAGGTCCAGCCTGGAATGTGGGGAGGGGGTTCTCTCAGTCCCAGAAAGCCCCATGTAGCAGGAGGGGCTTCACAGAGGGGGAAGCAGAAAGGGTCCTCAAGGTCAAGTTGCTTCTGTCACTGACATGTCCCTCTCTGTAACTTCTTGGCCTTCTTTTACCTACTCCATGAGATATAAGGAATATGTGAGGTTTTAAAACAGGCTCACATTAGCTTTCCCTAAATGAGAGAAGGAAATGCCCTTCATCAGCGATGAGTGGCTCAGACTTTGCTCCCTGCTCTACTCCCAGCTTGCCCGGTGATTGGCTCTGCCCTGACTCCATGTGGGGTAGGACGCAGGTGTGTGGGGAAGGTGGCCAGGTGGCCTGTCGTGAATCCAGCTAAATCAAAATGGCAGTCAATGGCTGGGTGTGGTGGCTTATGCCTGCAATCCCAGCACTTCGAAAGGCCGAGGTAGGAGGATCACCTGACATTAGGAGTTCGAGACCAGCCTGACCAACATGGCAAAACTCCGTCTCTACTAAAAATATTAAAAAAAAAAATCAACCAGGCATGGTTGTACGTGCCTGTAATCCCAGTCACTAGGGAAGCTGAGGCACAAGAATCACTTGAACCTGGGAGGCAGAGGTTGCAATGAGCCAAGATGGTGCCACTGCACTCCAGCCTGACAACAGAGAGAGACTCTGTCTGAAAAAAAAAAAAAAAAAGGCTGGGCACGGTGGCTCAAGCCTGTAATCCCAGCACTTTGGGAGGCCGAGACGGGCGGATCACGAGGTCAGGAGATCAAGACCATCCTGGCTAACAGGGTAAAACCCCGTCTCTACTAAAAAATACAAAAAAACTAGCCGGGCGAGGTGGCGGCCGCCTGTAGTCCCAGCTACTCGGGAACCTGAGGCAGGAGAATGGCGTGAACCTGGGAGGCAGAGCTTGCAGTGAGCTGAGATCCGGCCACTGCACTCCAGCCTGGACAACAGAGCAAGACTCCGTCTCAAAAAAAAAAAAAAAGGCAATCAACACCTGATCCTCTCCTGGGTCAGGCTGCCTCCCTAAGCTTGTCCTGGCTCTGAAGTCACCAGCTGTATGAGGCTGTGGGCACAGCACGTGGGATAGCACAGAACACAGCAAGTGACCCACACTTGGAGAAATCCAGAGATTCAGCCACAGGGGCTCTGCATTGGAGAGAATGGGCAATGCCAAACAGTGTGTATTTGTAGAGAAGGTAAGAATATCAGCCTTTTGTTAACACTGTGCCTACTCTCTAGGAATCTCCTTTACTGTGATATTCTATCCACAGACCAGGTAGTAAAACAACTCTTTACAGTGAGAAATCCTTCGGATTGGAACTTCTCCAGATACTAAGGTCATGAAGACTGGATGGGCCAACTTCATTCTCTAAAAAATTATTTAATGAAAAAACACACTACCTTGCCTTTTTTATGTAAAGTGACAGTCACAGGAAGCCTGATCACAGAAAGCTCCAGGAAAGGGTCACACAAAAGTCAGTGGGAGGCCGGGCACGGTGGCTCATGCCTGTAACCCCAGCACTTTGGGAGGCTGAGGTGGGCGGATCACAAGGTCAGGAGATCGAGACCATCCTGGCTGACACAGTGAAACCCGGTCTCTACTAAAAACATGAAAAATTATCCGGGTGTGGTGGCAGATGCCTGTAGTCCCAGCTACTTGGGAGGCTGATGCAGGAGAATGGCGTGAACCCAAAAGGCGGAGTTTTCAGTGAGCCGAGATCATGCCACTGCACTCCAGCCTGGGTGACAGAGCAAGGCTCTGTCTCAAAAAAAAAAAAAGTCAGTGGGCAAAACATTCTACCTGATGATGTTGCTCGGTCTGCACGCTGAGAAGAGGATTCCAAGTGGGGATACAGAGATACCCAGAGGGTCACTCTGAGACAATCTGGGGTCAGAAGGGAAGTGCAGCCCTCTCCTTACAGATCATCACCTGAACAAAGACACTTGACCTTCTGCAGAGGGTCAGGGCTATCCCCTGGTTGGTCACCTTTGCACAGCTCACTGTGGGACCTGAGAGCTGGCTAAGGTCTCAGGGAAAGGAGCATAGCCCCAGGCCCCACGCCCCAACCCTGTTCTCAGGAGGTTATCTCAGATACTCTGTTTGTCCGCAGAACTAAGTCCAGTAGCACAGCCCCAAATCAAAGCCAGCAAGACCACAGTCACAGAAGATAAGGACTCTGTGAACCTGACCTGCTCCACAAATGACACTGGAATCTCCATCAGTTGGTTCTTCAAGGACCAGAGTCTCCCGTCCTCGGAGAGGATGAAGCTGTCCCAGGACAACACCACCCTCAGCATAAACCCTGTCAAGAGAGAGGATGCTGGGAAGTATTCATGTGAGGTCTTCAACCTAATCAGTAAGAACCAAAGCGACCCCATCGTGCTCATCGTAAACTGTAAGTGACTCCTCACCCCTTCCTGTATGTCCCTGGAGGATTACTCTGCAAATGGTGTGCAAAATGGATAAAACTCACAGGAGGCAGAATCTCAATGAAGAGACCATTATAGCAAACAGAATTGCAAAGTGGTTAAGAGCTTAGGCTCTGAATCAAATATACTTAGTTTTTTGGTTTTTGTTTTTAGTTTTTTTTTTTTTTTTTTTGGTTGGTTGGGTTTTTTTGTTTATTTTGTTGTTTTGAGACAGGGTCTTGATCTGTCACCCAGGCTGGAGTGCTGTGCTGTGATCAAAGCTCACTCCAGCCTCAATCCCCTGGGCTCAAGCAATCCTGCCACTTCAGCCTCCAGAGTAGCTGGGACTACAGGTGTGAACCACCATGCCTGGCTAATTTTTTAAATTTTTTTGTAGAGATGGGGTTTTACTGTGTTGCCCAGGCTGGTCTCAATCTCCTGGTCTCAGCCTCCGCCTCCCAAAGTGCTGGGATTACAGGAATGAGCCACTGTGCCCACCCTGTATTTAACTATTCTAAGTACCTCTCATACAGATGGAAGCATGCAATATTTGTCCTTTTGTGTCTGGCTTACTTCATTTAGCATAATGTCTGCAAGTTTCATCTATGTTGTAGAATGTATCAGAATTTCATTCTTTTTGGAGACTGAATACTATTACACTGTGTAGATAGATATATCACATTTTGCTTATCCATTCATCCATCTATGGACAGTTAGGTTGCTTCCATCTTTTGGCTATTATGAATAATGCTATTACACACATGGGTATACAAACATCTGCTCAAATCCCTGCTTTCAGTTCTTTTGAATAGATACTCAGAAGTGGAACTGCTGGATCAAATGGTAATTCTGGTTAATTTTGAAGAACCATCATACCATTTTCCACAGTGGCTATACCATTTCACATTCCCACCAGTAATTCACTAGAGTTCCAATTTCTCTACATCCTCAAAAACATTTGTTGTTTTTTGGTTTTGTTTTGTTTTGCTTTTTATAAGGGCCATCCTAATGGTTGTAAGGTGGTATATCACTGCAGTTTTGATTTGCACTTCCCTAATGATTATCAATATTTAGCATCTTTTCATGTGCTTATTGGCCATTTATCTTCTTTGGAGAAATGTTTATTCAAGTTTTTTGCCCATGTTTTAATTAGGTTGGGGATTTTTTGTTGAGTTGCAGTAGTTCTTTATATATTTTGGATATTAATCTCTTATCAGATACATGATTCTCAAATATTTTCTCCCATTCTATAAGAGGTCTTCTCACTTTCGTGATAATGTGCTTTGATGCACAAAAGCTTTTAATTTTCATGAAGGTCGATTTCTCTGTTTCTTCTTTCGTTGCCTATGCTTTTGGTGTCATAGCCAAGAAATGATTGCCAAATTCAATGTTCCAAAGTTTTCACTCTATCTTCCAAGAGCTTTATAGTTTTAGCTCTTACATTTGGGTCTTTTATGCATTTTGAATTAATTTTTACATATGGTGTTACATAAAGGTTCAATTTCATTCTTTTGCAGGGATATCCAGTTTCTTCAATGCCATTTGTTGAAAAGACTATCCTTTCCCCATTGAATGAACTTGGCACCCTTGTCAAAAACCATCTGGCTATGTATGCAAACATTTCTTTCTGGGCTCTATATTTTATTCCACTGGTTTCTATTTCTTTTTGCCAGTACCATACTGTTTTGATTACTGTAGCTTTTGGGTTTTGTTTGTTTGTTGTGTTGTTGTTGTTTGGGGTTTTTTTGTTTAGTTTTGTTGCTTTTCTTTGTAGAGATGGGGTTTCACCATGTTGCCGAGGCTGGTCTCAAACTCCTGAGCTCAAGCAATACACCCGCCTCCACCTCCCAAAGTGCTAAGATTATGGGCGTGATGATTACCATAACTTTGTAAAAAATTTTGAAACCAGGAAGTGTGAGCCCTTCAACTTTATTCTTTTTCAAGATTGCTTTGACTATTCATGGTCCCTTCAGAGTCTATATAAATTTTAGAATGAATTTTTCTATTTGTGCAAAAAATATTACTGGAATTTTGATAGAGATTGCACTGAATCTTTAGATCACTTTGGGTAGTACTGTCATCTTAACAATATTAAGTCTTCTAATCCATGAAAATGGGGTGTCTTTTCCATTTATGTCTTATTTAATTTCTTTTGGCAATGTTTTGTATTTTCAGGGTACAAATCTTTCACCGCTTTGGTTAAGTTTATTTCTAAGTATTTTTAAAGCTCTTATAAACATAATTTTTTTCTTAATTTTCCTTTGAATTGTTAGTATACAAAAATGCAACTGATTTTTGTTTGTTGATTTTGTATACTGCCACTTTGCTGAATTTATTATTCTAATAGTTTTTTGTGGGATCTCTAGGATTTTCTATATATAAGTTAGTATATTCTGCAAACAGGTATAATTGTACTTCTTTCCAATCTAGATGCTTTTTTTTTCTTGGCTAATTGTTCTGTCTAAGTCTTCCAATACTACATTGAATAGAAGGGGCAAAAGCAGGCATCCTTGTCTTGTTCTTGATCTTAAAGGAAAAGTTTTCAATCTTTCATCATTGACTATGATGGTAGCTGGGGGTTTTCATGTGTAGCATTTATTATGTTGAGAATTTCCTTCTATTCCTAGTTTCAGTGTTTTTTAGCATGAAAGAATGTTGAATTTTATCAAATGCTTTTATCGACTCATTTTCATTACTGCTTATAGGTCTATTTGGATTTTCTATTTATTCATGATTCTATCATGGCAGGTTTTGTGTTTCTAGGAATCTGTTCATTTCATCCAGGTAATCCAATCTGTTGGCATTCAATTACTCATAGTACTCTTATAATCCTTATTATTTCTGCAGAATTAGTAGTAATGTTTCACTTTCATTTCTGACTTTAGTAATATGAATCTTCTTTCTTTCTTAGTCAATCTAGTTACAAGTTGTCAATTATAATGATCTTTTTTGAAGAACAACCTTTTTTTTTTTTTTTTTTTTGGTTTGAGACAGGTTTTCACTCTGTCACCGAGGCTGATCGTGGCTCACTGCAGCCAGGTTCAAGCAATCCTCCTGCCTCAGCCTCCTGGGTAGCTGAAACTACAGACACACACCACCACCCCCAGCTAATTTGTGTAACTTTTGTAGAGACAGGGTTTCACCATCTTGCCCAGCTGGTCTCAAATTCCTGAGCTCAAGTGATACACCTGCCTCAGCCTCCCAAATTGCTGGGATTACAGTCGTGCACCACTGTACCTGGCCTACAGTTATAAATTTCTTTCTTGCACAAGATTCTTAACTACTCTGAGCCTCAGATTCCTCAACCGAAAATTGCACTGAGAATGCCTGCTCCATAGTATTGCAAGGCTTTTGGGTTTTTGTTTTGTTTTTGAGACAGGGTCTCACTCTGTCACCCAGACTGGAGTGCAGTGGTGCAAACACAGATCACTGCAGCTTCAACCTCCTGGGCTCAAGCAATTCTCCCACCTTAGCCTCCTAAGTAGTACATGCTATCACACCTGGCTAATTTATTTTTATTTTTGTTTTCAGAGAGACAGAATATCATCATGTTACCCAGGCTAGACTCAAATTCCTGGGCTCAAGCAATCCTCCCATCTCAGTTTCCCAAAGTGCTGGGATTAGAGGTGTGAGCCACCACGCCTGGCCCCTTAGTATGATTTTAAAGATTTAATGTAATAATAAACGTTCAGCAAAACACCACACACAGAAGAAATGTTTCATAAATGTTAGCTGCTATTACTACTGCTATTATCATTAGCCTTGAAATCAGGTAGTCCTAGAGTCAAATCTCAGATCCACCTCTCACTAGCCATCTGACGTTAGGTAAGCTTTTCACCACTCTAAGCTTCCATTTTTTCATATTTAAAATGGAAATAATATCTACCTGACAGCATCATTTTATGGATCAAATGAGATACACATAAAGCATTTAGCAGCACAGGGCCTGGCACACAGGAAGTACCCCACAAAAGTAGCTAACATAGCATTAATCACCAGCCTGAGTTGACTGGTGAGGGTTAAGCCCCAAATAGTTGCAACAGATATAAAGGAGAAATAGGCTGGACACAGTGGCTCACATCTGTAATCCCAACACTTGCAAGACCAAGGCTGGAGGATCTCTTGAGCCCAAGAGTCCAAGACCAGCCTGGGCAATATAGTGGAATCCTATCTCTAAAAAAATTATTTTTCTAAATTAGCCAGGTGGGTGGGCATGGTGGCTCACGCCTGTAATCCCAGCACTTTGGGAGGCCGAGGCAGGCAGGTCACCTGAGGTCGGGAGTTCAAGACCAGCCTAACCAGCATGGAGAAACCCCATCTCTACTAAAAATACAAAATTAGCTGGGCGTGGTGGCACGTGCCTGTAATCCCAGCTACTCAGGAGGCTGAGGCAGAAGAATCGCTTGAACCTGGGAGGCAGAGGTTGCAGTGAGCCGAGATCACGCCATTGCACTCTAGCCTGGGCAACAAGAGTGAAACTCAGTCTCAAAAAAAAGAAAGAAACAAAGAAAAAGAATTAGCCAGGTGTGGTGGCATGTGCTTGTAGTCCCAGCTATTGAGGAGACTGAGGTGGGAGGATCACTTGATCCCAAAAGGCTACAATGAGCCATGATTGTGCCACCGCACTCCAGCCTAGGTGACAGAGTGAGAACCTGCCTCAAAAAAAAAAAAAAAAGAAGAAGAGGAAGAGAAGAAATAGATGCAAAAGGTATTATTTGTGTATTTATTTTATATATATAGGGGGAGAAGCATTATACAAGAAACCCACCGGGACATGGCTATGATCAAATATGGGAAAGGGGAAAAAAAGGAATTAAATCAAAGTCTCAAGCCTGGTATGTTAGTTTCCATCTACCTAGATACACTGAAGATGAGATTAAACATACGAGATAATTTACTGGGGAAATGCCTGTGAGGGAAAGTGAGGCGAGAGTGAGAGGAACCTCAGACCATGATGCAGATCCGATTCCTGTGGAAGAGAAAGAGAGGAAGGAAGTTTTAGATTGCAGTGCAGTTTTTTTGTTTGTTTGTTTTTTGTTGTTTTTTTTGAGACAGAGTCTCACTCTGTCACCCAGGCTTGAGTGCAGTGGTATGATCTCGGCTCACTGCAACCTTCACCCCCCGGATTCAAGCGATTCTCCTGCCTCAGCTTCCTAAGTAGCTGGGATTACAGGCGCCTGC
>NW_012114644.1:5339367-5346718 GCF_000951035.1 Colobus angolensis palliatus | reverse complement strand
GCTGAGGCAGGAGAATTGCTTGAACCCAGGAGGCAGAGGTTACAGTGAGCCAAGATCTCCAGCTGCACTCTAGCCAGGGTGACAGAGCAAGACTCCGTCTCAAAAAAAAAAAAAAAGAAAAGAAAAGAAAAAAAGAAACATGGTGATTGAAAAAAAAATTGCAAGGATATATTTAGCTAATCACTTTCCAGCAACCTTCCTACAATGAAACTGTATTCCCTGAAGGAACTATTAGAAACTACTTCATTCTGAGAGTTGTTTCCCAGCCCCCACTGTAAAATAATTTCACCTTCATTTCTTCTCCTTTTTTCTTTCCATGACAGATAATGATCCAGCACAAGAAAATGGCCTCCCAGCTGGGGCCATTGCTGGCATTGTGATTGGAGTACTGGCCCTGGTTGTTCTGATAGTAGCAGCCCTGGCATGTTTTCTGCATTTTAGGAAGACTGGCAGGTATGATGGCCTTTCCTCTTGTTCTGTTTCCTCCAAGGCTGACTGCCATGCTTGGGAGAGGGAAAGAATTTCTTTGCCTGTCTCTGGGCCTGGATCTCATTCTCCTCCCACTAAACTCCTGCTTCTTGGCACTAATTCCCACAGGTTTCCTCTTCCCTGGTCTTCATGCTCCCTATCTCCCATTATCTCCTAGACAAGGCTATTCCAATCCCCATCTAATCTAGAAGAAGAGACTCAAGTATGTTTCTCTGTCCCCTAGTCAGGGAAAGCAAGGTCTAAGAAGGAAAACAAATGAAAACATGGAAGAAGCAGCAGGAGAAAGCAAGTCACATGTTCTATTGACCACAGCAGGAAGAGGAGGGAGAAATAGCATAGGAAGAGAACCTAAGAGAAAGCAAAAACAATCAAAGTCCTCTTGAACAATAGACAGAGAAGAAAAAAAAAAAAAAGTATCTACCCCAGAAAACAAAATGGGAAAGGTTTTAAGGATAGAAGTAGGCACAGAAGCAGATGATAAACAATGAAATGAAATGTGAACATCCAGCAAACAGGAAAAGATTAAACACTAGAAGGGACTGTAGTTAGACTAAGGAATGAGGCCCTCAGAAGAAAGGCAGTATGAACATCAAGGACTCCAACGAATTACCTGCTCACAGTGTCCTTCCTAACTCAAAGAACAAAGATCCTGTGCTTGGGAACAGCAGTCACAGTGTCTGCTATTTATTTAGGGCAAGCGACCAGCGTGATCTCACAGAGCACAAACCCTCAGTCTCCAACCACAGTAAGTAAAGCCACTTACCCAGGGAGAACTGGTATGTTCCACCATGTGCCTTCCCCTGGCAGGGAATCCTGGATTCCCAAACCACTCCCTCCCTTGTGAATTGTCACAGAACGGATCTCTATTTCCCAACCCTAAGTGGCATAGGTCTTCCCACCCTTCCTAGCCACAGGAGTCCCCTGAGACACATCTGAGGAGAGAGGCTCAGTCTGCCTTGGCCAGGCAGGCCTGAGGAAGATCCCGTGTTTCCAGGAGCCATTTCCTCAGCCTTACTCCTTCCACCTCCTGCCTCTATTACGAATGTGGGCACTCTCCCTTGGTGAGGCTTTCCTTGTCTTGTGGGTGCTGTGGGTGCTGCCCCTCCTTGCCACTGGAGCATGTTGGTGAGAAATACATCTGGGTAAAAATCAAGGCCTTGTGAACTGGTAGAACTCTTCATAAGTGGATTGTGGCCTCCTGTGGCTCTACTCCTGCCCCCTCTCAAGTACTAACGTGCTGGGTCTGGACCATACACTCTGAGGGAAGCAAATTCCTTAACTGATCCTTATTCTCCCCACCCTCCAACTGCCACCCCCTTCAGCTAGAATCACCTTAAGTCAGCTTTGCATTTCCATGCTAACTCTTCTTTTGCTTTTCCAGCTCAGGACCACTCCAACGACCCACCTAACAAGGTAAGCATATCGGGTTTTCATTGGCTTATTTTCTCATGGAAATGACTCTGTAGAGAATTGGTTATTCCTGAAGACACAATGTAACATCAAGTTTGGGTTAATGTTTCTCGGTGCAACAACAAAGAAATATTTGTAATCACTCCCATGAGTCTACTTTGCAGCAAGAATGTGCATTTTGGAATTATTTCCATCCTGTGTCTGAATACCGGATGTAACTCTTAGTAGCTCTATGACCCTTGTCAAGTAACCTAACCTCTTTGATCATCAGCTTTGTCATCTGTAAAATGGGCATTCTGCCTACTTCAAAGAGAAGTTGAAGGGATTAAACAAGATAACCTACATAGAGCACCCAGCACAATGGCCTACAAAAGGAAGGCACTGAATCATTCTCACTCACCTACCTTCAGTATGATCCTGCTCTTACTGTCAAAAGGATAATTTCAATTTTAATAGATCTGAGATCCTGTTTTTTATAATAATTTTATAGAATTTTCCATTTTATGGCTAGACGTGGTGGCTCACGCCTGTAATTCCAGCACTTTGGGAGGCCGAGGCAGGCAGATCACAAGGTCAGGAGATCCAAACCATCCTGGCTAACATGGTGAAATCCCGTCTCTACTAAAAATACAAAAAATTAGCCAGGAGTGATGGCGGGCACCTGTAGTCCCAGCTACTCGGGAGGCTGAGGCAGGAGAATGGTGTGAACCCAGGAGGTGGAGCTTGCCGTGAGCTGACATCACGCCACTGCACTCCAGCCCGGGCGACAGAGAGAGACTCCGTCTCAAAAAAAACAACAAAAAAAGAGTTTTTCATTTTCATTTTACCTTTTCTATAGAGCAAACACACATACTGAAAAATGCTAAATCACAATTATACTTTCACAATGTATGAACTTTCACAAGTTGAACACACCTGGGTAAGCAGCACCCAAATCATGAAATACTACAGGACCTCCCCTTAAAAAGAAACCCTTCCAGCCAGGCACAGTGGCTCACACCTGTAATCCCAGCAGTCTGAGAGGCCAAGGCAGGTGGATCACTCGAAGTCAGGAGTTCTAAACCAGCCTGGCCAACATGGTGAAACCTTGTCTCTACTAAAAATATAAAAAATTAGCTGGGCATGGTGGTGGATGCCTATAATCCCAGCTACTTGGGAGGCTGAGACAAGAGAATCGCTTCAACCTGGGAGGTGGAGCTTGCAGCAAACTGAGATCATGCCATTGCACTCCAGCCTGGGCGACCGAACGAGACTCCGTCTCAAAAAAAAAAAAAAAAAGAAAAGAAACTCTAGTCACTTCCCTCCAAAGAGTAACCACTATCCTGACTTCTAATGCTCCAGATTAGTTTTGCTTGGTTTTGTTCTTACATAAAGAAGAAATACAACATATCCTTATATGTGGCTTCTTCAACATTGCTTTGTGAGACTCATCCATATTGTTGTATGTATTTGTGGTTTACTGGTTCTCATTGCTGCATTATCCTATTCCATTGCATATATACCATAATTTCTCTCTTCTAATGATCATTCATCAGGAGGTCAGCAAGCAGAGAATGGGTAACAACAAAAGCCCTTCTCCAGAGCTAAAATTTCAAAATGGTAACAGCTTGTGGTGCTGAATCACACCAGGCAAGGTGAGGCCCTGCGCTGTGTCACCGACTTAACTGATCATTACTTGTGCTTTTCAGATGAATGAAGTTACTTATTCTACCCTGAACTTTGAAGCCCAGCAACCCTCACAACCAACTTCGGCCTCCTCATCCCCAACAGCCACAGAAATAATTTATTCAGAAGTAAAAAAGAAGTAATGAAACCTGTCCTGCTCACTGCAGTGCTGATGTCTTTCAAGTCTCTCACCCTCATCACTAGGAGACTCCTTTCCCCTGTAGCAGTAGAGGGGTGGAGACAGAAAGAATTTCCTGCTACTCTTCCTTCCTAATAGGCACCTCCAGACTGCCTGGTCACAGCCCATCCCTCAGTGTCAATAGATGAAAAGGTACATTGGGATTCTGTAGGAAACCCAACTTTCTTGTCATTGAAATTTGGCAAAGCTGACTTTGGGAAAGAGTGGCCAGAACTTCCCCTCCCTTTCCCTTTTCCCCACCTGGACTTGTTTTAAACTTGCCTGTTCAGAGCACTCATTCCTTCCTACCTCAGTCCTGTCCTATCACTCTAATTCAGATCTGCCATAGCCTTGAGGTTATATCCTTTTCCATTAAGTACATGTGCCAGAAAACAAGAGAGAGAGAAAGGCAGTAATGCCTTCTCCTATTTCTCCAAAGCCTTGTGTGAACTCACCAAACACAAGAAAATCAAATATATAACCAATAGTGAAATTCCACACCCTTGTCCACTGTCAAGAATGTCTACCCGCCAGGGTTGTCTACCTGTAGGATCAGGGTCTAAGCACCTTGGTGCTTAGCTAGAATACCACCTAATCCTTCTGGCAAGCCTGTCTTCAGAGAATCCACTAGAAGCAACTAGGAAAATCACTTGCCAAAATCCAAGGCAATTCCTGATGGAAAATGCAAAAGCACAGATATGTTTTAATATCTTTATGGGCTCTATTCAAAGCAGTGCTGAGAGGGAGGGGTTATAGCTTTAGGAGGGAACCAGCTTCTGATAAACAATCTGCTAGGAACTTGGGAAAGGAATCAGAGAGCTGCCCTTCAGCGATTATTTAAATTATTGTTAAAGAATACACAATTTGGGGTATTGCGATTTTTCTCCTTTTCTCTGAGACATTCTACCATTTTAATTTTTGTAACTGCTTATTTATGTGAAAAGGGTTATTTTTACTTAGCTTTGCTATGTAAGCCAATCCGATTGCCTTAGGTGAAAGAAACCACCAAAATCCCTCAGGTCCCTTGGTCAGGAGCCTCTCAAGGTTTTTTTTTGTCAGAGGCTCCACATAGAAAATAAGAAAAGGTATTCTTCATTCATGGCTAGAGCTAGATTTCACTCGGTTTCTAGGCATCTCAGACCAATCATCAACTACCATTCTGTTCCATGTTTGCACCTGTGCATTTTCTGTCTGCCCCCACTCACTTTCTCAGGAAACCTTGGCCTCTGCTAAGGTGTATTTGGTCCTTGAGAAGTGGGAACACCCTACAGGGACACTATCACTCATGCTGGTGGCATTGTTTACAACTAGAAAGCTGCACTGGTGCTGATGCCCCTTGAGGAAACAGGGCTGTGAGGAGGAGGATTGTTACTTAGGCCTAGCCTTTTTTAACAGCCTCTGAAATTTATCTTTTCTCCTATAGGGTCTATAAATGTATCTTATAATAAAAAGGAAGGACAGGAGGAAGACAGGCAAAAGTACTTCTCACCCAGTCTTCTACACAGATGGAATCTCTTTGGGGCTAAGAGAAAGGTTTTATTCTATATTGCCTACCTGATCTCATGTTAGGCCTAAGAGGCTTTTTCCAAGAGGATTAGCTTGGAGTTCTCTATACTCAGGTACCTCCTTCAGGGTTTTCTAACCCTGATATGGACTGTGCATACTTTCCCTCATACATGCTATGCTGTGTTATTTAATTTTTCCTGGCTAAGACCATGTCTGAATTATGTATGAAAACTGTTCTATGTTTTTATAATAAAAATAATATATCAGACATCAACATGCTGCCTCATGGTTGATACTACCTTAGACAATGTTTTTCTCTACAGGCAGAATAAACAAATTGTTCATGGGGAGTCAGAGTAAAACTATTTCTTTTTTTTTCTTTCTGAAATGGAGTCTCGCTCTGTCACCCAGGCTGGAGTGCAGTGGCACTATCTCAGCTCACTGCAACCTCCACTTTCCTGGTTCAAGCAATCCCCACCTCAGCCTCCCCAAGTAGCTGGGATTACAGGTGTATGCCACCATGCCCAGCTAATTTTTTCGTATTTTTAGTAGAGACGGGGTTTCACCCATGTTGGCCAGACTGGTTTCCAACTCCTGACCTCAGGCAATCCGCCCACCTTGGCCTCCCAAAGTGCTGGGATTACAGGCGTGAGCCACTGCGCCCGGCCGTAGGCCATAAAACTATTTCTAAGTCTACAGATATTTGATCTAGTGATCAGAGAATTAGCTAAATTCATTTGCATACCTGCTAACAAAGTGAGTCTATCTGGGAGCAACAGACCACAGCTCCAACTTCCCTGGGAGGAAGTGCCTATCTTCCTCTGGGAGAGAAGATGATCTCATGAGTAAAAGACCTCCCAGCCTTTTCATTAGGGGCCAACAACCCTTCCCACTCCGGCGGCTCCAGTGAATTAGATGTAGCAATACAAGGGTCTCCACAGGTTCATTCACCTTCTAACTCCTTCTGGTTCCCAGTTCCTTTATTCTGCCCTCTAGGAGGGTCAGATCTCTTCTAACCTGAGTAGCCTTCATTTATTAATTCTGCTAAGTACTAAGCTATAACCTCATTTCCTTCACTTCCAAGCAATTGAAACATAAGTGCTCTTTCCCTTTCCTCATCGCGTAATTTTTCCTGGCCCTCTGCAGTGCCTCCATACCCAAGATCGCTGGAAACAGCACAAAATCAGTATCCATGTTTTGGCCAAATCCAAAGGCATTTTTACGGTCCTCACACTTTTTCCTTTTACAATATCTAAGATCACAGACAACTTTTCTGTTCTGGAAAGTTCTCCTCCCTCCATATCCCACTTATGTACTGCTCCCCGACACCAGATTTAGTACTCAGACCTTTCTTATCTCCATCCACCCTCTTTCATCAGCTTAGTGACCTCTCTGGAGATGGCTCTTAATTTATATCTCTACCCCAACTACTTCCAGAACTCATGACACCCACATCCAAATACTGTCTGAAATTACCCATTTAAACAAGCTCTCCCACACAGCTCACTCATTTCTCCCAGTGACACCCTCTAAGTTTCCACAGCCCCTGCTCATTTGTTTCCAGATTCAATACATTGTGAAAGCCTCTTGATCCTTTTTTAACAACTCTCAGTTATACTGTTCTCACCATTCCCACAAACCTGACCCAGACCCTCAACAGCACGCAGTCTTGCTTGACTTCTTGTCTCCAGTCTCTCTAAAATCTTCCTTGCATATGACTGCCTCATTACCCTCCTAAAAACTAGTTCACTCCCCTATTCAAAAATCTACCATGGCCTACTCAGGCCTATTAGATAAGTTCAAACTTCTAAAGAGAAAACGTTTCTGGCCGAGCGCAGTGGCTCACGCCTGTAATCCCAGCACTTTGGGAGGCCAAGGCAGATGGATCACTTGAGGTCAGGAGTTCGAGCCCAGCCTGGCCAACATGGTGAAACTCCACCTCTACTAAAAATTTAAAAATTCACTGGGTGTGGTGGCAGGTGCCTGTAATCCCAGCTACTCTGGAGGCTGAGGCAGGAGAATCACTTGAACGGGGGAGGCAGAGGTTGCAGTGAGCTGAGATCATGCTATTGCACTCCTGCCTGGGTGAAAAAGCCAGACTCC
>NW_012114644.1:5333904-5338491 GCF_000951035.1 Colobus angolensis palliatus | reverse complement strand
AGCGCCCGGCCCAGGCTTTGCAATTTTTAAGCCTTTCCAGACACTACTAACATATAGTCAGGATAGAGATAATAGGTAGGACCTGGGGCTAAATCAATGGTTTTTAGCTAGGGGTATGCATCAGAATTACCTAGGGAACCTTTTCAACGTACTTAAGTATATATACCATCCCTGGAAAAGGTGATACAATACGCCTGTAGTGAAACTTGGGCTTGTGTATTCTGAAACACTCCCAAGTGATTCTCACATGTATTCCGTGTTAGGAAACAGTGACCTGAAGCACAGGTAGGAATTAAATTATAAAAAGAGTTGGAAGGACATACTATATGATGGGCATGAGATGAATAATCAATTCTGCAAAGCACAGAGAGGTACTCAAGAAGAAACTGTTGGCAAATGGCTGAACTTTAAAAGACTTGACAATACCAAGTAAGGATGGGGAATGATTGGCATTCTTATATATTGCAGTGGCCGGATCTCAGCTCACTGCAAGCTCTGCCTCCCGGGTTTATGCCATTCTCCTGCCTCAGCCTCCTGAGTAGCTGGGACTACAGGCGCCCGCCACTTCACCTGGCTAGTTTTTTTTTTTTTTTTTTTTTGTATATTTTTTAGTAGAGACAGGGTTTCACCGGGTTAGCCAGGATGGTCTCGATCTCCTGACCTCGTGATCCGCCTGTCTCGGCCTCCCAAAGTGCTGGGATTACAGGCTTGAGCCACCGCGCCCAGCCGACACTTTCTTATAAAGTTAAATATACACTTTTAAAATCCAGCAGTCCTACTCATAGATATTTACCCAAGAGAAATGAAAATACATATCCACACAGTTGTACACTAATGCTCATAGCAGTATTATTTATAATAGCCAAAAACTGGAAACCCAAATGTCTATCAGCAGATGAATGGATAAGCAAATTATGGAATATCCATACAATAGTATACTAATCAGCAATCAAAGGATACAATCTACTGATAAAACAAAATGGATGGGCCAGCAGCAGGGCTCATATCTTCAATCCCAGCACTTTAGAAGGCCAAGGTGGAAGGATCTGCTTGAGACCAGGAGTTTAAAGCTGCAGTGAGCTATGATACTATGGCACTCCGGCCTGCACAACAGAATGAGACCCTCCCTGTAAGGACGGCATGGTGGCTCATGCCTGTAATCTCAGCACTTTGGGAGGCCAAGGCGGGCGGATCACGAGGTCAAGAGATGAAGACCATCCTGGCCAACATGGTGAAACCCTGTCTGTACTAAAAATACAAAAATTAGCTGGGCATGGTGGCATGCACCTGTAGTCCCAGCTTCTCAGGAGGCTGAGGCATAAGAATTGCTTGAACCCAAGAGGTAGAGGTTGCAGTGAGCCGAGATCGCACCACTGCAGTCCAGCCTGATGACAGAGCAAGACTACATCTCAAAAAAAAGAGAAGATAAATCTTGAAAACATTATGCCATGCAAAAGAAGCCAGACACAAAGGAGCACATGCTATATAACATCATTGTTCTTTTCAGACGGGGTCTCTCTCTGTCATCCAGGCCGAGTGCAGTGGCACAATCATGGCTTACTGCAGCCTTGACCTCCCAGGCTCAAGTAATGCTCCCACGTCAACCTTCTCAGTAGCTGGGACTACAGATGCATGCCATCACCACACCCAGCTAATTTTTTTATTTTTTGTAGAGAGGAGGTCTCGCTATGTTGCCCAGGCTGGTCTTGAACTGCTAGAGGCAAGTGATCTTTCCGTCTTGGCCCTCTCAAAGTGCTGAAATTACAAGCATAAGCCATTATGCCCAGCCTATATGATGCCATTTAAATGAAGCTCAAGAACAGGCAATTCCAATTAATGATGTTAAGAATTCACCCTAGAGGGTGGGATTAACGGCACAGGTGCTCAAGGGAGCTCTGGGCTGATGGAAATGTTCTACATCTCAATTCAGGTAGTGATTGCATGGGTATACACATTTACCAAAAATCAACTTGTATACTTGAGATCTATATACATTTCAATGTATTTTAATTTTACTTCAATTTTTAAATATAAACTAAGGAAAGGAGCCACTAATTCAATCTATCAGGTACAAAGCACCTGTATTCATGTTCTATTGCTATACAATAAACCACCACTAATTTAGTGGCTTAAAGAACACTTACCCATTAGTTTGCAGAATTCAGTTCCTTGAAGTCATAGTTTGAGTTCCCCATTGTCCTGTTGTTGGCCAGGGACTATTATTAGCTACTAGAAGACCTTCTCAGGTCCTTGCACTGTGACCTCCTCCATCTTAGCCACAGAGAACCTCTCTCAAGTCAAATCCCTCTCACACTTGTACTCTCTCTAATTTTCCCTTCTGAGACCAGCCTGAGAAAACTCTCTGATTTTGCTTTTAAAAAGCTCACGTGATTACATTAGGTCCACTCAGATCGTTTCCCTTCTGATTAATTCAAAATCAACTAAGTTGTAACCTTAATTATGTCTTCAAAATCCTGTTTGCCACACAAGGTAACATAATCATGGGTGTGATATCTCATCATTCATAGTTCCAGGTATTAGGGGCCATCTTAGAATTCTGTGTACCAAGCACACACAAAGCCATTGGTGCTTTCTGGAAGCTCCTTTACAATCCTGTTCAGAGGAAGTGGCAAAGAAGCCAAAAATGATCAATCCAACATTTTTTTTTTTTTTGAGACAGTCTCACTCTGTCACCCAGGCTGGAGTACAGTGGCATGATCTCAGCCCAATGCAACCTCGGTATCCTAGGTTCAAGTGATTCTCGTGCCTCAGCCTCCTGAGTAGCTGAGATTACAGGTGCATGCTATCACACCAGGCTAATTTTTGTATTCTTTTTATTAGAGATGGGGTTTTATCATGTTGGTGAGGCTGGTCTCAAACTCCTGACCTCAAGTGATCCACCTACCTTGGCCTCCCAGAGTGCTGGGATTACAGGTTTGAGCCACTGCACCTGGCCCCCAACTTTTATTTTTAGAGACAGGATCTCACTATGTTTCCCAGGCTGGAGTGTAGGGGCACAATCATGGCTAACTGCAGTCTTGACCTCCCAGACTCAGGCGATTCCCAGGTTCAGACTCCTGACTAGGTGGGACCACAAGCGCATACCACCACATGGGGCTAATATTTTTATTTTTTGTAGACACAGTGTCTCGCTATGTTGCCCAGGCTTTTCTTGAACTCCTGAACAGAAGCAATCTTCCTGCCTTGGCCTAACAAAGCGCTGGGATTACAGGAGTGAGTCACAATTTAACGTGTAATAAGATACTGTTATTAGTCTGCTATAACAGACTATATGGCTGCCATATGACTATATGGCTGCCATATGACTATATGGCTGCCATATGACTATATGGCTGCCATAACCAAGTACCAGAAAGCGTAAATGACTTAAGCAACAGAAATTTATTTCTCATGGTTTTGGATGTGCCTTCTTGCTGTCTCCTCACATGGTCTCTTCTCTGTACCTACACATCTGTGGTGTCTCTCTCTGTGTCCAAATTTCCTCTTCTTTAAGGACATCAGTCAGAATGAATTAGGGCTCACCCTACAGGCATTATCTTAATCACCTCTAAAGCCCCTATTTCCAAATACAGTCACATTCTGAGGCACTAGGGGTTAGGGTTTCAACAGAATAATTTTAAGGGAACACAATTCAGCCCATGACAGAGACCAAGGACAAAAAACAGAAACAAGAAAGCAAGGACCAGGCCAGGCGCAGTCGCTCACACCTGTAATCCCAACTTTGGGAGGCCGAGGCAGGCAGATCACCTGATGCCATGAGTTCGAGACCAGCCTTGGCAACATGTGAAACCCCATCTCTACTAAAAATACAAAAAATTAGCAGGGTATGGTGGTGCGTGCCTGTAATCCCAGCTACTCGGGAGGCTGGGGCACAAGAATCACTTGAACTTGGAAGGTAGAGGTTGCAGTGAGCCAAGGCCATGCCACTGCACTGCAACCTGGGTGACAGCATGAGACTCTGTCTCAAAGCAAAAAAAAAAAAGAAAGAAAGAAAGGACCCCCATTTCCTCCCAGCCTAGAAATGTCTGAGTCAAGGACATACCCATTGCCCTCAAACCTCTAGCAATGTTCATACACTGATAATAGCTAGCACCAAAGTTAACCCCTGAAAAACTAAGGTTATCAGAAATTGAAAGGCATTCCAAGAAACCAACCAAATATCAAACAGGACCTTTTCTAGGCATCTGATTATTTGTTTAACAAACATTTATTGAGGACTTACTATATGTCAAATACTAAGCTAGGTGTTGAAGAGAACATGAAGATTAAAAAATAAAGTCCTTCTGATTTGGATTCTGATTCAAACAATCCTACTATTTAAAAAAGAAGAAGAGGAGGGAGGGAAAGAACAAAGGAAGGAACAAAAGAAAGAACAAATAAATGAAAAATGGAAAGGAAGAACAATTATAAGGTAATTGCAGAAATTTGATCATTGGCTGGATATTTTATGATATTAAGGAGGCAATAATCTTTTTTTTTTTTTTTGAGACGGAGTCTCGCTCTGTTGCCCAGGCTGGAGTGAAGTGGTGTGATCTCCACTCACTGCAAGCTCCGCCTCCCGGGTTC
>NW_012114644.1:5325273-5333854 GCF_000951035.1 Colobus angolensis palliatus | reverse complement strand
CCAGGATGGTCTCGAGCTCCTGACCTTGTGATCCGCCTGCCTCAGCCTCCCAAAGTGCTGGGATTACAGGCGTGAGCCACCCAGGCCGGCCTAATTTTTTGTACTTTTAGTAGAGACGGGGTTTCATCATGCTCACCAGGATGGTCTCGAGCTCCTGACCTTGTGATCCGCCTGCCTCAGCCTCCCAAAGTGCTGGGATTACAGGTGTGAGCCACCTTGCCCGGCCCAGGAGGAAACAATCTTTTAGTGTGATAATGTTTTCTGATATGTTTGTGATATTGTTTCTTAAAATGCCCTTGTATTTTAGGAGTAAGCTGAAATATCTTACAGATGAAATGATTTGATATCTATGATTTTCTACAAAATAATTCATGGTTGGAAGTGGAAATATAGATGACATGAGATTGAATTGAAATGCTCATCACTGAAGCTAGATGATAAGTACATGTAAACTCATTGTATTATTGGCTCTCCTTTTATAACTGTTTTCCGAGAATAAAAATTCCTTGCTCTCCAGAAGCTTATAATAAAAGGAGTCAGACATTCCAACAAATAGAATACAATGACAAAGTGTTGGGTCAGCTCCAAGGGCAGCAATGGTTCTGGGATAGGCAGAAGGAGTCAGAGAAGATATCAAAGAAGAGTCCCTCGTTGACCAGAGGCTTTAAGGAAGAGTATCTCAGGCCAAGGAAAGACAAGTGGGTGCAAAGGCACGTAGACGTGAAGTAGCAGAGCTTCCCCAAATGACTTACTAGCAGCCATGTTAGTGCAAGTGTAAGTTCTAGAACCAGACTACCTGTGCTGGAGTTCTGCTTCTGAGTGCCTGCTGTGAGACCTCAGGCAGGCTATGTGTAATGTCTCTGTGCCTCAGATTCTTTACCTATAAAACAAGGATTAGAGCAATAGCAATATATACTTCAAGGGGCTGATGTCAGGAGTTGATGAATTATTTAATGTGTAAAATGCTTAGAAGAGGGTGGGTAAAAAATAAATGCCAGCTATTAACAATGGTAGCAGACTCCTAGCCTACAATACCACACATTCTGAAAAATATCCTCCAATTTGTTAATGTATCTCCTTTTTGTTAGACTGTAAACTTGTAAAATAAGGACTGTGTCTTATTTATCTCTTTATTCCTAAAAACTAGCCTAAGACCACGCCCATAGTAGGCCTTGATCTGGAAATTCTTTCAGGTGGCAGGGGAGGGACCATCAACAGCCTCTGTCTAACTCCCTCTTTATTTCTCCATGTGATACCCTTAATTCCTGAAATTCTCTGGCTTCCTTTAGCTTCCTTCCCTGTGTCTAACTACTCCCCTATTCTGCTCCAGCATTGTTCATTTATTAATTATGCCCTCTGGTCCCTTCCCTGGCAGGTGTTCCAGTGCTTCCTCTCTCTCTCCCCACAGATAAGATACTCCCTGAACAGCCTCTGCATTGTTTATTCTGCAATTAGTGAACGGTGAGGGAGGCTGAATTCCTAGATCATACCTATTTGTGAAAAGTAGAATCCTCTGGAAAAGAGAAAAGCAGGTCAGATGGCCAAAATGAAAGGAGAAAAGCAGGTCAGATGCCAAAATATAAAGCTTTCAAATGTAGCCCCAGCTTGAGGAAATCCTGTAGACATGTTTGTACCATCAGCTAAAATCTCACTGTAATGTTCTGGGGGTTTAGAAACTGCTAGGGAGGAAGGAGGACTGATAAGCAGGGAGCCCAGCTTTCTATCAATTTTTGCAAACTTCAGTATTTCTTTTTCCTCTGCTAGTAAACGTCCTCATTTTCCCTCAGAGCAGACTCAGAGAGAAAGAAAATGGGAAGATCTATTTTCATATCTGGAGCCTGAGAACTGAGAACATACAAGTCCGCAGGTGGCTACTGACTCTAAAGATGAAGTAGGAAAGTCAGATGCAGTTGCCTCTGTCTACAAAGTGCCCTCTGCCCTGAGCCATGATGTGGGGCTGGAACATGATCCCAGTCTCCCCAAGAGTGGGGACTGCTGGTAGATCATTAACTACCAACGAGCGGAAGGAAAAAGAGACCTCTGAAGTATCTCTCTCTACCCATTCTCCTTGTTTCCTCTGAGAGGACAATTCAAGGCCATGTCCCCAGCCTCAGGTTTAAGGGTTCTTTAATACAAAAAGGGTGGGAGAGGGGACCACAAAGCAGAAACAGGACACTGGAGAAAACAGACTGACCATGCTTTGTTTAAAGGTCAAAGTCTTGTGAAGCATGCCAATCTTTCTTCATTGCTTGGGCTCTGTATGATGTGAGCCTTGTCCTGTACCTGGAGCACTATGTGAACCCAGAGTTTTTCTTGCTTGGGGCTAGAGAAATAAAAAGAGGTAACTATTTAAAAAAGGCCAGTAAATGCAAGCAGAGTAGCAAGTATCTGAAATCCTAAGTGTGATTATAAGGAAGTGAAACTGGTTTTCTTGTAGGCCTCAGACTGGTTTTGAAAGTAACTCTACATGGCAAGTTGAGCAAAATATTTTGAGTAATGATGACAGAATTTTTTGGATAGATGTGTGTTTATTCCCAGGACAACTACTTTTAAGGTGCCCATATTTATCTGGATATGATATACTTGTTAACAGAATCCTATACCTATAACTCATATGAGTTTCATAACTTTTTTGTCTTAACTTACATAGGACTTAGGAACGGTTTAATACTAGCAGGAGTTTAAACGGGCCAATTTTCCCATTTGAAGCCTTCCTGGTTAATTCCATCAGCCAGCCCTGTTTGGTCCAGAGGAGAAGGAGGAGGAGTGGAAATGGACAGAAACAGATGTGACATCCTCCCACTTCCATTTAACCCAAGAAGGGCTTTACTATCTTTATTGGAGAATTAGGCTTTGCTCATTCACTTTGCTCATTCACTTCACATCAGACAGAGAAACTTATTAATGTAAATTATTCAAAGAACCAGCTGTAAAATTTATCACTAAATTAACAAAGTACAGGGCAAGAGTTATTAGTGCTTCATGCATGTTTCAGCTTATTCTCTAAAGCTCAGCAACCTCTCTCTTAAGAATTGTAAGTCCTCCATACTGTCAGAGGCATTAGAACAAGAGCAACTCCATATTGAACTGGGGCTGGGTAAAATGAGGCTGAGACCTGCTGGGCTGCATTCCCAGGAGGTTAGGCATTCTTAGTTGCAGGATGAGCTAGGTCAACACAAGATCCAGGTCACAAATTCCCTGCTGATAAAACAGGATGCAGTTAAGAAGCTGGTCAAAACCCACCAAAACCAAGATAGCGATGAAACTGACCTCTGGTTGCCCTCACTGCTCATTATACACTAATTAGAATGTATTAGCATGCTAGAAGACACTCCCCCCAGCACCACGGCAGTTTGCAAATGCCGTGGCAATATCTGGAAGTTATGGTACGTGATCTAAAAAAAAAGAGGAGCTCTCAGTTCTGGGAAATCCCTGTCCCTTCCTTGGAAAACTCATGAATAATCCACCCTATATTTAGCATATGATCAAAAAATAACCATAAAAATAGCCAACTGAAAGCACTCAGGGCTACTCTGCCTATGGAGTAGCCATTCTTTTGTTTCTTTACTTCTCTAATAAACTTGCTTTCACTTTATGGACTTGCCCTGAATTCTTTCTTGTGCAAGATCCAAGAACCCTCTCTTGGGGTCTGGATTGGGACCCCTTTCCCATAACATCTTCCCGGGAACCATGAAGGGACAATACTGGAGAGACCTCCCAATCCAAAGGAAAATTATCCATGTAGCACCAATTGGCTGACTTTGGGTAAGTGCAAGGACAAAGTTGGGTTAGAGGCCCAACCTGAATGGGTTAGAATCCCTCCTAAGACATAGCGGGTTGTGCTCGCTTCAGCAACACATATACTAAAATTGGAATGATACAGAGAAGATTAGCTAAAAATTTTTATATATTAAAAGAGAAAAGGAAGGAAGAAAGGAAAGAAGGAAGGAAGGAAGGGAGGGAGGGAGGAAGGAAGATGGAAGGAAGGAAGGAAGGAAGGAAGGAAGAAAGGAAGGAAGGAAGGAAGGAAGGGAGGAAGGGAGGAAGGGAGGAAGGAAGATGGAAGGAAGGAAGGAAGGAAGGAAGGAAGGAAGGAAGGAAGGAAGGAAGGAAGACAGGCAGGCATAAGGGGTTAAAAGGCCCATCACAGTAAAGGGCAAGGATGCTTGTCTGAACTTGGGCTAAAGGCTCAACTTAGGAAGGTCAGAGTCTCTCCTAAGACATAGGGAGTTAGAGGTCTCCCTTGGTAACATTCCTCTTGGTTAAAAATGGATTTGGTACTACAGGATGTTAACCACTATTTTCTTTGGATTAATCTGCCTTGCGCTCTTTGCTGAAGGCTATAAGTTACAGGATTACGCATGTACAGGATCATGGGACACAGGAAGTTTTTTTCTCCCTAAAGGGGGAAACTTGAGAGCCAATGAGACTACCAGAAAAGATCCCGTCAAGACTGACGATCAGCTGCCTGAATGTTTGATTCAGTGTGGCTGCAATGGGTGGGTCTTCCTCTGGCCCCTCTGAGCTCCTTGCCTCTCCCGCCCTGCTGCAGGCAATGCTTTTCTCCCTTCCCTTTCCTCTCTCTCTCTGGGTGCAAACCAGTTGAATGTATGGTAAAAATCACTTTTTATCTCCTCTGCAAAGTTTTCATTACTGGGAAAAAGGATTTATGAAGCTCATCTTAGGCTGTAACAAATCCAGTGTAATTTGTTCTACGAATTTGTCTTCCTGTGTCATTCTGTCATAAAAAGAGATACCATAGGATAGAATGCCACCCAAGGACCCCTGTAAGCCCTCTGTTCAAGCCGCCCCAGAAAGCTGTTTAGTTACAAACACTGCAGGTTAATGAAACCAAAAAACAAAACAAACAAAAAACCTGGATGAGGTTTCTCCCTCATCTTGTTTTATGTCCTTGGGAGTCTGACATTGTAACCCTGGTACTTTCTCTTGGTCTCTGCCATCTGAAGGGCAGGAATTTGGGGGCTCATATCATAGCCCTAAAAATTATCTTGAGCAGTTAAAAGCCTTAGCAAGTTCAAAATTGGCTGCTCTAGGCTCCTTCTGGGAAGAGTAACAGAAACTGCCCAATGTTGTAGGTCAGTAGCTAAGATTTCTCTCTTTTCACAATGGTGGCCAGGATTCAATTTCCAGCCTGGGGAATAAGTCCTTTCTGGTTTATTTGTGTGACCTTTGCCATTTATTAATTATCTGCCTCTCCATGAACAACTTCTTTTTTAATTTTTATTTTTATTTTTTATTTTTTGCCCATGACATAACCCTCAGGAGATCCTGAGAACATGTGCCCCCGTCCATGAACAACTTCTGACTTCCCTTCTCAAATTTTCCTTTCTCTGTGCTACCTTAAGAGATTCCAGATCTTGTAAAAACTGCTTACCAGCTCTTTGGAAATACCTGGTACACCCACAGTTAAATCATAACCTTAGTTAAAACTTACCGGTTTCATCTGGGAAGTTACCTTTGGTAAAGTCCAAAAGCCAGAAATATTGACTGTTTGTCTTAACTAGAGTCTAGTAATAAGAGGTTTGGTTAAAAGCCAGCTTAATTTAAAGCAGATGTCCAAGCTATGCATACGTTTTAAAGGTCTTTATGTTTTTTTCCTTGGATCTTACTTTCCTGGAAAAAAACAAAAACAAAAACTTTTTCTTCTCAGACGACTGAATTCTTTTTCTCCAGTTTTTATTCTTGCCACCTTCGTGCCTATATAAGAGGACCTAAGATAATTTCTAATAGCCTGGGACTCCTTGGGAAAAACAGAGGAGGTGACACAGACCCCATTTTGGGGAAAACTTCTCTTTTCTTCATAGAACCCCAGGAATTAAAAGTGGATAGGCCAGGCGTGGTGGCTCACACCTGTAATCCCAGCACTTTGGGAGGCCGAGGCGGGTGGATCACGAGGTCAGGAGTTCAAGACCAGCCTGGCCAAGATGATGAAACCTCATCTCTACTAAAAATACAAAAATTAGCTGGGCATGGTGGCAGGTTCCTGTAATCCCAGCTACTTGGGAGGCTGAGGCAGAGAATTGCTTGAACTCCTGAGGCAGAGTTTGCAGTGAGCTGAGATTATACCACTGCACTCCAGCCTGGGCAACAGAGCAAGACTCTGTCTCGAAAAAATAAATAAATAAATAAAAGTGGATAGATGCCTCTCAAAATCTAAGGCTCTGTTCTGTTTTGCATTGCATTACCTGACATTTTGACTTTTGGGGGGTATCAGAAATTACTTTGCATTGGCCGGGCGTGGTGGCTCACACCTGTAATCCCAGCACTTTGGGAGGCCAAGGGGGGCAGATCACCCGAGGTCAGGAGCTTGAGACCAGACTCAACATGGAGAAACGCCGTCTCTACTAAAAATACAAAATTAGCTGGACGTGGTGGTGCATGCCTGTAATCCCGGCTACTCAGGAGGCTGAGGCAGGAGAATTGCTTGAACCTGGGAGGCAGAGGTTGCGGTGAGCCAAGATCACATCATTGTACTCCAGCCTGGGCAACAAGAGTGAAACTCTGTCTCAACAAAAAAGAAATTACTTTGCATTACGAGAGAGTTTTTAGCCTTCATGTATAATAACTAGGTAGGAAATATACTTAAGGGACGGCTAATGGCAGTTATGGGGGGATACTCAGCTCTTCGCATGTTTGGACCAGAGAAACATGCTCTCAGCCACCTAAAAGGTATGGAAACATCTGCAACTCCCACTGAGAGATGAGTCTCCCATGGGAGATGGGCTGTTTATCTATTTTTTGGGATCCAGTATAAAAATGGGCCCCTTAATTATTGGGGATCTGTTTTGCCTTCCAGCTGTGTTTCCTTATTAGGCCCTAGAAACCACATGCTTTTCTGGCATCATTCTTTAAAAGGCTCCACCCTAAAGCCAGTCAGTAATTAACATCCTTGGCGAAATCTCTATGTGTAAGAGTGTATGCTTTTCCTAGCTGTCTTTTTTTTTTTTTTTTTTAGACAAGAGTTTTGCTCTTGTCTCCGAGGCTGGAGTGGCACCCACCACCATTGTCCAGTTAATTTTGTATTTTTATTACAGGTGGGGTTTCACCATGTTGGCCAGGCTGGTCACGAACTCCTGACCTTAGGTGATCCACCCACCTTGGCCTCCCAAAGTGTGATTACAGGCGTAAGCCACCGCACCTGGCCCTGGCTGTCTTAACTGAACTGTTATTCACACCATTTTCCTTGGTCTGAACAAAATATGAATTCTCTATTTTGTTTCATCTAAGAGTTGGCCCTTTGGAAATGTAATTTAGCATTGCTTAGCTGACAATTAGGACAGGGAACAGAAGAAAATAGAAACAAGGTAGAAAGAAAAAAAACAGTAGAGGAGAGAGGTGTGAAGAAAGCTATGAATATGAAGATGTATTTTTGGTAAGGGAAGTTATAAAGAAAAGAAATATTATGTGAGAAAAGATCTTATATGGTAAATCCTTGTCCTAAAGTAGAATGACTGATTATTTAGGAAAGAGGGAAATATAAGACAAGTTAGAAAGTCTAAGCATGTCACACACGGTCATGACAGGGTTCATAAAATGGGAAAGAAAAACTTAAAAACTGGCAAATGAAAAATCTTACAACTATTGGTTCTGCTTCTGTCTGTGTATCTAAGTTTTGTTTTTTGTTCCTGTTTTTGTTTTTCTTGTCTGTGTATTTATATGTGTTGTGTGTGTAGTATTTATATAAAAAGCTCTAATTAATTGGCTTAAAGAAAAGTAAGTGCTGAAATCAAATATTTTGTCAGAAAAATAAAAACTTTAATGCCTTTTAATTCACATGACTTTAGTAATCTTTATGAAATAAAGAAACTTTTCAAGATTATTGGTAAAACACAAACATCTTCAAAACTTAGACATTTAGTCTAAATTAGTCAGGTCAAATACTGTCTTTGCTAGATGGTTTCAGGTTATAAACTACTTCTTTGACTTCTGATACTTGCACAACTTACCTACTTTGTAGCTAGATTCTAGATAAGTCCTGGGGACACATGGAGTTATCCATGCCCCCAACTGTGTTGGAAATAGTGAGACCTTATCTGCATTTCTGTCTGGTGTCCTAGGCTACACACCTGGTACATAAATAAAATTGCGTACTTACCAGGTCTTTCACCAAAAATAAAAGTTGCTAAGAGTTAACATTGTAACATATGTAATTGAGACTACTGGAGAAACAGTTTTACATGCAAGGTATATAAGGAAAGTAGAATGTGTTTTTGGTAAAAGATTATAAGAAAGTATGGGGATATGTTTCTTTCCCTAATTTAGAGAGTTAAAGGATAGGATAAAGCTGATGTTTGAGTAAGTTGTGAAAGGTTTATGAAAGGTTAGTGTTGTAAAAAAAATTATGAGAAGATATTGGCTAAAATTAAAGGGGTATTATTCAATTTATCTGTAAATTGAACATTGGAATAAAAGCATAACATGGCTTTCTTAGAGCGTAGTTCTATTCTTTAGCAACCAAAAAAAACCTGTAAAGTGTTATAAAAGGTTTATAAGAATCTTATCTTATGATCAAATGATTAAGATTAGACAGATTTGTGTATAATTTTTTTTTTTTTTTTTT
>NW_012114644.1:5323314-5324833 GCF_000951035.1 Colobus angolensis palliatus | reverse complement strand
AGGTTCAAGTAAATCTCCTGCCTCTGCCTCCCGAGTAGCTGGGATTACAGGCATGCACCACCACGCCTGGTTAATTTTTTGTATTTTTAGTGAGATTTTTTTTTTTTTGAGATAGAGTCTCACTCTGTCACCCAGGCTGGAGTGCAATGGCACAATCTTGGCTCACTGAAACCTCCGCCTCCGAGGTTCAAGTAAATCTCCTGCCTCTGCCTCCCGAGTAGCTGGGATTACAGGCATGCACCACCACGCCTGGTTAATTTTTTGTATTTTTAGTGAGACGGGGTTTCCCCATATTGGCCAGGCTGGTCTCAAACACCTGACATTATGATCCGCCCACCTCGGCCTCCCAAAGTGCTGGGATTACAGGCATGAGCCACCGTGCCCAGCCAGGTTTTTCCCTTTTTAAAATCTTTGAGTTATCATTTTGGCTAAATGACTTACAGTGTGCCGGGATTCTTTTTTATATCAAGTATTTTAAACCTTTGACATTTGAAAACTTTCCAAAATCAAACTATAAATTGCCTGTTTCTGACTTGATTAATCCTTTAGGTATTAGGTACCCAAAAGTCCAAAAGAGACATATTTGGCTTATTTGGTATATTAAAATCATACAGGAAGCATTGTCAAATATGAAATAGTGTTTGGCTTTCTTTGGGCTGTATTTGTATAAATGTGTTATTGGTATGTTTTCCAAAATTATGCTATAGTCCTATAATACTGATATGACTTAGTGTATATTATCAGTAATAATTATAATTGCTTTGTAAAATTGTTGTATGCCACAGAAGAACCATGACTGCCATAAGAATTTTTGTCATCCACAGACAATTGTTGTCTTACTTTGATCCTCTTTAAAGGGCAGTTTATAAATCAGCTATAGGACTCTGACGAGTACTCTTAAATGCAGGCCTTTGATAACTTTAGAAAGTGTACCATTAAAATAGAGAGGAAAGAACTTCAAAGACTCTCTTGGAAAACTAATGTGTACATAAATGTTGAGTGAAACAGGAATTAATTGCATAGACTGAACTAACAAAAGACGAAAATAATCTTTTTATGACTTTTTGCCTAAAACATTGCTGATCCTTTCTGTCTTTTCAGAGTCAAGAATACTTTTCTTTTGAGCTATTTACAGCTTTTAACAAGTAAAATATATTCCTATAAACAAAATTTGGAGCATATTTCTTTCTCTCTACCTCCTTTCTCCAAAATTTGGAAACTGTAAGTAGTCTTAACGATGGCAATATTTGCACAAGTACAATAAGAATCTGTTTTCTTTCGTAACAGGACACCACTGGAGACAATGGTTATTTTATGAAGGCTTTGACTGGAATGGCATGCCAGGTGC
Source organism: Colobus angolensis palliatus (assembly GCF_000951035.1). Classification (NCBI taxonomy): domain Eukaryota; kingdom Metazoa; phylum Chordata; class Mammalia; order Primates; family Cercopithecidae; genus Colobus; species Colobus angolensis. The sequence goes on along the minus strand of NW_012114644.1, from coordinate 5,323,485 downwards.
AAAAAGACTACTTTTAAGGAATCAAAAGTTGACTTACAGAGTCAGAAAAAGCCCCCTGGGAAAACTGGCCTCGTGCCTTGTCTATGCAATCCTTGTACAGGGATCCTGACCTGTGGTAAGTAAAGAATGTCACTTTCTAAAAAATGTCTCTTTTTTTTTTTTTTTTTTTTT
>NW_012114644.1:5313015-5322544 GCF_000951035.1 Colobus angolensis palliatus | reverse complement strand
AAAAAAAAAGAGCCTATATGGCAAATAATTACTCTTGCTGCACTGTATACAAATAATCAGACCTGGTATAATAAGACTAAAACTTAGTTTGCAAATAAATGAGTCCTACCATGATTTGTTTTTAATAAAAATGGGAATTAGAGAAAAATTATTTTTCAGAAACTGTGATACACCTGTTATTAGACTCTAGTCTCATCTGTTGCTTTTTAAGTTTTTTCTGCATTTTAGACTGACTCTGCTTCTTCCTGTGAACCAACCAGTGATCTCTGGCTGCTGCTCAGAAGAAACAAAAGGGGAAGGTAATGTAAAAATCTGGATCAATATCTTAATTCTGGGCAAGTATTGGAATCAGCTAGTGACTCTGTATCAGCTTGGTTCCAACAACTGCCCCATTCATGAAACACTTTCTTATTTAGTTCACTTGGAATAATTTTACTTATTTTGCTTTACTTTTGTGGAATATATTGCTCTCATATTCTTTGTGTAAAAATGCAAGATAAGCTTATTCAACGTTTTCTTAAATTGAGTACTTAATTATGTTTCAGATATCACCTGTTGTCAGAACTCAGCGTTATGAAGGGCCCTCACCATACTGAAGTCTTCTGACTGAGCTCCTCTCTACCCTGGATACAAGAGACCCTAATAGGCAGGAATATCATTGCCCCTATTCAGCCTAAAGAAGTTACAGTAGATGGATCTTTGCCCCTCTGCAACCCTTAGGATTAAAGATTCCCTTGTAAAAAGGAGGGGGGAAATATGTCAGAGGTCTTCGAACCAGAGCAACTCCATCTTGAACAGGGTCTGGGTAACATAAAGCTGAGACCTGCTGGGCTGCATTCCTAGATTAGGCATTCTTAGTTGCAGGATGAGACAGGAGGTCGGCACAAGATACAGGTCACAAAGAACCCGTTGATAAAATAGGATGCAGTAAAGAAGCTGGCCAAAACACACCCAAACCAAGATAAAGATGGAACTGACTTCTGGTTGTCCTCATTGCTCTTTATACACAAATTATAATGGTGACCATGCTAGAAGACACTCCCACCAGTGCCATGACAGTTTACAAATACCATGGCAATGTCTAGAAGTTACCCTAAATGGTCAAAAAGGAAAAGGAACCCTCAGTTCCAAGAAATCACCACCCCTTTTCTGGAAAACTCATGAATAATCCACCCCATATGTAGCGTATAATCAAGAAATAACCATAAAAATATCCAACCAGCAGCCCTCAGGGCTGCTCTACCTATGGAACAGCTATTCTTTTGTTTCTTCTCTAATAAACTTGCTTTCACTTTACTCTATGGACTTACTCTGACTTCTTTCCTGTGTAACATCCAAGAACCCTGTCTTGGGGACTCGATCAGGACCCCATTCTGGTAATAATATGACCCAACAATTCCACTCCTAGGTATATACCCAAGAGAAATAAAAACATGTCTATACAAAAACTCACACACAAATGTCCATGGCTGGGCTTGATGGCTCACCCCTGTAACCCCACCACTTTGGGAGGCTGGGGTGGGCAGATCACTTGAGCTCAGGAGTTCAAGACCAGCCTGGCCAACATGATGAAACCCTGTCTCTACTAAAAATACCAATATTAGCTGGGTGTAGTGGTGTGCACCTGTAATCCCAGCTACTCAGGAGGCTGGGCCAGGAGAATCATTTGAACTGGAAAGGCAGAGGTTTCAGTGAGACGAGCAACACTCTATTTCTTAGGGAAAAAAAAAAATGTTCATAAGCAGCATTATTTGTAATAGCCAAAAGCAGAAACAACTCAAATGTCCACCAACTGATGAATGGATTTACAAAATGTATATACATACAATGGAAGATCATTTGGCAATAAAAAGAAATGGGGCTGGGCACAGTGGCTCATACCTACAATCCCAACAATTTGAAAGGCCGAGGTGGGAGGATCGCTTGGGCCCAGTGTTTGAGACCGCCCTGGGTAATATAGTGAGACTTCATCTGTATAGGAAAAAAATTTTAAGTAAAAAATAAAAAGAAATACAGTATTGATACATGATACAACATGGATAAAGCTTGAAAATATTATGCTAAGTGAAACAGGCCAGTCACAAGAACACATATTATTCCATTTATATGAAATATTGAGAACAGGCAAGTTCACAGAAACAAAAATGTAGATTAGGGTTCCCAGAGGCTGGAGAAAGGAGGCTGAAGGGTGGCGTGAAAAAAGGAGTGATTACTAATGGGTATAGGGTTTCTTGTTGGGGCGATGAATATGTTCTGAAGACTGATTATGGTGACAGTTACACAATTCTGTGACTATGCCAAAAATCAGGCACTTGTTCTTCAAGTCATCCATTTGGGGGTCTTCCAAGCATACTTTCTCTTTTTTCATTTTCTAAAGACTTTTAAAAATAAACTTCCGGTCAGGCGCGGTGGCTCACACCTGTAATCCCAGCACTTTGGGAGACTGAGGCGGGTGGATCATCTGAGGTCAAGAGTTGGAGACCAGCCTGGCCAACATGGTGAAACCCCGTCTCTACTAAAAATACAAAAAAAAAAAAAAAAGCTGGGCGTGGTGGCAGGCGCCTGTAATCCCAGCTGCTCAGGAGGTTGAGGCAGGAGAATCGTTTGAACTCGGAAGGCAGAGGTTGCAATGAGCCAAGATCACGCTATTGTACTCCACCCGGGACGACAAGAGCAAGACTCCGTCTTAAAAATAAAATAAAATAAACTTCCACTCTTGCTCTGGAAAAAAAAATCATTGAGGAATAGAATATACTTTAAATGGGTGAGTGGTATGGCATATAAATTATATCTCAATAAAGCTGTTTTTTTAAGGGAAAAAAAAAAAAAGAACATTGAAGCCGGGATAAAGACTGTACCAGCTGGACAGAGTTTAGATTCAGTTGTAATATCCCATAAGCCCATTAAGACCCATAGCCAACCTGTAAAACTGCAATAATCTGAACTTTGGCTTTACTTTAAAAAAAAAACTAACATTGAGGCCTAGGACCTCATTTTTGGTCATTCTCTACCAGCTCTGTACCACTTGTTTAATTGATTTAATGAGAAACATACCCAAAGTAACAATGTGTATTTACTGAGCATCTATTATGTGATAGCTACTTTTCTAGGACCCAGGATTCAACAGTGAGACATGCAGTCCCTGTATACAAAATGCTTATGCTACATTCACCACGTAATCTTGAGAGGGCATGGTAAGCGCTACACAGCGGTAAGTACTGGGTACTTTAGAAGCATGACCTGGGGTTGGGGTGTTAGCATAGCATAGCACAAAAGAAGTGATGTCTAAACCAAAGATAACTAACATTGATAGGAAAGAGACATAATGAGAGCATTCTAGGCAGACAGAATAAGTGCAAAGGCCCAGACACAGTAGAGAACAGGGGTATTTAAGGAATTAAAGTAGTGTTGTGTACCCGGAGTACAAGAATGGGGGTAAGGTGGGGGCAGGATTAGCACAGATGAAGCTGGAGAAGACTGAGCTCTTTTAAACTTGTAATATGACAAAAAAAAAAAAAGGCTTGGGGGCCCTATTGAAGAGATCAAAGTGCATCCTGAGGGCAACAGAGAACCATTTAAAGGGCTTTAATATTGGGGGAAAATGTGATTAGAATTTTGTTTCATACACCCACTCCACTCACACTGCAGAAAATGAATTAGAGTGGCATGGAATTGGACTAAAGACAAAAAAGTGGAATCACAGAGAAGGCTGTTGCAGTGATCTGGAAAAGGAAATGCCTGAATCAGTAGTGTGAGTAAGGTTGGAAAAAGAAGTGGACAGCTTGAGAGATATTTAGCAGGTAGTATTGTCAAGACTGAGTGATTGACTAGATGTGGGGGTGATAAAAGAGTAATCAAAGATGGTGGCCAGATTTCTGGGGTGGATCACTGTGGGGAACCATCCACCTAGGCTACAGTGCAGTCGTGTGATCACAGTTCACTGCAGACTCAACCTCTGGGGCTCAAACAATCCCCACCTCCTGAGTAGCTGGTATATAGGCACATGCCACCATGCCGAGCTAATTTTATTTTTTAAGACATGAGGTCTCATGTTGCCCAGGTCACAAGTGTTAGCCATCGTGCCTGGCCATCTCTCTCTTTAAATAGAGATGGAGTCCTACTCTTTGCTTGGTCACAAACTCCTGGACTCCAGCAATCCTCCCGCCTCAGCCTCCCAAAAGTGCTGGGATTACAGGTGTGAGCTGCTGCACCTGGCTAAAATTTCATTTTAAACAATCAGGTTTAGAGGCAAGTTAAATTCAGTTTTTTTGGACATGTTGCATATTCAAAAGTAGATGCCCAATAAACTGTTGAGATATACAATTCAAGAGAGATGGAGGGCTGGGTGCCATGGCTCACGCCTGTAATTCCAGCACTTTGGGAGGCCAAGGCAGGAGGATCACTTGAGGTCAGTAGTTCAAGACCAGCCTGGCCAACATGGTGAAATGCTGTCTCTACTAAAAATACAAAAACTAGCCAGGTGTGGTGGTGGGCACCTGTAATCTCAGCCACCTGGGAGGCTGAGGCATAAGAATCACTTGAACCCAGAAGGCGGAGGATTCGGTGAGCAGAGATCATGCCACTGCACTCCAGCCTGGGCGATAGAGGGAGACTGTGTCTCAAAAAAAAAAAAAAGAGAGAGAGAGAGAGCGAGAGAGATGGAGGACAGGCACAGTGGCTCACACCTATAAGCCCAGTGCTTTGAAAGGCTTAGGTAGCTGAATAGCTTGAAGCCAGAGGAGTTACAAGATCAGACTGTGCAACATAGTGAGACACTGTCTCTACCAAAAAAAAAAAAGTTTTTAATTAGCTGGGCACAGTGGCTCACACCTATAATCCCAGCACTTTGGGATGCTTAAGTGGAAGGATTACTTGAGCCCAGGAGTTCAAAGTTATAGTGAGCTATGATCGCACCACTGCATTCTAGCCTGGGCGAAAGAGTAAGACCCCATCTCTATTCAAAGAGAGAGAGAGATGGCCGGGTGCGATGGCTCACACCTGTAATCCCAGCACTTTGGGAAACTGAGGTGGGTGGATCAAAAGGTCAGGAGATCAAGACCGTCCTGGCTAACATGGTGAAACCCGATCTGTACTAAAAATACAAAAAATTCGCTGGGCATGGTGGCAGGCACCTGTAGTCCCAGCTACATTCTCCTGCCTGCTGAGGCAGGAGAATGGCATGAACCTAGGAGGCAGAGGTTGCAGTGACCAGAGATCGCGCCACTGCATTCCTGCCTGGGTGACAGAGCGAGATTCCCTCTCAAAAAAAAAGAGAGAGAGAGAGAGAGAGAGATGGGCCATTCATCAGGTATCAATTATAACTGAAGTCACACAGGGAACATGAGTATACAGAAAGAGAAGAGGACATAAGGACAGAACCCTAAAGACCACTGACATCAGAGAAGGTTGTAAGGAAAACTCGAAAGGAACAGCCAGAAAGGTAGAAGAGAACCCAACAGCATGAGGGCCAGAGCAGCAGTTCCAAAGCAAAGCACTGGCAGACTGTGGTAAGTGTGCTGCAACACCAAGTAAAACAAGGGTGAGAAAGGGTCATTCTATCTTGCAACTGTGTCATCATTGGCGCCCCTGGTAAGAGTAGTTTTGGTTGCACAACAGGAATAAATCTACTCCAGGATGCTCAGGAGTAGATGGGAGATAAGTAAATGGAGATAGTAACTACAAACTCTTTTTAAGTATTAGTTTAGGCCAGGCACGGTGGCTCAAGCCTGTAATCCCAGCAATCTGGGAGGCCGAGGCGGGCGATCACCTGAGGTCAGGAGTTTGAGACCAGCATGGCCAATACAGTGAAACCCCATCTCTACTAAAAATATAAAAATTAGTCGGGCATGGTAGTACATGCTTGTAGTCCCAAGCTACTTGATAGGCTGAGGCAGGAGAATTGCTTGAACTCAGTAAGAGGAGGTTTCAGTGAACCGAGATTGCACCACTGCACTCCAGCCTGGGCAAAAGAGTGAGATACCATCTCAAAAAAAAATAATAACAACAATAAATAAATAAATAAATGTTAGTTTCTAAAAAAAAGAAGAGAGTGATACGGTAGAAGCCAGTAAGAGGAGTAGAGTTCAAAAGAGGATATTTTTAATATAAGACAGGCTTAAATTTTTAATATAAGACAGGCTTAAATATTAAAATATTGAAACAGATGCAGAGTTTTTGGTTTCCTATTATGATCATGCTCTTTCTTCTAACTACTTCCTTCCTTCTCACAGGAAATTATTACCAAAATACCAGGCATTGAGCCTAGTCCTGCGGTTTGCTGCATAGAATGCCAGTCACTGAGTCAACAAGTATTGCCAGGAAGAAGGGCTTGAATTGGGTGCTGCAATGAAGGACAACAGGAGATAAAGTCTCAAATCCGTGTCTCTGATGGACTGAAATTGGGGAGTTTATATAGCAGGGAAAGTGGGAAAACAGGAATTAGGGAGGGGTAGGGAAGCAGTCATGATGGATGAGTCTGGTATCTTATTGTCTGGGTGTGAGGATCTGATAAGTTTCAGTTCCTTGCCTGAGGGTAGGTTTCCTAAGGAAGGAACTCAGATGAGACAAATATAAGTTTTTTAAGACTAGGGAAGGTCAATTTCTATGTTTATTCAAAAAACCTGTAAATATTAGTCCTGTGGAACAGTTGTGCTTGTTTCAAAATCTGGAAGGGAAGAGCTAGCTGAAGATAAGATAGATCCTAAGTATTTTAAGGCAGACCAACATAGAGGTCCTGACTTACCAACATTTCAAACATACTGCCTCCATAACACGTTAAAATCTGCCCTCCTATAACCAGGTCTTTTCTCTGCTTATGACCACATATAATATAAAACTGCTGATTTGCTCATCATCTTTTAAACAAATCATATTCTTCTAAAATACGACTTTCAAAACTATAAATAGTTGCTAATTTAGAAAAATCCAGCGGAGACTGCAAATGGTTTCCTACTTTCTCTCTTCTTATGTTAGCAGTAGAATCTCCATTGCTACTTCTGTGGGAGTGCTTGTTTGTTAATGTTTTGAGAGAAACTGTGGTTTCCTTTTCTTTTTTTTTTTTTGAGATGGAGTCTTGTTGCCCAGGCTGGGGTGCAGTGGTGCGATCTCAGCTCACCACAACCTCTGCCTCCCGAGTTCAAGCAATTCTCCTGCCTCAGCCTCCTGAGTAGCTGGGATTACAGGTATGCACCACCATGCCCAGCTAATTTCATATTTTTAGTAGAGACAGGGTTTCTCCATGTTGGTCAAGCTGGTCTCGAATTCCCTACCTCAGGTGATCCGCCCCCCTCACCCACTCAAAGTGCTAGGATTACAGGCGTGAGCCACCACACCTGGCGAAACTGCAGTTTCAAAGATGGAAAAGGGAAGAATCTGTCAAAGCAGTAAGTGCACAGGAATGCTAACCCTAGGACTGACTCCAGGTAGGGTTGAGTAACTCCCATTGGGCAGTTACTCAAAGATTTTGCCCCCACTCTGCCTAAAATTTTCATCCCACTTTATTAAACTACACGATATTTCATCTAATTCATTTAGCAAATGGTTCTGAGAAGACTGCAGAGCTTTCAGCTATACATGAATCACTTGTACAAACTGCTTTACCCCACCACCTAGTTTCTATCTAACACACTGAGTTGGGAGCTTTAATGGGAGTGGGGTAGGGTTGGGAAAATGACTCAAAAGCAAAGGAAATTTCAGCCATAAATGAGGAACAAGATAGGCCTGGACCAGATATTAAAGTAGAGGGATAAGGGTAGCATCAAAGTCCTATATACCTCAAATCTTAGAAGAGGGAGAAGAGTTTATAAGAACAGCATCATTTTAAAGTGTGCCTCATGTTAATCCTGTGCCAGGAATGGTAGATAACTCTTCTCCCTTCCCTGGGATATTTCTAACATTTAGAACCCAAGTGTAGTAGGGTTCTCCAGAGAAGCAGAACCAACAAGGTGTGTGTGTGTGTGTGTGTGTGTGTGTGTGTGTGTGTGTTTGTATATAAAAAGAGCTACATTATAAAGAACTGTCTCACACAATTATGGAGGCTGACAAGCCCCATGAGCTTCAGGGTGAGCTGGAAAGCTAGAGACCCAAGAGAGCTAGTTGTATAGTTTCAGTTTCAGTCCAAAGGCCAGCAAGGCTCAAGAGCTGATGATTCAGTTTGAGTTTGGAGACAGGAAGAAGCCAATATCCCAGTTGGAAAGTGGTCAGGCAGGAGGAATTCCTTTACTCAAGGGAGGATAAGTCTTTTTGTGGCCTTCGACTGATTGGATGAGGCCCACCCATATTAGGGAGAGCAATCTACTTTATTCAATCTATCAATTTAAATTTTAATCTCATGCAAAAATATCTTCACAGAAATACCCAGAATAGGCTGGGAGCAGTGGCTCAGGCCTGTAATCCAGCATTTTGGGAGGACAAGGCAGGCGGATCATGAAGTCAGGAGTTCGAGACCAGCCTGGCCAACATGAAGAAACCCCATCTCTACTAAAAATACAAAAATTAGTCAGGCGTCGTGGCATAAGCCTGTAATCCCACCTACTCAGGAGACTGAGGCAAGAGAATTGCTTGAACTTAGGAGGTGGAGATTGCAGTAAGCTGAGATCGCGCCATTGCACTCTAACCTGGGTGACAGAGCAAGATTCCATCTTGGGAATCTTTTACTTACACGGCAAGTAAACTTGAGTTTTATTTATTTTATCCTCTGGTTTAATTACATAATTTTTTTTTTTACATTAAGTTCCAGGATACATGTGCAGAATGTGCAGGTTTGTTACATAGGTATATATGTGCCATGGTGGAAATATTTATTTTTTTAAGCATAATTTTACCAAATAATAAAAACAGAAGGAAATTGAGATTAGAGGGAGGTGTTTAAAGAGAGGTTATAGAGTAAAAGATTTGATGCTGGAGTGGTTCAGGTGCAATAAGAAGAATTTAGGGAGAAATGTAGTTCATTATTGGAGGGTAAATGATGTGGTGCCTGAGGGCTGTATGTTACCTCTTAACAATTTTTGTCCTTCAGATGGAAACTCTTGAAGTTTAATTTTTCATAAAAGTCATATACTTATATAATAAAGCTACTGATTTCCAAAAAAAAAAAAAAAAAGAAAGAAAGAAACACCCAGAATAGTGTCTGACCAAATACCTGGCAACATCATGGTCCAGCTAGGTTGACAAGTAGAAGTAACCATAACACTAAGTTAGTAATACAGCTCAGCCACATTGTCCACTCAACATTTACAAAGACCTGTGCTAGACACTCTGGAATACTCATAGCTAAATTACATATGATTCCTTCCTTCTAGTGTAAGAATGATAACCCATATATAATTCTAGGTAAAGAACATTAAGTACCACAAGGGGGTCTAAAAATTGAGATGACTTGGATAGGGAGAGATTATTTTTTCCATAAGGTTTCATGAAAAGCATTTCATCAGGGCACTGAAGAATGAGATAATGGCATAAAGGAGACTAGTTTAACTGTTACTTATTTATTTATTTATTTATTTATTTATTTATTTATTTATTTATTTAT
>NW_012114644.1:5311351-5312504 GCF_000951035.1 Colobus angolensis palliatus | reverse complement strand
CTCTGTCTCAAAAAAAAAAAAAAAAAAAAGACAAGGTTTCACTACATTGCTCAGGTTGCTTTAGAACTCCTGGGCTCAAGTGATCCTCCCACTTTAGCCTCCCAACGTGCTGGGATTACAGGTGTGGGCCACTGCACCATGCCAATTTTATTCTTTTTTTTTTTTTTTTCCAGAGACAAGGTCTCACTCTGTCGCCCAGGCTGGAGTGTAGTGGCACAATCATGGCTCACTCAGCCTTGACCCTGGGCTCAAGTGATCCTCTCACCTCAGCCTCCCAAGTAGCTGGGACAGCAGGTGCATGCACCACACCTGGTTGATTTTTTAATGGAGATCTTGCTATGTTGTCCAGGCTGCTCTTGGATTCCTGGCCTCAAGCAGTCTTCCTACCTTGGCCTTCCAAAGTGTTGGGATTACAGGCATCAGCCACTGTGCCAGCCAAATGTATTTTAAAGTATATGAGGAAGAACAAAAGCGATTTGTATAACAGGAGATAGCAAAAGGAATTCAGAACTTCCCAATCTCCCCAGTAGGTCTTTCTAAAAACCTTTGGCCCAGAATCTTTCTGAAACTGTTTCAGTTCAACTGCTAAATACTTCTGGGAAGTAACTTACTTCCATTCTGCTAATTCCTGCCATTTCCTAGAGCTTCCCTCCTTCTCAGGCCTTAGATATGCCCAGTACCCCATTAGGCTCTAGATTTAAAAGGCTTTTGAAGAGGAATCTGAGCATCTAATCAACATTTACAGCATATTTCATGAAACATATTTCAAATACAAAACAATGAATTTCAAATTTATGAAACTAATATCTATCATTGCCTAGCATGTATCATGTATTGTGATAAGTCCAGGGACTACAAAAATGAGTAAAAATATGTTTCCTGCCCTAAAGGAAGCCACTGTCAACTTTGGAACAAAGACTCTTCACAAAATGGAAAATGCCTGTGGAGACATCTTGAGAAGAGCCAAACATATCTTCTGGCCGGGCACAGTGGCTCACGCCTATAATCTCAACACTTTGGGAGGCTGAGGTAGGGGGATCATTTGAGGTCAGGAGTTCAAGACCAGCCTGGCCAACATGGTGAAATCTCATCTCAACTAAAAATACAAAAATTAGCTGGGCGTGGTGGTGCACACTTGTAATCCCAGCTACTC
>NW_012114644.1:5303956-5306476 GCF_000951035.1 Colobus angolensis palliatus | reverse complement strand
CCAGTGCAAACACGGCCCAGTGCAAATACATTTCTCCATATATCTCAGCTTGGGAAATCCCCGATAAGGGCGCTGCCGTTTGTAGTTTTACTAAAAGCACGGAAACCAATAGATAACTGCTAAATGTATAAACTTAATATGTTAACCAATTGTAATGCTGTAACCTAAAGAATTCCCTTGTTCCCTGTTCCTCTGTAACCTTACAAGTCCTATTTCCATCGGGCTATAAAAAGCCAGCGCACGCATTGTTCGAGGCCCTCTTGTATGTTGTGGAACGGAGGGACCAAGTTCGAACTTGCATTAAAGATCCTTGCCGCTTGGCTTTGACTCTGGACTCTGGTGGTCTTCTTTGGGGAATAAACGGTCTGGGCATAACAGCAAGTACCACAGGCAAGATCCCTAAAGATGGAAAGGGGCATCCCAGAGAAGAAAGCAGCAATCACAGCTAACGCAACTTATCCTGCTTCTGGGCTTCATCTTCCCCCAACTCACTGATTCAATCTGTCCTCCACTTTGACAGTCAAAGAGATCACCCGAAAACACAAGTCTGCTAATGTCAATGATACTGCCTTTGGAAACATTATAACAGCGAAAAAAATATGGCAGTAAGAGATCTTATCTAACCCATGCTCCCCCATCTTGCCTTTCCCTTAATCATTCTTATGCTTAGGCTAAACTAACTTTGGGAGACATTTAGCTTATAGTTTAAATGATAAGAAACCTTCCCCAAAACTCAACCACCTATGAACGGCCATCGGGCTAGGGGGAGGAGAGGAACCTGAATTCTGCTAAGCTGTAGACTGGTCACCAGATATGCCCTGCACATAACATCACTGTTGTAAATTGGCCTTTTGAGGTATCTTTTCAGGTTTTTTGCATGTCTGACACCCAGAGCTCCACCTGGACCTGCCAACTCCACTCCTGTGGCCCTATCCAGAAGCAACTCAGCTCAAGAGAGCAGCTTCAAGACCCTATGATTTCATCCCCACCCAAACCAATCAGCAGCAAGTACCCATTACATGGCCACTCCAACTCCTTCCCCTAAACTGCCTTTGAAAAACCTCTAAACTATGAGCTGAAGATGAGGCTGATTAGAATAACAATTCCATCTCCCATGTGGTGTGGCCAGCCTTGTGTCAATTAAACATTTTTGTCCCACCCCCATAAACTCTTTCTTTATTGCAATGCTGTGGTCATTATTTGTGCAGCGGGCAGGAAGAACCCACTGGGTGGTTACATCAATCCCCTGCCTAAAATCTAGGTGTAGTTCTCCATCACCTTGAGGATAAAATCTAAACTTTTTCACCAAGCATACCAGGCTCTTCATAATCTGGTCCCTGATTATTCCTAATCACTGTCCCTGTATACTATCTGTGACAACAGGCTCAGCTACTTGCAGTTCCCCGAACACATCACTGACTTTGCACTCCCTCACATCACTTGACTTCGCATGTATTGTTCCCTCTGCCTAGACAGCCCTCCTCTCAATTTCTACTCCTCTTTGAGAACTTAGCTCTTAAAAATAGAAAGAAAAAAGAAGAAAAGGTTTCACTGTTCTCAGCATTCTCATCCCAGGATGAGTTAGTGAGCCCTCCCCTGTGCTCTTATAACACTTGTTTTGTCCTTTAATCATAACGCTTGTCATTCTTTTTCTTTTTTGAGACATAATCTCACTCTTGTTGCCCAGGCTGGAGTACAGTGGCATGATCTCAGCTCACTGCAACTTCCGCCTCCCGAGTTCAAGCAATTCTCCTGCCTCAGCCTCCCAAGCAGCTGGGACTACAGGTGCCCATCAACACGCCTGGCTAATTTTTGTATTTTTAATAGAGATGGGGTTTCTCCATGTTGGTCAGGCTAGTCTCAAACTCCTGACCTCAGGTGATCCGCCTGCCTCAGCCTCCCAAAGTGCTGGGATTACAGGCATGAGCCACTGTCCCCAGCCCATGCTTGTCATTCTATTCTGTAAATGTTTGACTTGTCTTCCTTATAAGACTATGAGCTCCTTAAGGGCCACCATGTTTTTATTCCCATTAATATACTCAGTACCTAATATAGTGCTTTGTATCTAGTAAGCATTCAGGAAACTACATGCTTATTAAGGAATTCAATGAATGAATGAATAGCACCAAACATTTACTGGATTCCATGTGTGAGACACATGGTAAAGTGTTAAACTTAATCAATGTATTGAGTTTGCAAAAGGAAAATAAAATCTTGGGATCCCAAATTCACTATACCAAAGGGAAAAGTTAAGCTTGGGAACTGAGTCATGCAGAAACTGCCTTCTTTTTGTTCCTAAACAGACAGCTGTAATTTCACAGGCTTACATTATAATGTAGATCTGTTGAGCACTAGATAAATGCATAATTGACTCCCCCACCCCCATTCCTTTTTTTTTTTCACATGTAAAATGTGAATTCACTGAGTGCTAATGTAAAACAGTTACATTCACTTGGGAGCCTCCCAAGAATGTAATTGTTTGCCTCACTGCCTACCCTCCTTTTTCTTTTTCTTTCCTCC
>NW_012114644.1:5302789-5303765 GCF_000951035.1 Colobus angolensis palliatus | reverse complement strand
GGGGTTTCACAGGGTTAGCCAGGATGGTCTCGATCTCCTGACCTCATGATCCGCCCGTCTCGGCCTCCCAAAGTGCTGGGATTACAGGCTTCAGCCACCGCGCCCGGCCCTCTTTCTCCTTTAAATATTGAAGTCCTCAAAACCATCTTTGGAAAAAGCAAGGCCACAGATTCTACTGCAACAGGTCTCTTTTTCTCCAGGTGCATCCTCAACCTTGGCAAAATAAACCTCTACATTGATTGAGATCTGTCTCAGGCAATTTTTGGTTTATACGTATCTATAATATAAATAGTATCTGGCCAGATACTAAAAAAATCAGTAACTGCAGGTGCAGTGGTTCATGCCTGTAATCCTAACACTTTGGGAGGCCCAGGTGGGAAGATCATTAAGCCCAGGAGTTCAAGACTAGCCTGGGAAACATGAGGAGACTCTCTGTCTCTACAAAGAAGAAAGAAGAGAGAAAAGAGAAGAAAGAAGGAGGAGGAAAAGGAGGGAGAGGAGGGGGAGGGGGAAGGAGGAGGAGGAAAAGGAAAAGAAAAGAGAAAGGAAAAGAAAGAATGAGGAGGCCTAAATTTGGAAAAAAAAAAAAACAAAAAAAAAAACTCTGAGAAAGCACCTGCCTAACCTCCCTCAGGAGACTCTGGTGAAAAGCAAATGTGATAATGCCTGTGAAACTACTTTGTAAATTGAAAAACTATACAAAACACCTAAAGAGAAACAATAATGTTATTTCTGCCCTTCTTAGGTTATTTCAGAACAGGAATGGTATAAACCTAAAGCCTACCAAATAATCACTCCTTTCCTGAAACATTTTATCAATTTATTCACTTCTCCAGGTGCCCCAAGATAGGTGTCTCCTGAGATGTATCTTGCAGAACTCAAACTGTTAATAGAGTTATAATGTCAAAGTACCTATAACATACAATAAAGGCCTTCCTCATCCACACAGAGTCTCTCACAAGAGGCCTCTTCCCTG
>NW_012114644.1:5294879-5302638 GCF_000951035.1 Colobus angolensis palliatus | reverse complement strand
AGAGATGGGGTTTCACTGTGTTAGCCAGGATGGTCTCGATCTCCTGACCTCGTGATCCGCCCGTCTCGGCCTCCCACAGTGCTGGGATTACGGGCTTGAGCCACCGCGCCCGGCCTGATATTGCACTGGCTTTCTAAACAATACTCCACCTACAGTTTTTCCCTTTCATACCAATTCTGCATTTTATCATTAAAATAATCTTCCTGGCCAGGTGCGGTGGCTCACGCTTGTAATCCTAGCACTTTGGGAGGCCAAGACGGGAAGATCACAAGTTCAAGACCAGCCTGGCCAATATGGTGAAACCCCATCTCTACTAAAAATACAAAAATTAGCTGGGCATGGTGGCATGTGTCTGTAATCCCAGCTACTCGGGAGGCTGAGGCGTGAGAATTGCTGAACCCGGGAAGGCGGAAGTTGCAGTGAGCCAAGATCACACACCACTGCACTCCAGCCTCGTGACAGAGCAAGACGCCATCTCAAAAACAAATAAATAAATAAAGATAAAAATAAAATAGTTTCCCTGTATCATAGAATCATAAACTCTCTAGCTAGAGAAACTCCTCTACAATCACATGATCCAAACTTCTTACTGTATAGATGAGGGATCTAAGGTACAGAGAAATTAAAAGAATACGTGACCAAATCAAGGTCATCATATGAATGTCATTCCCCTCCTCAAAAACCTTCAGGTAAATTCCAAACTCCTTAGCACAGCATTCAAAGCTCTTTACAACCTGACCTCAACCCACCTATTCAATCTCATCTCCCTCTCATATCCCCTACAAGCCCTTGGTTCCAATCTGTTTTCTTCCCTATCCTCTGAACTGATGCTACTTGGCCTCATTCTGTTCTTTCTCTGGAGTGTCCCTCCACCTTCTTCTCCAGTCTTTGCAGGTTTGCAACACTCTCTTGGTCAGAAAGCCTTCCCTGGCTTAGCCCATAGGGCAGCTCTCATACCTCTGAACTCCCAAAGCCTTCACAGTCCATGACACTTGTTGGCTGATGTTATTGTGAAAGTTTCCCATTCACAATAATTGCACCTCAGATAAACATCATTGGTTTCAATAACACCACTGCGCACAACCAGCCAGTATTATGTTACATGCATTTCCAACATTGTGATTTACATGATTTTCTATCTTATTACCTCTCATCCCATCTAGACTGCAACCTCCTTAAAGGCAAGAGATTGCACTTTATATTTTTCCACAGCCCCCTAATGCACCTCACCTGTGACTGTGAGTGTTTACTGAGCACCTATAGTGTGTAAGTTGCTGTTCTATGGCCTTTGCGTACGTGATGTCATTTGATCCTCATAATTCAGCCAGGCACAGTGGCTCATGCCTGTAATTCCAGAATTTTAGGTGGCTGAGGTGGGAGGATTGCTTGAGCCCAGGAGTTTCAGATGAGCCTGGGCAACACAGAGAGACTTCGTCTCCACAAGAAATTTAAAAATTAGCCAGGCATGGTGTTGCACACCTGTAGTCCAAGCTACTTGGGAGGCTGAGATGGGAAAATTGCTTGAGCCCAGGAAGATGAGGCTACAGTGAGCTGTGATCAAGCCACTGCATTCCAGCCTGGTAACAAAATGAGACTCTGTCTCAAAAAAGATCCTCATAATTTTCTCACAAATGAGAAAAGTGAGGCTCAGAAAAGAGTAAACTGTCAAGATCACACAACTTAACTAAAAAGTGGCAGAGCTATAGTGAAACGCAGATTCCTCGGCTTCCAAAAAAACATTTAGCCAAAAACCATGCTGCCTCTAACCCAGTTGGTGACTTGAATGGGACAGGTGTGCCGGAACTGCTCAGTGACTGACCAAGCCATTCATAAGCCCAGGCAGAGCGCCAAAGTATACATGACAAGGAATCAGAGCAGGCTTGATGCTCTCTTCCTCTGAAGCCCAGATTTGGGTTTCCCCAGGTCCCTGCAGGGTCTCCTTAGTTTCTTGGCACTGACTGTTCATCTTGTGCCAATTTAGGCAGAGGCCCCACTCTGTTTCCCAGGTAGCTTATCTGGGAGCGCTGACCAAATGGGTAAGACAGCAGGATACAAAAAGCCAGATTCCTCTGAAGCAGTGAGAAAAGTGATTCTTGAGCAACTGGCTCACTGGAAGGGAGCCCTTTCCTATGGCCACCCTACTCCTGTGTTTTCCTTTCGGGGCCTGTTAGGCCTGTCAGGCAACTTTGGGATTAGGGAAACAAGACTTTTGCCAACAAACTGTGTCTAACAGAGTTGGAGTGGAAGAAGCCCTGACACCTTGCAAACCCCGGGACAACGGGAAGACCCGTCTCTCTCCTGCCTTGCCATGACTGAGGGCCACATCCTCCATGTGCCTGTGGGGAAGCACAGCTTGGAAAATAGGCTTTTTTACCCTGGTGGCAACAGCTGCCATTTACTGACATCAGTTATTTAATTTAATAACTGATTACCAAGCTCTATACCTGGTGCTTTAAATGTTTGTGTTTTGTTGTTGTTGTTGTTTCCGTCCCACCCCCCCATCCTTGTTAACATTCTGTGGACCACAGTCCAGTGCAGTAGTTAAGGACACAGGCTCTGAGGTCGGGCTTCCATGTTCAGAATCCCAGTTCCACAACTTAAGAATTGTGTTAATGTGGGCATGCTGCTTAACTTCTCTACGCCTCAGTTTTCCTATCTGAGAAATGACAACTACAATAGTACCTAATTCCTAGAGATGTATGGGGATTAACTATATTAATAAATATAAAGTGCTCAATACAGTAGCTATTATTATAACTATTACATGGTATCATCTTCATTTTACGGATGTTGCAATTGAGCCCTAGAGAGCTTAAGTCAGTTGCCCAAGATCACACAGATAATAGAGAACAAAGTGGATTTAAATCCAGGTCCAGTCTGTCTGACTCCAAAGGCACCAAACCCCCAGTGCTTGAAGTCTCCCTCTCTGTCTCTTT
The DNA here is from genome assembly GCF_000951035.1 of Colobus angolensis palliatus. NCBI lineage: Eukaryota > Metazoa > Chordata > Mammalia > Primates > Cercopithecidae > Colobus > Colobus angolensis. The sequence continues at coordinate 5,299,702 of NW_012114644.1, read as the reverse complement.
CTCTCAAGCTGAACTATACTTACAGAGCTGTTGGGGTGGTTAAAGAGCTACCATAGGACCCAAGTTAGAATTAAGTTCCCAGGGTCAACCTGGAGAAGTGAAAATATGTAGGGCCCAGAGCTGCCATTAAGAATGTGGGGTTTGGGGCCAGGCATGGTGGCTCAGACCTGTAATTCCAGCATTTTGGGAGGCCTAGGTGAGTGGATCAGCTGAGGTTAGGAGTTTGAGACCATCCTGGCCAATATGGTGAAACCCTGTCTCTACTAAAAACACAAACAAAAATTGGCTGGGTATGGTGGTGGGCACCTGTAATCCTGGCTACTCGGGAGGCTGAGGCAGGAGAATCACTTGAACCCAAGAGTTAGATTACAGTGAGCCGAGACCACACCATCGCACACCAGTCTGGGCAACAGAGAATCCGTCTCAAAAAAAAAAAAAAAATGTGGGATTTGGGCCAGACGCAGTGGCTCATGCCTATAATGCCAGCACTATGGGGGGCTGAGGCAGGAGGATCACTTGAGCCCAGGAGCTAGAGACTAACCTGAACAATATAGCAAGACCCCGTCTCTACAAAAATAAGTTAAAAAATTAGCCACATGTGGTGGCACACACCTGTGGTCTCAGCTACCCAGGAGGCTGAGGTGGGAGGATCGCTTGAACCCAGGAGGTTGAGACTGTGATGAGGTGTGTTCACACCACTGCACTTCAGCCTTGGTGACATAGCCAGACCCTATCTCAAAAACTAAAAAATAAAAATAAAAAAAGAACATGGGGTTTGGGCTGAGCACAGCAGCTCAAGTCTATACATAATCCTAGCACTTTGGGAAGCTGACACAGGAAGATCACATGAGCCCAGGAGTTTGAGAACAGTGTAGGCAACAAAGTGAGACCCTGTCTCTACAAAAAATTAGCCAAATGTGGTGGCATGAGCCAGCTGCTCTAGAAGCTGAGGCAGCAGGAAGATCACTTAAGTCCAAAAGGTCGTGACTGCCATGCATCGTGATTGTGACAGGGTACTCCAGCCTGTGGAACAGAGTGAGACTCTGTCCCAAAAAAGGAAAAAAAAAAAAGAATGTGTGGTTTCGAAAATTTTCACTCACCCTACCCCTAGTGATTTTACACAAGTGACATCAGGCTGAAATGATATCAAAAGCAGTATTAAAAGACAAAAGAAGTGACAACAGGGCATCATGAAGAATTAGAAGAATGGGAGAAAACAGGGAAGGAAGTCCCAGCTGCCACTGCCTTTGTGCCTCTGTGTGGTGGAGGGGACAGCAGCTTAATGTACGAGCCTCAGAGAAAACTTTGGCACCAGTTGGTCTGAGCATGTCTTTTTTAATTTTTTATTTTGAGACAGGCTCTGCCCCCTGTCACGCAGGCTGGAGTGCTGTGGCGCAATCATGACTCACTGCAGCCTCGACCACCAAGGCTCTAGTAATCTTCTTGCCTCAGCCTCTCAAGTAGCTGGGACTATAGGAATCTGTCACCATACTCAGCTAAATTTTTTAATTTTTTTTTTTTTTTTAAGAGATAAGGTCTGGCTATGTTGCCCAGACTGATCTTGAACTCCTGGGCTCAAGGAGTCCTCCCACCTCGGCCTCCCAAACGATTGGAAATACAGGCATGAGTCACCGTGCCTGGCCTGAGCATTTCTTGTGCATCTGTCTCCACAAATACCCCTACCCCCCTTTTTTTGAGATGGAGTCTCACTCTGTCACCCAGGCATGTACACTGGCATGATCTCGGCTCACTGCAACCTCCTCCTCCCGGGTTCAAGCAATTCTCCTGCCTCAGCCTCCTGAGTAGCTGGGATTACAGGCGCGTGCCACCTCGCCCGGCAAATTTTTGTATTTTTGGTAGAGATGGGGGTTTCACCATGTTGGCCAGGCTGGTCTCAAACTCCCGACCTCAGATGATCCACCCACCTTGGCCTCCCAAAGTACAGGGATTACAGGTGTGAGCCACTGTGCCCAGCCTTAATTTTTATATTTTTAGTAGAGACAAGGTTTCACCAATTTGGCCAGGCTAGTCTGAAACTCTTGGCCTCAAGCAATCCTCCCAAATTGCTGGGATTAAAGCCATGAGCCACCATACCTGGCCCTGCTCCCTTTAACTACTGCCCAGCATTCCAGTCTGAAAGGAGAGAAGTAATTACAGTTCCCTAGAGATAACTCCACAAGGCTCAAATTGCCCTGCCATCTCGCTACTACTGTTTGTAAGAACAACTAACAAATCCCACTTCTGGTCCCCCAGGGAACATGCACCCTTTCTCCACCTCTGGGTCTGCTTGAGGCCATGCTGTTGTATCTGGAGAGCTGAGGGGCAAGCTGAGGGATTACTGCAGTTACCACCCCCACCACATTCCCCGCCACAGCCTTTCTTAAGGAGCCCAGTGTCTTGCCTTCCCGTGGCCACTGTGTCCTAAAAGGGAGGGTCAGAAAGTGGCAAGGGGCTGGACTCACACCCCACTCTCCTGTGTCAGCTGCTCCGTGTCTGAGCTAGCCTGCCTGGTTCCGAGAGCTCCCAAAGGCTTGCAAGAGAGACAGTTGGGTACTGTGAGAATTAGCCCCAGAAGACCATGTTCAAGAAAAGATAAAACATTCGTTCCTGAGGAAAGGGATCCTATTTTATTTATCTTTGAGAATTCAGCACCTGGCCCTTGTTAGATACATGAAAAAAATCAGTGAAATTTGTTTTTAAAGGGCGGAATGCCTAAACGTTGGTTAGAAACAAGCCATAAATCTGACCAGGTTCCTGCATGTCAACGTGTCGCCAGTTTTCCGGGAACAGGATGATACCTCTGTCACAGAAACGATCAAATCCTCTAGGTCCAACTCATAAATCCAAGGGTGTGATGGCTAAACAACCAACATCTGATTTCTGAGAACTGACCTCGGACTGTTCAGAAGGTCTGAGAATTTCATCCTCTACCTCCCAACCCCTCACATGATTCATACCCAGGAATAAAACAAGGCAGATTTCAGACTGGATTAAGAAAATCTCTAACATCTTATCCAGCCTCTGACAAGTTACCAGGACATTGCACAAAAAGCAGAAACATACAGAGAGCAAGCCCAGCTCCTAAAAAACCTTTCTCTCAGCATCAGCACATCAGCAGCCACTGATCCACATTCTGACCCACACACATGCACCAGACACATGCAATACACTCATAAAGCTTCACCTTAAACTCTTAAGTAGCAGTGACATACAAGACATTATCACAGCACTCAGAGTCTCACATGTGTTACAGGAGCCCCCCAGAAAATACTTACCAAACTGTAAGAATATAACTCCACCCACCCTTCACCATATCTGTATGAATACTGGGAGCTGGAGCATGCACATGTGTCTCTCTGTGCCCTGGATCTGTCAGGTTCTATGGAAAAGGGGAAATATGAAACAGAGACCCTGATGGCTATGAAAAGAATTTCCTGCTATTTGCTTCAAAGACCCATAGGCAGGAAACAGTTAGGAAATCTATCAAAACAATTATAGCCTACTCTAGAAACTGAATATTAGAGAGGCAGGCAGAACAGGAAGGGAAGTCATGTCATTACCAGAACATATGAGAAGTCTGTGCAATGGCAGGGAAGCTACCAACTGGACCTCCTTCCCCAGAGCCAAGGGAAGCTCCTGCCTCCAGAGACTCTCCTCACTACACCCACAGTGGGCCTCTTCAGGCCACAGAAACACAGAGCTATTTAAGAAGAGATGCAAATAAAGCTCACAAGTTGTTCTTTTCGGGGGAGGGAGGCACATGTGACAGAAAAAGCAGCATTCGGGGCTCTGCCACACCTGCTGCAACCTACCACTGCTAATCATAAAATCAGAACTTAAGAATACAAAAGATGATCTCACTCAAATCCAACAGTTTACAGATAAGAAAACTCCCGTCCAGAGTGAGCAAGTGACTTTCTCATGGTAACAAAGAAAGTTGGTAGCTTAGCTGACACAGAACGAGACCTCCTCACTCCCAGCCCAGAGCCTTTCCCTCACTTCTGGATCTTCCTGAAGCCAGAGTGTGTGAACTTCCCCAAAACTGAGCTGCATAAAATTCTCTGATGTCCTCACCCAAGGCAGTGGGTATAACTGGATTGGTCCTCCAAACTTGCTAGTGGATGAGGTGGAAGCAGAAAGATTAATACTTCCTCCTGTTTGTCTGTCTTGCTCAGCTCAGGGCCCTAGGGCAGTCACAAAAGATGAGACTGCAGCTGCAGGTAAAAGGATCCCCGTTTCACATCCCAGGCTGCAATTCCACTGTCCCCCATCCACTGCTCTCAGCAGTCCCCACTCTTGAGCAGATTGAGGTGAAGCAGCTAAACTTCATGTCACTCCACCTCCATGGCAGAGCATGGCAGGCCCGAGAGAAGTCACAACTACAACTGCTCCCCTCCCAGTGCTCATCGCCCAACTGAGCACCAAACCACATGGAGGTCCTCAGCTGGGAAGTTCCCCCACAGGACAGAGAGAGAAGTGAAACCCATCTCAGGGGAGAAAAACAAATGAAAGGCAAATGTAAGAGGTACTGCCTCACAGTGTCTCCTCTAGAATAAAGGCAAGTGCAACTGTATCCACTCTTGGTCCTCCCACCTCACCCCTCCAAGAGCCCAGAGAAAGAAAGAGAGCATAGACCACATTATTGTTTTGGGTTTTGTTTGTTTGTTTGTTTGTTTGAAACGAAGTCTTGCTCTTGTGCCCAGGATGGAGTGCAGTGGCATGATCTTGGCTCACTGCTACCTCCACCCCCTGGGTTCAAGCAATTCTCCTGCCTCAGCCTCCCTAGTAGGTGGGATTACAGGTATGCACTACCAAAGCCTGGA
>NW_012114644.1:5288508-5293463 GCF_000951035.1 Colobus angolensis palliatus | reverse complement strand
TCACTTGTATGTAGGACTCAAAATATTCTTGCAGCACGTAACATTCCAAGCCATTTCCTTATATGCAAAACAATTTTTAATGAGCCGAGATCGCGCCACCGCACTCCAGCCTGGTGAAACTCTGAATAAAAAAAAAAAACCTCAAAAAAAAAAAAAAAAAAAGAAAATTAAGACAAAAAGTATGAAAGAAAAAATAACTATCACTTGTATTCTATTTTCCACCCATAATCTAGACCTAATCATTGTTTAACATTTTGGCCTATTTTTTCCAGTTCCTTTTTGCTGTGTAGCAGACTGTAACCTCCTGGAATGTAAAAACTACATACATACATTTTTCCCAGTTCTTACAGTTCTGGAGGTCAAAAGTTCAAAGTAGATCTTTCTGGATTAAAATCAAGGCATTGGCAGTGTTCTTTCTGGAGGTTTTCTTCTGGAGGTTTAAGGAATGGATCCTCTTCTTTGTCTGACCCAGCTTCTCGAGGCCACCTGTATTCCTTTGCTCATGGCCCCCTTCCATCTTCAAAGCCAGCAGTTGCCAGTGGAATCTTCCTCATACTACATCATTTTCACTCTGACTCTCCTGCCTCCCTCTTTCACTTATAAGAATCCTTCTGATTACAATGTGCCCACTGAGATAATCCAGGATAATTCCCCCAACTCAAGATTCTTAACTTCATCTTATCTGCAAAGTCTTTCTACCAAATAAAGTAAAATGCACAGGTTCCAGGGATTAGGATGTGGATATTTTCAGGAGGCCATTATTCTGCCTAATACAGGTACCTTTTATAAACTTCACCCCACAACAAAAATTTGCCTTGCCTTCCTTCTGTGTTTCACTTTTCTCTCTGAATCATAGGCAAGAGCACAAACTTTGAGGTGAAATACACTAGTACTGCTACGAACTGGCTGGATGATCCTGACCACTCACCTCGCCTCCTTCAGCCTCTACTCATCTGCAGCACAAAGATGACTCTTACTCCATCAGAGGATGACAATAAAAGAGTAAATTAAAATGTGTAAGGCATTGGCTGGGCGCAGTGGCTCACACCTGTAATCCCAGCACTTTGGGAGGCCGAGACGGGCAGATGACCTAAGGTCGGGAGTTCGAGACCAGCCTGATCAACATGGCAAAACCCCTCTCTACTAAAAATACAAAATTAGCCGGGCGTGGTGGCACATACCTGTAATCCCATCTACTCAGGAGGCTGAGGCAGAAGAATCACTTGAAACCCAGTAGGTGGAGGTTGCGGTGAGCCAAGATTGTGCCATTGAACTCCAGCCTGGGCAACAAGAGCAAAACTCTGTCTCAAAAAAGAAAAGAAAAAAAACTCATTACACCCAAGAGACTGGATAGGCCAAGTAATTTTTAAGCAGTAGAGAGCCTTCCAAGGAGATGTCTAGATCTGGTAGCCTGGCTTTTGGCTTCATCCTTCTAAGCTACTTCTTCCCCTTTACCCTCCTAGTCTCACCTCTCCCCCTTCCAACCTATGGACACAGTGTTCTCAGCAAAACTGTACATTTGCATTGTGCTTTTTACAGTTTACATGGAATGCTAACATTATTTTACAGCATGTGTTTCACCTGCTTGCTCTTCCCTATTATCTTTCTCCAAAAGTCCTTCCTTCACTGTCCTCTTTTCACCTCTCCATTCATTGCTTCACAGTCCCCATTTTCCAAAAGACCTATTGGTAGTAAATATGTGACCCCTGGGGTAAGAATATCTATCCGGCCAAAACCCTGAAAAATCACTCTGATCAGAGAACAGGGAGGGAAAGAGTAGAAAACAGCCATGAGCTCAATGCAGGAGAGCAGGTGTGAAGTTCCCACAGAGGCAGAGACCTCCCCAGCTCACTCCCTCTTTCCTCTTCATCCTCTACCCCTCCTTGGCTCCAGCCCCAGCTGTATTCTTCCCACTCCCCACACAGTAGTTCCACCTGGATGGCCCATAGGCATCTTATCTAACATCCAAAACTGGGTTTAGCATTTCAGTCCCTAACCACCCTAGCCCCGCCCTTATCTTGGTGCTAATGACATCTGGTCCACCCAAATGCCTAAACTAGACACAGCTCAGAGCCATCTTCAGACCCTTCCTTCCCATCTCCTCCCCTCTGGTCACTCACAAAGACCTCCAACTCTTCCTCAAATGGCTCACGCCTATCCCCCTGTTCTCCATGCCCTCTGATCTCTCACTTCAGACCTGAGTCTCTCATGTGGACTCTCCACAGCCACACTTCTAGAGTATGTGTCCTGAGACACAGGTCACTTCCCACTTAAAGCCTCTGGTAGTTCCCCACTCACAAGAGTCCAGACTCCTTAAGCTGATGGTCAAGACTTGCACAGTCTGGCAGGACTCTGCCCTTCCTGCTATCAAAGAACACCAAAACAAGACCAGAACAAAAATATCCATCCTCTCCACTCTTGCCTAAAAGGCCAAAGAGCACATAAAGCCTGAGGGTTGGTCCCCTCTCATAAGGACATTAGCCAAATTGATTTCTTCTGAGTGTGGGTCCTTGGGCCCTGAAGGAATGATAGAGATTTCAATGAAGAAGAGGAAAGAAAATGCATGGCCAGAGCAGTCAAGCTGTAATGGCTTGAGTTAATCTCAAATCTCATTTTGCAGAAGGCACAGCTAAGGCCTAGATAGGCAAATCTACTCATTCAAAGTCAGAGCTCAGTCACCAACACCACGACCCAGGTCCTGGCTCACAATTCTGCTTCTTCTGCCAGCAGGCCTAGAAGACTCTCTCAAGAATAACTGTCTTGGATTCCCACAACTTTCCCCTTTCTGTGGTCAACTCAGGACTCCCTATCCTGCCCCACAAGCCTGCAGATTCTGAGATGACCTGGAAGGAACAGAACAGGAATGTGTGAGCTTTGGCACCAGCTCAAGGTAGAACTGTACGGGCTAAACACAGGGCCTTTGATTATAGAAAAAAATAGGCCCATTGTCTTGGTGGGTGGAACTAAAGCATAGCAGCATCTAAGAAACCTTTGTGTCCAGTGATGAGGACTTAGCCCTAAAATATTAGGATGGGGAGGGAGGAGGGGTGAAAGGGACACATATTTTAATAAGATAGATTAGCAAACTAATACAGGAACAGAAAACCAAATACTGTGTCTTCTCACTTATAAACGGGAGCTAAATGAGAACACATGGACAGAAAGAGGGGAACAACAGACCCTGGGGCCTACTTGAGGGTGGAGGGTGGGAGGAGGGAGAGGAGCAGAAAAAAAAAAAAAGTTGGGTACTATGCTTAGTACCCGAGTGACAAAATATCTGTATAGGAAACCCCTGAGTCACAAGTTTACCTATATAATAAACCTACAGGCCAGGCACAGTAGCTCACGCCTATAATTCCAGCACTTTGGGAGGCCGAGGAGGGTGGATCGCCTGAGGTCAGGAGTTCGACACCAGCCTGGCCAACATGGTGAAACCCCATCTCTAATAAAAATACAAAAATTAGCTGGGTGTGGTGGGCACCTGTAATCCCAGCTACTCGGGAGGCTGAGGCGGGAGAATTGCTTGAACCCAGGAGACAGAGGTTGCAGTGAGCAGAGAGCACGCCACTGCACTCCAGCCTGGGTGACACAGCGAGACTCTGTCTCAAAAAACAAAAACAAAAAACTTGTACATGGAGCCCTGAACTGAAAATCAAAGTTTAAAATATTTTAAAAGAAAATTTAAAAAACAGAGGCAATTACAAGAGTTCTTACCCCTAGGTTTTGCTTGTTTCCTCACATAGTGCTTTATACAAGGTCCTCTGATTCCCCCAGGATCTAAGAGGGTTGGGGAAAGGTGTGGCTCCCTGGAGGATAGAGGAATCAAGAAGAGATTTAGGTGATTCCATTATGAGGCTATTAGTAGAGAAAGGAGCCACTCTATGTTTCCCTAATTGCTAGTAAAGAAAAACAAAAAACAAACAAACAAAAAAACTCAGGGCTATATATCCCCCCTTTCAACAAAGGAAACAAACAAACCTTCCTATTAAGTACAGGTGACCTGTTCCGGGACTGGGGCCCTGCCCACCTCAGCATTGTTAAGAAATAATAGGAGGAAAAAAGCAGAAAAGGCTGAGCCCTAAACAACAGATTTTAGGAGCACATTCTCCCCTGCCACTGAGTCTGAAACTCCTTCATATTGATTCCAGGCTCCCGGAATGTCTCAGTTTACCCCGTAAGATGTCACTGAACACATTCCTTGATGACTAGTCATTCCTTTGAGTTTGATCCATGAAAATGATGGACCATTTAGAATGAAGGATAAGGCCCCCTCTTTCTGCCTTTGCAAAAACTATACCTATAATGTCACTCCTGTCCTTGGCAAATTCATCCTTACACTCAGAGGCATGCCTTGTCAGTGATCTTCCAGAGGATTTCACAGGTACATTGAAATACTTCTATTTATAACATGGCAATGTAATTGTTACTCGCGTCCATGTGAAGAGAGTCTACTATACAGGCACTTGGGTGTAAGTGGGCTGAGTCTGAAAAGAGAGTTAGCAAAGGGAGAATGAGGTGGGGCAGTTTTACAGGATTTGGGTAAGTATTGGAAAATTACAGTTAAAGGTGGTTTTCAAGACTCTTGTGGGCAGTGGTAGAGGTTACAGGGTGCACGGTGGAGAGATCATGAGACTCATTGTCCAGGAAAAAGAATGTCACAGGGTCAACTGATCAGTTAGAGTGGGGCAGGAACAAATCACAATGGTAGAATGTCATCAGTTAAGGCAGGAACTGGCTCTTTTTACTTTTGTGGTTCTTCAGTTGCTTCAGGCCAGCTGAATGTATACGTGTAGGTCACTGGAGATATGATGACTTAGCTTGGGCTCAGAGGCCTGACAGTAATTATCTTTAATTTCTTACCTTTGAAAATTAAGGCCGGGCGCGGTGGCTCAAGCCTGTAATCCCAGCACTTTGGGAGGCTGAGACGGGCGGATCACGAGGTCAGGAGATCGAGA
>NW_012114644.1:5283072-5284718 GCF_000951035.1 Colobus angolensis palliatus | reverse complement strand
CCCGGCTAATTTTTGTATTTTTAGTAGAGACAGGGTTTCACCATGTTGGTCAGGCTGGTCTTGAACTCCTGACCTCGTGATCCACCCTCCTTGTCCTCCCAAGTGCTGGGATTACAGGTGGGAGCCACCGCATCCAGCTGTAATTTTTGCTGAATTGTTAACTATTTGTACAGTCATTCTCTAGCTGTAAAAGGGGTGCACTAGGGACAGATAGTGTCATGAGAAGGAAGCAGGAGGAGGGAGAGTAACTGGAATGATCACAAAGGGGAGAAGATTTGAAATCCAGAAACAGTCATAAAACACACACAGAGTGTGTGGCCTTTGAGCAATGACAGTCCCACCTGCCTCTTTTCATGCCTAGTGGCCTCTGACTTCCTTCTCAGTTGCCCCTCCCAACCTTGCTTTCTTAGACCAATACTAATGGCCTGGGAGGTGGGGGCCAGGCCAGAGCACATAGCACTGAGTGGTGGGGATGGAAGAGCTGAAGAGGCAGAAGAATGACTCATGGGGACCTAATTCACCCAGGTATACATCACCTGGGCAGGGAATGGAAGAGTGAAGGGCTGTGCAGGACTCATGGTTTAAGGCATTGTACTAGGGAGTGGTACTTCCTCACTGCTGTCTCACTGCCAGCAACAGAGTGGGTGTGGAAGGCATCACAGCTTTTTCCTGTTTCAAAACCCACTGTCCCTCCCTTCTCCCTCTGTCCAGTTACATTCCTCTGCCCTTAGGTCACTTATTTACTCAGTTGTATTCCAAGGAAAAAACAAAATCTCAGTTAAATTTCTTAAAGATCCAAGTATTCGGTTCCGTTAAAGAGCATCTGTCCTCTTAGTGATGACCAGGTACAAATCTTTTTAAAAGGCTCTGCAGGAAATTTTGATAAGAGCCTTCACACCACCCACATACTTTCTGGGAATCACTGAGCTATTAAAGTGATGAGGAAAGAATCTGCTATATGCTGTGCTGGGGACCTTTATGTTTGCATCTGATATAAGGGTCACAATGACCCTTTGACGCAGGTACTATTACCCCTCTATTCCAAGATGTTGATAAACTTGTCCCTTATCTCAGAACTGGTTAAAGGTGGAACTGCTCAAAGGATTCAGACTCACATATTTCTGAATCTAAAGCTCATGGTTCACTCCATACCGTGGTACCTACCAGAATTCAAAGAAAGGAAGGATGACTGCTTCTAACAGGAATAACTATACAGGTTTTGATGAAGAGACAGGGTCTCAAATGGGCTGTAAGACACAGAATAGCTCAGGAGGCTGAACAGGAAGGCAAGGGTATTATACAGGAAGGAGTAAAAGAATTAGAATAAGCTCAGGCATGAGAAAGTAAAATGTAGGTTAAGTTCTTCCACGTAGATCAATGGAGTAGATTGAGGCCATGCTATGGAGGCTTTAAATGGTAGCCTAAGGAACAGGAACCTGATCCTAGACGACAGCAATCACCGGAAAGCTTTGAGAAGGTCACAAACATGACCATATGGTATTTCTAGGAGGATTACTCCTGATAGTATTAATAGGCAAGATAACTTGGAGAAGTGGTTCTCAGCTTTGGCAACTCAGTAGAATTACCTGGAAGTTTTATTTTCCTTTCTTTACTTTCTTTTTTATTTTATTTTATTTATTTATTTA
>NW_012114644.1:5282332-5282869 GCF_000951035.1 Colobus angolensis palliatus | reverse complement strand
GGAGCGAGATTTCATCTAAAAAAAAAAAAAAAAAGATGTGTAAGGCATTAGACACAGAGCCTGGTACCTGGTGAGCCCTCAGTAAACATTTCTTTCAGTCTTTTCCTTTTGCCGTCCCATTTCTCTCACCCTCACCCATCTTCTTGGTCTCCTTTCTTTTCAGTGACTTGCTCACTCTAAACTACCATTTAGAAAGCAGCCACACTACCCATTCTCTTGTCATTCTGCTGGAAAGTTCTTGTGATGCAGTCCGCTATCTACTCAAGACAGTCCACATTATTTGTGTGGAGCGGCCTGTTTAAAACAAGAAGTCCTTTTCATGTTCACATAAAATTTTTACATGCTTCCTCTTAACGTACACATACCAGTCCCAATTCTGCCCTGCTAATTCATACATGCATTTCCTTATTTCACTCTTCAGTCTGTTTTTTGAGACAGAGTTTCGTTCTTGTCACCCAGGCTGCAGTGCAATGGCACGATCTCAGCTCACTGCAACCTGTGCCTCCTGGGTTCAAGTGATTTTCCTGCTTCAGCCTC
>NW_012114644.1:5275878-5277032 GCF_000951035.1 Colobus angolensis palliatus | reverse complement strand
AGGCACCCGCCACCGCGCCCAGCTAATGTTTTGTATTTTTAGTAGAGACGGGGTTTCACCGTGGTCTCGATCTCCTGACCTCGTAATCCACCCGCCTCCGCCTCCCAAAGTGCTGGGATTACAGGCGTGAGCCACTGTGCCCGGCCCTTTCTTTACTTTCATCTGAAATAATTTCAGACTTTCAGAAAACTTCTACAAATAGTCAGGGTCCTCATATACTTTTCACTCAGCCTCCCCAAATGTTAACATTTTAGATAACCACAGTATAATCATCAAAATCAGTAAATGATTACTGATACCGTATAATGAATGAATCTGTAGACCTGATTCAAATCGCCTTTATCTTCCCACTAATGTTCTTTTTCTGGACCAGGATCCAATCTAGGATCAGACATCACATCTCATTGCTCTGTCCTCCCGGTCTCCTTTAATCTGGGACAGGTCCTCAGAATTTCTCTTGCCTTCATGACCTTAACATTTTCAAAGAGTATTGGTGAGTTATTTTGTATAATGACCCTCAGTTTGGGCTTTTCTAGTTGTTTCTCATGATGAAACTAAAGTTATATACACTGGGCAAGAATACTACAGAGGTGATGCTGTGCCTTCTCCATCCATCATATTAGAATGCCCTAAGATGTCCATATCTCTGATTACTGGAGATGTTAACTTTGAGCACTGGGCTACAGTTTCCCCACTGTAAAATGACCATTTTCCTTGGAAGCATTCATAAACAACCAGTGCCTGGGCCACATCATGCACCAATCAAATCAAACTCTCTTAGGGGAAGTCACAAGCATTGGTAGGTTTTAAATGCCCTACAAGTGACTCTAATCAGTATCCAAGGTTGGAAACCCATAGCTTAGACAGTGAAGATTAGAATCCTGGAAATCAGCTAGGAAGCCATCCTTGGGCTTCACTTTTTAAAAGAACATCCAGTTACAGGCACAATAAATATATCTGAACATGGGCATGGCCCCTTTGTAGGAAAACAGGAAGGTTAAAAAGCCCCTGATTGACCGGGTGCGATGTCTCATGCCTGTAATCCCAGCACTTTGGGAGGCTAAGGCAGGCAGATCACAAGGTCAGGAGATCAAGACCATCCTGGCTAACACGGTGAAACCCTGTCTCTACTAAAAAAAAATACAAAAAAATTA
>NW_012114644.1:5275301-5275828 GCF_000951035.1 Colobus angolensis palliatus | reverse complement strand
ATCTCAGCTCACTGCAACCTGTGCCTCCTGGGTTCAAGTGATTTTCCTGCTTCAGCCTCTTGAGTAGCTGGGATCACAGGCACACACCACCACGCCCGACTAATTTTTGCATTTTTTAGTAGAGATGAAGTTTCGCCATGTTGGCCAGGCTGGTCTTGAACTCCTGACCTCAGGCAATCTGCCCACCTCCGCCTCCCAAAGTGCTGGGATTACAGGCATGAGCCACTGAGCCTGGTCCAGTCTTTCTCTTTACATCTTATAAATAAGGATAGTACCTGCTCACGCCTGTAATCCCAGCACTTTGGGAGGCCGAGGCGAGTGGATCACGAGGTCAGGAGATCGAGACTATCCTGGCCAACACAGTGAAAACCCGTCTCTACTAAAAATACAAAAAAAAATTAGCCGGGCGTGGTGGCGGGCGCCTGTAGTCCCAGCTACTCGGGAAGTTGAGGCAAGAAGAATGGCATGAACCCGGCAGGCAGAGCTTGCAGTGAGCCGAGATCATGCTACTGCACCCCAGCCTGGGA
>NW_012114644.1:5262961-5275022 GCF_000951035.1 Colobus angolensis palliatus | reverse complement strand
GGCAGGAGAATGGCGTGAACCCAGGAGGCGAAGCTTGTGGTGAGCCGAAATTGCACCACTGCACTCCAGTCTGGGTGACAGAATGAGACTCCATCTCAAAAAACAAAAAGCCCCCGATTGGGAAAGTGATGGGAGAGTAGGCTGCTGTCCAATAAAAAGAGAAGGCAGGACCCCACGTAAAGGGTCCAGCCCTTCCGGTCCATTTTCTCTCCAGATGTCAGAGAAACTTTTGCTCCAGTGAAAGTATATACTATATAATTTTAATATCCTAAGCCTGACTGACACGACCTCCTAATTGCCACCGACAGGGAGGGAATTATGAGTCATGTGATATAAATATATGACCACACATGCAAAGATGTACACTTCCAGGTATGATTGAAAGAACAATTCACAGAATCCAGGTCAGAGGTACATTAACTCCCTAAACCATCCTGTCCTCCCAATTCGTTGTGGTTTTGGTTTTTTTTTGTTTTTTTTTTCTCTTGTTCTATCACCCAGGCCAGAGTGCAATAGCGTGATCATAGTTCACTACAGCTTTGAGCTCCTAGGCTCAAACGATCCTCACACCTCGAACTCCAGAATAGCTGGGACTACAGGCATGCACCACCACACTCAGTTAATTTTTTATTTTTTCGCAGAGATGGGGTCTCACTATATAGCCCACGCTCCCACTTGGTCTTCTGTCCCTAATCTCTTCTGAAGTAAGAGAGAAAAGACTGTTGTAATTTTAATGAAACAGGAAAGTGTGTACACATCTCCTGTAACCAGGCTGTTTAAGCAAAAAGATAATGGGTTCAACTTCCTCAGTTATTATTTTGGCATTTCCATAAAGAGGTATCATCAATCTCTCCCTTAGAGAGACCGCGGATATCGTGCAAAAGGAAACACCAATTTAACCAAAACCCAGAGGCAGGAAGGACCCTGACGAGCAATCCCTGAGGTATTCACATGCCTGCCAGGGTCTGGTGCTGCTGGTGCAGGAGGAACTGCTGTTGGCACTAGCTAAAAAAAAGAGACAGCAGCTCTAATACTCAGTGGGTAGTAAAAAAAAGAATTCACTCAATTCACCTTCGATTCTCACACAGCCAATACCCTTCCAGCCTCCCTATGGAGTCTCACTGAGAGGGCTGGCACATAATTAAATGCCAATACATGGGTAAAATAACTTACAGAAGCGAGGGATCAGCTGGGTCAGGAATGGCTGGGAAAGGTTTCATGGAACAGACGGGATTCAGTTGAGGTCCTGAATGGTTCAACCTTAGGAAAGCAGAGACAAGGAGGAACACACGCCAAGGGAACCAGGTGGCAGGCACCACTGTAGATGCTAGCTTTGAAGAGGGTTCAGGAATGAGAGTGGGTTTGCAGATGTTGTTTTACTTTTTTTTTTAGTTTTACATTTGGGGGTATATAGTAGGTATATATATTTATGAGGTACAGATTTTTTTTATTTACCCCTCTCAACCACCATGTGGGGTTATTTCACAGGAGGATGCTGATCCTCAAAAAGGTGAAGTAAGGTTGTTGCCAAGGTTGTTGGTGGATGTTGGATTAGAAACTCAGTAAGTCTAAGCCCATGCCACCACCACTACCACTGAGAGAGACCAGAACAGAGTACGTGTAGGGAACAGGAAGGAGCAGGGAGAGCTAGAGCAGAAAGAGATGGTTAAAATACAGGGAAGTGGCTAGGCACGGTGGCTCACACCTGTAATCCCAGCACTTTTGGAGGCCGAGGCGGGCAGATCACAAGGTCAGGAGAACGAGAACTTCTGGCTAACACAGTGAAACCCCGTCTCTACTAAAAAAATACAAAAAAATGGCCAGGCGTGGTAGCGGGCACCTGTAGTCCCAGCTACTAGGGAGGCTGAGGCAGGAGAATGGCGTGAACCTGGGAGGCAGAGCTTGCAGTGAGCTGAGATGGCGCCACTGCACTCCAGCCTGGGCAACAGAGCGAGACTCCATCTCCAAAAAAAAAAAAAAAAGCGGGAAAGTTAGGTAACCCTGCTAAAGGGGGATCATACATATGTTGTGGAGGCCTGAACACTGGACACGGACATTTGAACTTGATCTTGTGAATTACCGAAGAGTCACTAAAGGTTTTGAGTAACGGCAGGACCAGTCAAAGTGACATGTTGAGCCAAGCCCAGAGTGGGTGATAAAAATGGGGTTCTGAGTTCCTAAGCTAAAGAGATGCCACCAACAACAGTGAAGGGGCCATGTGATGCATGAGGCAAGGACTGGACAAAGAGGCTGAAGCCCTGGGTTTAAATGCAAAACGTCATGCAGTGAGGTCATGGCTATGGAGGGCAAGTTCTATTCTTTCTCCGCACCTCAGTCTCTCCTCATCCATAAATCAGATGCAGTGAGAATTAATCTCTAAATGATACTCAAGCCTTGTAACTCAACGTATGGTCCACCAACCAGCAGCAATGACGTCGTCCAAATGCTCCTTAGAAATGCAGAATCTTGTGAAAATGCCAATCATAAAAAAAAGAGATGCAGCATCTCAGGCCCCACCAGAAGAATCAGAATCTGTATTTAAACAAGATCTTTGGGTGATCTGTGAGCACATTAAAGTTTGTGAAGCATTTCTTCCAGATCTTTTTTATTTGTATTCATTTTTGGAGTTTTTTTGAGACAGAGTCTCATTCTGTTACCCAGGCTGGATAGCTTAATGCAACCTGGACCTCCTGGGCTCAAGGGAATCCTCCTCCCTCAGGCTATCAAGTAGCTGGGACCACAGGCATGTGTCACCGTGCCCGGGTAATTTTTTTATTTTCTGTAGAGATGAGGTCTCACCATGTTGCCCAGGCTGGTCTGGAACTCCTGAGCTCAAACCATCCTCCTGCTTCAGTCTCCCAAAGTGTTGGGATTACAGGCATGAGCCACTGCATATGGCACTTCCAGTTCTAAAATGCAATTATTTCACACTCACCTCAAATTCTGTTACTTCACAGGAGGAAAAAGGAAAATAAAGTTTACCTTTAGCCTCATTCATGCCCTTAATCCTAACGGCGTCTTAGACTGGCCCACGTCTGAGCAGAGGTTTTAGGAAACACCAGTGAGGCAGTGCTGCCACCTTGTGACCATCACTAGTAAATGCACTTAACCCTTGTCGCCAGTAAAGGAAGTGGGAGGGCTGGCAAGCACAAAGGGTAGGGGGCAAAGTCCAGGTCACAGAGGAGATAAAATCACAATCGCCCACAAAGACAGGAAGTAACTGTCAGAGAGCTCAGCCTGCATTATAGGGCGGTGTCTCATTGCAAAGGACAGTTTGTATAATACCTAATATGTGGTATCAGTGGGAAACCTGGTTTCAAGCCAAGCTCTGCCCTTGTAACCTTAGAAATCACTCACTCACAGGTATTTTCTGACATCCAGCTCAGGCCTGAACTCCACCAGTAAACTCGTAATTTCCCAAGGAAATTTACTTTACTGTGACAGTTCTTTTCCATCCTGAGCCAAAATGTGTCTGAGATACACTCACCAATCTTCATCCTACTCTCTGTAGGCAGAAATAAGTCTAACTTCATACGCTTTACCGTCCTCAATCTTCAGGAAATGTAGAACGGATTAATGGTCTTTTAAAGACACACCTCACCAAGCTCAGTCTCCAACTTAAAAAGGACTGGACAATACTTTTACCTCTTGCCCTTCTCAGAATTAGAGCCTGTCCTCGAGATGCTACAGGGTACAGTCCATTTGAACTTTTATATGGACGCACTTTCTTGCTCGCCCCCAACCTCATCCCAGACACCAGTCCTCTAGGCAACTATCTTCCAGTCTTCCAGCAGGCTAGACAGGAAATTTGCCAGGCTGCTAATTTTCTCTTGCCTACTCCAGATTCCCAGCCATATGAAGACACCCTAGCTGGAGATCAGTTTTTGTTAAGAATCTGACCCCTCAAACTCTACAACCTCAATGGGACCGGACCCTACTTAGTCATCTGTAGTACCCCAACTGCCGTCCACCTGCAGGATCCTCCCCATTGGGTTCACCGTTCCAGAATAAAGTTGTGTCCATCGGACAGCCAGTCTAATCTCTCCTCTTTCTACTGGAAGTCGCAAGTACTCTCCCCTACTTCCCTTAAACTCACTTGTATTTCTGAAGAAGAGTAATAACCCTCATGAGCCTAATACGTCCCTTCATTCTATTAGGTCTATTCATCCTTACCCTACTTTTTGCAACAGGGCTTTACGCAGTCACCCCCACTACTTGGACTGAGCCTCCAAAAATTTGTCATCCCTACTATCTTCTGTCTAGTCATACTCCTATTCACCGTTCTCAACTACTCATAAATGTCCTGCTCTTGTTTACACTGCCGGTTTACACTGTTTCTCCAAACCATCACGCTGATATCTCCTGGTGCTATACCCAAACCACCACTCTTAACTCCTTCTTAGCGTGGATAGATGATCTTTGCTGGCAGGGCACCCTCCAATACTTCCACCCTGATGAAGTTCTATTCTTTACTTTTATACTCACTCTTATTCTCATTCTCATTCTTATGCCACCCTCTACCTCTCCCCAGCTATCTCCACCACACTATCAATCTCACTCACTCTCTCCTAGCCATCTCTAATCCCTCCTTAGAGAACAATTGCTGGCTTTGCATTTCCCTTTCTTCCTGTGCCTACACAGCTGTCCCCGCCTCACATACAGACTAAGCAACACCTCTTGTCTCCCTACACCTCCGAACTTCCTTTAATAGCCTTCACCTTAGCCCTCCTGAAGCCCACCTTAGCCCACCTTAGCCCTTCTTTACTTTCTAGACAAGTCCAGTAAGACCTCCCCAGACATTTCACATCAGCAAGCTGCCACCCTTCTCCTCACTTACTTAAAAAACCTTTCTCCTTATATTAACTCTACTCCCCCCATATTTGGACCCCTCACAACACAAACTACTATTCCTGTGGTCACTCCTTTATGTATCTCTTGGCAAAGACCCACTGGAATTCCCCTAGGTAACCTTTCATCTTCTCGATGTTCCTTCACTCTTCATCTCCAAAGCCCAACTACACATATCACTGAAACAATTGGGGCCTTCCAGCTCCGTATTACAGATAAGCCCTCTATGAATACTGGCAAACTTGAAAACATTAGCAGTTATTATTGCTTAGGAAGACACTTATCCTGTATTTCACTCCATCCTTGGCTACCTTCCCCTTGCTCATCAGACTCTCCTCCCTCTTGTTTGCTTATACCCAGCCCCGTAAATAACAGTGAAAGTTTGCTCATAGATACCCAACGCTTTCTCATACGCCATGAAAATCGAACCTCCCCCTCTATGCAGTTACCCCATCAGTCCCCATTACAACCTCTGACGGCTGCTGCCCTAGCTGGATCCCTAGGAGCCTGAGTACAAGACACCTCTTCTAGTATTCCTTCTCATCTCTTTACTTTGCATTTCCAGTTTTGCCTTGCACAAGGTCTCTTCTTTCTCTGTGGATCCTCTACCTACATGTGTCTACCTGCTAATTGGACAGGCACATGCACACTAGTTTTCCTTACTCCCAAAATTCTATTTGTGAATGGGACCGAAAAGCTTCCTGTTCCCCTCATGACACGACAGAAAAAAAAAAAAGGTTATTCCACTAATTCCCTTACTTGTCGGTTTAGGACTTTCTGCCTCCACTATTGCACTCAGAACTGGAATGGCAGGCATTTCAACCTCTGTCACGACCTTCCATAGCCTCTCTAATGACTTCTCTGCTAGCATCGCAGACATAGCACAAACTCTATGAGTCCTTCAGGCTCAGGTTGACTCTTTAGCTGCAGTTGTCCTCCAAAACCACTGAGGCCTTGACTTACTCACTGCTGAAAAAGGAGGACTCTATATATTTTTAAATGAAGAGTGTTGCTTTTACCTAAATCAGTCTGGCCTGGTATATGGCAACATAAAAAAACTCAAGGATAGAGCTCAAAAACTCGTCAACCAAGCAAGTAATTATGCTGAACCCCCTTGGGCATTCTCTAATTGGACGTCCTGGGTCCTCCCAATTCTTAGTCCTCTGGTACCTCTTTTTCTCCTTCTCTTATTCGGGCCTTGTGTCTTCCGTTTGGTTTCTCAATTCATACAAAACCGCATTCAGACCATCACCGATCATTCCATACGACAAATGCTTTTTTTTTTGAGACGCAGTCTCGCTCTGTGCCCAGGCTGGAGAGCAGTGGCCGGATCTCAGCTCACTGCAAGCTCCGCCTCCCGGGTTTACGCCATTCTCCCGCCTCAGCCTCTGGAGTAGCTGGGTCTACAGGCGCCCGCCACCTCGCCCGAATAGTTTTTTTTTTGTATTTTTAGTAGAGACGGGGTTTCACCGTGTTAGCCAGGATGGTCTCGATCTCCTGACCTCGTGATCCGCCCGTCTCGGCCTCCCAAAGTGCTGGGATTACAGGCTTGAGCCACCGCACCCGGCCGACAAATGCTACTTTTAACAACCCCACAATACCATCCTCTGCCCAAGATCTCCCCACAGCCTAAACTCCTATTCCATGTAACCCACTATAAAATTTTCTTTAAGGTGTCCACGCAGCCCCTAATCCCACTCGAAGCAGCCCTGAGAAACATTATTATCTCTCCATACCACCCCAAAAAAATTTTTTTCACCGCCCCAACACTTCAACACTGTTTTATTTTTCTTATTAATATAAGAAGACAGGAATGTAAGGCCTCTGAGCCCAAGCCTGCATGTATACATTCAGGTGGCCTGAGGCAACCGA
Source organism: Colobus angolensis palliatus (assembly GCF_000951035.1). Lineage (NCBI taxonomy): Eukaryota > Metazoa > Chordata > Mammalia > Primates > Cercopithecidae > Colobus > Colobus angolensis. The sequence continues at coordinate 5,268,302 of NW_012114644.1, read as the reverse complement.
AAAATACAAAAGAAGGAAAACAGCCAGCTCCTGTCTTAACCGATTGACCAACCTTATGACATTCTATTATGACTTGTTCCTGCCCTGTCCCAGCTGATCGACTGATCAACCTCGTGACATTCTTCTTCTGGACAATGAGTCTTATGATCTCCCCACCATGCACCTTGTGACCCCTGCCCCTGCCTGCAAGAGAAAAACCCCCTTTAACTCTAACTTTCCACTGCTTACCCTAGTCCTATAAAACCACCCCATCCCTAACTCCCTTCACTGACTCTCTTTTCGGACTCAGCCCACCTGTACCCGGGTGATTAAAAGCTTTATTGCTCACACAAAGCCTGCTTGGTGGTCTCTTCATGTAGACACGTGTGACACTAACACTTTTTTCTTTTCCTTTTTTTTTTTTTTGAGACAGAGTCTGGCTCTATCGCCCAGGATGGAGTGCGGTGGCACGATCTCGGCTCAATGCAACTTCCCCGTCCTGGGTTCAAGCAATTTTCCTGCCTCAGCCTCCCAAGCAGCTGGGATTACAGGTGCCCGCTACTGCACCCAGCTAATTTTTGTATTTTTAGTGGAGACATGGTTTTGCCATGTTGGCCAGGCTGGTCTCAAACTCGTGACCTCAGGTGGTCTGCCTGCCTCTGCCTCCCAAAGTGTTGAGACTACAGGCATGAGCCACTACGCCCGGCCAAGTCTAACACTTTTTCATACAACAGACCTTCAAATATTGGTAAACAACCTCAGCCGGGCACGGTGGCTCACACCTGTAATCCCAGCACTTTGGGAGGCCAAGGTGGGCGGATCACCTGAGGTCGGGAGTTCGAGACCAGCCTGACCAACATGGAAAAACACTGTCTCGACTAAAAACACACACACAAAAAAAAATAGCCAGGCATGGTGGTGCATGCCTGTAATCACAGCTACTCGGGAGGCTGAAGCAGGAGAATCACTTGGACCCAGGAAGCGGAGGTTGCAGTGAGCCAAGATTGTGCCATTGCACTCCAGCCTGGGCAACAAGAATGAAACTTCTTCTCAAAAATAAAAATAAAAAAATAAAAAACAACCTCTATGTGCCACCTACCCCGTCTTCCCTCGGCCATTTCCCATGTGGGTTCACCTGAAGCCCCACACCCTCTGCTCACTTTCCCACAGGTAAATGAAGAGCAGCAACCACAGCTGATACTCTGAATCCTCGGAGTGGTCCCCAGAGCAGTAGAGCCACAGGACCCCCATTCCCATCCTGGCACCTCACCCCTATCTAGAAGCTGAATGCCACATCAGCTGATCTGGGGATGCTGACTTTTCCTGCTTCTACTGCTGCTCAATCATCCCACATGTGTGCAGGTGTCTACTTTTTATTCAGTTTTATTTTGTAAGAAATATTTATCGGAGTCTGCTGTGTACTGTCACTGGAGAGACAAAGACAAAGGTGAAATCACACCTGGTCCTGCCTCACAGAGCTCCAGGCTATGGACAGAACCCACTCAAAGTCAGACCATTACCATTCAGTGAGAAACACCGTGACAGACATAAGAAAAGGGTTTTCTCAAAAAAAAACTCAAAAGTTTTTTTGAGACGGAGTCTCGCTCTGTCGCCCAGGCTGGAGTGCACTGGCCGGATCTCAGCTCACTGCAAGCTCCGCCTCCCGGGTTCATGCCATTCTCCTGCCTCAGCCTCCCAAGTAGCTGGGACTACAGGCGCCCGCCACCTCACCCGGCTAGTTTTTTTGTAGTTTTTAGTAGAGACGGGGTTTCACCAGGATGGTCTCAATCTCCTGACCTTGTGATCCGCCCGTCTTGGCCTCCCAAAGTGCTGGGATTACAGGCTTGAGCCACCGCACCCAGCCAAAAAAAACTTTTTATAGAGACAGGGTCTCACCATGTTGCCCACACTGGTCTCAAACTCCTGGGGCCAAGCCATCCTCCCACCTCAGCCTCCCAAAGTGCTGGGATTACAGGCACCCATCCAACACAGGCTTTTTGACTCATCTCACTAATCCCCTGTGAGTAATCTTCCACTCTTGGTTTCCTGGGATCAGTTTTTTTCATTTCAAGCTCAAAGTGAAAAAGAGAATGCAAATGTCCTTGATGTCCTTTGTGTGGTCACAGCTAGACCCAGCATGTCCTCCTGGCTAATCCAGGGTGCTCAGGGCTCCCACTTCCCTCTGAACGTCCTCTCTCCTATCGGAGCTCACCACATCTGCACCTGCAGCAGCCAAGTGGCAGTACACTAACAGAAAAATCCAGCAAGTCAGGAAACTTGATTTACTCCCATAACTTTGAGGCTAGTGACTGTGTTGTTGAACTAATCCTATAATTTCCCTGAACTTTAATTTCCACATCTGTAAAGTGGGGCAGGTGGATTCGGTCACCCTAGGTGCAGCTGTATAGTGAGAGCTCCTCAGAGAAAGCAGCCACCTGATCTCAGCATCCACCATCTAGCAAATACCAGGCACACACTAGGCACTCAAAGCCTCACTGAATGTATGTGTGAATAAATGACTATATGTGAGCCATGTGGATTATGGTCAAAGTCAACAAATAGTTTTGAACGTCTACCAAGTACACTGTACAACAGGGAAATAAGTAACCCAGATAGGATGGTGTTTTCTCCTAACTTCCCCTTACCTCCTTCCTGGGGAAGGGAGGGCCTCTGTACATCAGAGAGACTCTTGACACAAATAATGTTCTTGAGATGTGTTATAAGAAGTTGTCATGTTAACAAGAAAAAAGTCCATTTGTCTTGGGGGTGTTTTATATTGCTAGACCTAATGGACCCGAAGCCTGCTCCAATGGGACACAGGATGCAACACCCACCCCAAGTGCATGGAGGGGAAACCAGATGGAGTGAACTGACAAGGAGCAGGACCTGGGAGAACAGAGGGGTAAAGAGACTGAGACACCCGGAGGAAGATCTGAGGAGGAGCTCCCGGCCCCTGTGGTGGCCTCGGTGTGGACTGATGAGAACTCAGCAGCACAAGTAAAGTGGCCGCACCAGGCTCCATTTGTACATGGGATGGTTTTTCAGTAACATTTTCTTTCTGCTAATGGGCTGCATTTTCACACACTTTTTAATACATCAGGCCCAGTTAATAGGCTACAAAACCATCATTCCATTCAACAGTCATTTATAGAATACTCCCAAAGTGCCAGACCCTGTGTAAGTTCAGGGAATACAAAAATGAACACAAACAGCTCCTGTCCTCTAAGATCCCCATCCACTGAGCTCCAGGGGGTGCCTCTCCTATAACACGCCCCTGCTCTGCACGGCCCTCCTCTCTGCCCTCCACCAACCCAAATCCTCCCCCATCTCCAGCTCAAGTTCCACCCGACCAAGTCCCTCTCAGTCCCCCTGCACTCCTGCCACTTTGAGAGATGACTGCACTCATATCTCTAGGCTTTATGAAATGGATGTTATCTCCCTGATTAGACTTGAGCCTCCTGAAGGCAGAGACCATTTTTAGAATTTTCCAGAAAGAAGCCACATCCGTGATTTGCATCAGAACAAGCTTAGGCCCAGCCTGAGCCTTCAATTTGGACACAGCCTCAGTCTTAGCAATCCCTGGCCCCTGCAGTGCTTTATAAACACTGCAGTAGCAAAGTCCACAATCAACTCTGTGACAAGTCAACAGGCCGAGATAATTTGAAAACATAGAGAAAAAAGAATGGCCAAACAAAAGCAAAGGGCTTTGACTCATGCCTTTCCTCTTTCCTCCTCTCAGGGAAATAAAGTCACACCCCCTGCTCTCACTCCTGCCTGGAGGCTTCCAGGGAAGGCTCCCTTGTTTGCCTTCCCTTCAGCCCCCATGAATATCACCCAGCACTCAAGCCCAGCCTCTCCTCTCCCTTTGCGCACATTTCCTAAAGTCTCAAATAAATGTCAAGTTTAGTGAGTGCTGATATTTTATGCCCCTGATGTTTACTTCAAGTATTATTACCTTTCTTCTTTGACGTCGGGCCATTTCCAAACAAGGGCTGGAGCCAGGCGCCCTAGCAGCTGGGCAAACACGCTTCAGAGATCCTTCCCTTCTGTGGCTCCTGTTTCTCACACCCTCTGGGACCTGCATCTCTGGGGGTCTCTTCCCCCAACCCAGTTCCCTCTCCTTTGGACCAGAACAACTAAGCCATGGCCACCTTCCCGATGGACACACAAGGAGGCCTGGTGTCACCCACGGCTCCAGGGCGGTGTCCTGGGCAGGGGAGCTGCCTCTTGTCCCGGATCCTGCTCTGCTGCTACCTCATGTGGCTACAGAATTGGAGGGAATTGTGAACAGAGAGAGGACAGGGCAACTTCCCAGGCAACAACACTACTATTGTCAATATTTTTAAAAGGATGGGAACAGGAGGGGAAGAGACCTTGTCAAAGTCTCGCCTACCAACACTTAGCAGCCACTTTCCTGTCAAATATTCAGAGAGAGAAGGTCATTGAAAGGTATAAGGAAATCCAAGCAAGAAAAAAGGTTTGAGGAAGAAATCATGAGGCATTGGGGTGTGAGGAGGCGGGAAAGAGTACAGAAGAGAACTGGCACGGCTGCCAAGTTATCAGTCACCTTCTTATGTTCTTAAGAATCCTGAACTTCTTTTGTTTGACCAGTTTCACCTCCCAGATTCCCATAAAGCACATGGTCTAATCTGTTACCTAAGAGCAAAACAGCGTCACCTCACCTGTTCTCGCCCTCAAATGGGAACGCTGGCCTGGGACTAAAGCGTAGACCGCCAGGCTGAGTACCCTGACCTGAGTCATCCCCAGAGATCAGAAGCCTCCAACGGGGAACCTTCCATTATACTCTTCAAGCAACTTAACAGCTGCACCAACAGTTGCAATGAAAGTTCTAATCTCTTCCCTCCTCCTGTTGCTGCCATTGATGCTGATGTCCATGGTCTCTAGCAGCCTGAATCCAGGTAAACAAGACTGTCTATGAAGGGGAAAATGAGGGGAGGAAATGCGGCAAAACAGGCCACAGACACATCAAAATGCAGCTTCTCTTAGCTGTGGGGTGTTGGGGTGAGTGAGCCTTTCTCAATGCCAGTTTCCTCCTTTATAAAAAACAGCAAACTGTACTTACACCCAAACGATGTTGACAGAGTTAAATGAGATATTGTATGTGAAAATATCTGCAACTGGCCGGGCGCAGTGGCTCATCCCTCTAATCCCAGCACTTTGGGAGGCCAAGGCGGGCAGATCACTTGAGGTCAGGAGTTCCAGACCAGCCTGGCCAACATGGTGAAACCCCATCTCTACACACACACAAAAATAGCCAGGCATGGTGGTGCATGCCTGTAATCACAGCTACTCGGGAGGCTGAAGCAGGAGAATCACTTGGACCCAGGAAGCGGAGGTTGCA
>NW_012114644.1:5259707-5262911 GCF_000951035.1 Colobus angolensis palliatus | reverse complement strand
GGTGAAACCCCGTCTCTACTAAAAATACAAAAAATTAGCCAGGCGTGGTGGCACGCACCTGTAGTCCCAGTCCCAGCTACTCAGGAGGCTGAGCCTGGAGAATTGCTGGAACCCGGGAGGCAAAGGCTGCAGTGAGCCAAGATGGCACCACTGTACTCCAGCCTGGGTTACAGAGCGAGACTCCGTCTCAAAAAGAAAAAAGAAAAAAAAAATGAAAATATCTGTAATTGTAGCTGATCCCCCTCACACACACAGATATGTATGTATGTATATATATACTAGCTCAACAAAGATTTGCTCCCATGCCTTCTCCCCCAACCCTTTTCCAAAAGAGTAACATAATTATCATGGCTAAACTTAATGATGGTGGTGGGAGGGTGCTGAAGGCAATGGTACCTTTACAGAAGATCAGAAAGTCCTTGCTTATATTCTTTACAGTGTACCGGAATGCCACCAACATGTCTTAATGCTATTTACTGGTAATGTAATAAACTAGAAAAAGCCTGTCACCAGGTAGGGTCCATATTTGAAGCTTTATCCGTAGCAAGCCCTGCTGTAACAGCTCACATTTTGGGAAGCAGACCTTAGCTTAGGGGTTCCAAATCTGCTCCAGCTTTCACTATAAAGTAGCCCAGCCCTTCACAGAGCAACCACGAAGAACAGACCTGACCTCCATGTATATTTCTGCTTGTGGGCACCATCTCCCCAAAGGCCACTTTGAGGTGAAATGGCTTTGCTACATACTCAGCACCAACTTGGTCCTAAAATCAGGAGGCATTCTCCCTTCTCCACTCCAATTTCCAACATCCCTTCCTTTGTAGAGAGAGTGCTCTGGAAGCTGCTAAGCCCCATAGCCCTAGGGCTTAGACCACTATTCCAAAAGGGAAGACTTTTCCATCACTATGACAGACACCCACACTACAGTCCTCTGCCTGAACTCAAAGCTCTAGCCCCAACCTGTTTTTCCAGTGTACCTCCCTCTACTCACTAAATAATACTATTCTCCACCCAAACTAACCTATTTGCCCTTCCCTGAACACGTATTGTGTTTTCCCATCAGCTCAACTTTGCTCAGACACCCAACTCAAAACCACCTTCCACAGCTTCCTTCAGTTCCTCCCACAGCCAGACATGTGGTCTCCCTCCTGAGAGCCAGCTTAGCCCTGCTGGACACTCTCTTCTTGCACTTATCATCTGCTGCCTTATATTGAGGGGCCTTCATGTGCCTTTCCTTCCTCTACCCCCTGCGTCGGCTGCAAACTACTTAGTGGCACGGACTGGTGCACTGTTTCCATATTCCTCATGCTATTCAGCTCAGTACTCAGCAAACATTAGCTAACCTCAAGAATGCATCCTCAGGTTTCTAAATCAAACCAGGGCTTCACAGCAGCTCTACTGACATTTGGGCTGAACAGTTCCTTGCAGTGGGGGCTGTTCTGTGCACTGTGAGATGTTCAGCAGCATCCGTGTGGCCTCTCTCTACTACATACCAATAGCAGCCTTCCCTCTCCCTCATCCAAACCCGTTATGGAAGCCAAAAATATCTCCAGACATCGCCGAATGTCCCCCAAGGGAACCACCCGTGGTCAACAACCACTGCTCTACACCAATAGTTCTCTGCATGGCCACACTTTTAGACTCACCTAGACCTTAACACTCAGCCTGGAAGTCAGGGGGACCTAGATCTTGACTGTACCACACACTTTGCAACCCTAGACAAGTCGCCTCACTTTTTTGAGTTTCAGTTTTATCATCTTAAAATGAAGAAAATACCACTTGTCACACACACTTGTGAAGATTAAATGATCCGCAGTGTGACCTAGAAAGGGTTTAATAAATGGACTGAGTAAAATTTCTAAGTCGCTCCTAAAGGACGAGGGTGAGGAACTGGGGAAGCTCCCTGCGCCACCAGGAGGCACCATCACAAACCACGTCGCGGGGGTGGCAGCCGGGCTCAAGCCTTGTTTCCTAGCCAAGTGAAGTTTTGCAATGTAGGCCTGAGTCTGAGCTACTTAGTGGCCAAAGGAAATAATAGCTCCTCCATCCCCAAAATAAATCTCAGAATAAAGTCTAATCTTATTTTATCTCTTAATCACATACATGCTCAATATGCTTTTCACAGGGTTAAGGGAAGTAAAAATAAGTGAGAATCTATGAGGTCATTAGGAAATAAATTACTTACAATAACAGATTATTCATTAATTGTAATATTATTTAATTATAAAATTACTTATATCAGACACATTGAGAACTCCTATATCACAAGCATTGTTCTAAGCACTTCATACTATCTCATTTGTCCTCACAAATCTAATGCATTTCTTACTTTTTCTTACTTTTCATTTTTCAGACTTTGAAAAATATTATAAAAATAGAGTTCTAGTATAGCCTTCATCCAATTGTTTTCAAACAATATCTTATGTAACCATAATACAATTATCAAAACCAGGAGATTAGCACTGATACCATAATATTAACTAATCTACAAATGTTCAAATCTTGCTAATCATCCCACTCATGTCCTTTTTCTTCTCCAGACTCCAATCCGGGATCCCACTGACTAAAATGTCAGATCTCCTAGGTCTCCTCCAACCTGGGATAGTTTCTCAGTCTTTCCCTCTCTTTCAGGACCTTGACACTTTTGAAGAGTTCTAGCCAGTTGTTTTGTAGAATGTCCCCTGAATATGGGTTTGTCTGATATTTCCAGCTATGTATTTTAGGCAAGAATACTTCAGAAGTGATGTATCCTTCTCTGGACATCCCAGCAAGAGCCCCAGGATGTCGGTATCTCTCATTACTGATGGGGTTCACTTTAAGCACTTGGTTCAGGTGGTGTCTGCCGGGTTTCTCTACTGTAAAGTTACTATTCGTCTCATTGTAATTAATAAGTATCTTGTGGAGAGACACTTTGGAAATATGTAAACAGCCTGTTTCTTCTCATCATACCTTTTTTTCTTGTTGTTCACCAGTTAACAGCATCATTATACTTTTAACATTAATTTTTAGAATCTATGGATGATTGTTTCCTACAAAGAATTATTACTGTGGTATTGGCCAAATAGTGATTTTCTACTTCCATTGTTCCTTCTACATTTATTTAATCAGAATTCTGCCATAAGAAAGAGTTATTTCTTTTTCTTTCTTTCTTTCTTTCTTTTTTTTTTTTTTTTTTGTTTTAAGGTACAGAGTTCATGGTAGTCTGTT
>NW_012114644.1:5256212-5259657 GCF_000951035.1 Colobus angolensis palliatus | reverse complement strand
GTCTCACTCTGTTGCCCAGGCTGGAGTGCAATGGCATGATCTTGACTCACTGCAACCTCTGCCTCCCAGGTTCAAGCAATTCTCCTGCCTCAGCCTCCCGAGTAGCTGGGACTACAGGCACACACCACCACACCCGGCTAATTTTTGTATTTTTAGTAGAGACGGGGTTTTGTCATGTTAGCCAGGCTGGTCTCTAATTCCTGGCCTCAAGTGATTCCCCCACTTCCGCCTCCCAAAGTGCTGGGATTACAGGTGTGAGTCACCATGCCCAGCCTTTTCTTCCTGATTTATTTGGTCAGTTATTTATTTATATCAGCATGGACTCATGAGTATTTATGGGTTGGAATCCATTACTATCATTATTTATTATGTTGCTCATATTGTCCCAAAATTGGCCACTGGGAACTCCTTCCAGTTGGCTTCTATGACCTTTAGACATGTCTCCATCATTTTTTGAGCAGTTCCTTAGTTTCTGACACCACAAGAAGCTTCGGGCACCTCTTGTGTTTTTCTGTCCCAGCCCTGGATTAGCTATTTTTCCTGGAAGCCCTGGTTCCTTTCATGGGAGAATGATATTTACAGACCATGGGCACTGACTGATAGGCCCATTGCTAGTAGGTGCTGGTGCTTCTAGGCCCTCTAGTGGTCAGAGCTGGGAAATAACACACACGCACACTCATGTACAGTAGTCTCCACTTAATCGCAGTTTCAGCTACCCGCCAACTGTGGCCCCAAAATATTGTTATGATATTGTTATGTTATCTTCAGAAACAGAGAGAGAGAGAGACCACATTCATATCATTTTTATTACAGTATATATATATACATATATATTTTTTTTTTTTTTGAGACAGAGTCTCACTCTGTCACCCAGGCTGTAGTGCAGTGGTGCGATCTCGGCTCACTACAAGCTCTGCCTGCCGGGTTCATGCCATTCTCCCGCCTCAGCCTCCCGAGTAGCTGGGACTAAAGGCATGCGCCACCACACCCGGCTACTATTTTGTATTTTTAGTAGAGACTTGGTTTCACCGTGTTAGCCAGGATGGTCTTGATCTCCCGACCTCGTGATCTGCCTGCCTTGGCCTCCCAAAGTTCTGGGATTACAGGCGTGAGCCCCCACCCCAGCCTATTATAGTATATTTTTTAAATTGTTCTATCCTATTAGTTATTGTTAATCTCTTACTGTGCCTAATTCATAAATTAAACTTTATAAGTGTATATGTGTAGAAAAAAAATATATATATAGGTTTTGGTACTATCTGAGACTTTAGGTATCTTGGAAGTCCTGTGGATAAGGAAGGACTACTGTACTATTATTAACCACATCTTACAAATTAGGAAAATGAGGCATAGAAAAGTTACATAACTTTGTCCAAAATCACAAAGCAAGTATGTAGTGGATCTGGGAAATAAAAAGTGACAGATGCATCATAAATCCTAACAAGTGGAAGTAACTTATTTACACATCGACATCAGCAGAAAGCCACAAGCCCAATATTCCAGCATAGACACTCTCTTTGGAAAATAACCAGAACTCCACAGCAATAACCACAATGATAACCATCATGTACTCAACACCCACCTGGGCACTGGGCTCCCACAGCAGCTCACTTATTCCCAACAACTCTGCGAGGAGGATTTTACCATCCTCCTTTTACAAATCAGGGAATCGAGGATCATAGAAGCCAAGTGACTTTCCCAAGTTGACATAGTTAAGTGATAGAGCCAATAGCTGACCCCAGGCCTATCTGGATATAAAGTGTACGCTTATGCCACTGTATCAGTGGTTCCCAAAACTGATTTTACGTGGAATGTAAATAAGCTTCTTTTTACTTTAATACTTCTGTGTGGCCGGGCGCGGTGGCTCAAGCCTGTAATCCCAGCACTTTGGGAGGCCGAGACGGGCGGATCACGAGGTCAGGAGATCGAGACCATCCTGGCTAACATGGTGAAACCCCATCTCTACTAAAAAATACAAAAAACTATCCGGGCGAGGTGGCGGGCGCCTGTAGTCCCAGCCACTCGGGAGGCTGAGGCAGGAGAATCGCATGAACCCAGGAGGTACAGCTTGCAGTGAGCTGAGATCCGGCCACTGCACTCCAGCCTGGGCGACAGAGTGAGACTCCGCCTCAAAAAAGAAAAAAGAAAAAAGAAAAAGTATAAAGTGGCTAGGCATAGTGGCTCATGCCTGTAATCACTTGACGTTAAGAGTTCAGGACCAGCCTGACCAACATGGTAAAACCCGCCTCTACTAAAAATACAAAAATTAGTCAGGCATGGGTGGTGGGTGCCTATAATCCCAGCTACTTGGGAGGCTAAGGAAGGAGAATTGCTTGAACCCGGGAGGCAGAGGTTGCAGGGAGCCGAGATCACAACACTGTACTCCAGCTTGGGTGACAGAGTGAGACTCTGTCAAAAAAAGAAGGAAAGAAGGAAGGAAGGAAGGAATGGAAGGAAGGAAGGGAGGGAGGGAGGGAGGAAGGGAGGAAGGGAGGGGAAGGGAGGGAGGAAGGAAGAAACAGAGAGAAAGAAGAAAAAAGAAAAAGCATGAAGTAAATAATACTAAGGGTGGTTTAAGCTATAGAAAAAAATCATAAAGATGGTCTAAAAATGTCTGAAGTTTGGGAGACATAATACTATATAGCACCATGCAGCTTCATTTTCAGTTTCCTCTGTGAAACTAGGGTCATATAGCAGTGCAGAATAAAACAACAGACTAAGAATCTTGTACCTGTAGCTGGGTGTGGTAGTACTTGGGAGGCTGAGGAAGGAGGATCACTTGAGCCCAGGAATTTGAGGCCACACTGTGCTGTGATCATGTCTGTGAACAGCTATGGCACTCTAGCCCGGGCAACATAGCAAGACCCTGGTCACTAAAACTAAAATAAAATCCTGGACCTGGGTTTCAGCCCTAGATATGTCCCCATTACCTTTATGAACTTGGGCATTTCATTTGCTCTCTCTGGGACTGTTTCCTCATCTTAAAAAAAAAAAGGAGATAGTGATTTAATGAAATTAGTACAGCCCTTGGCCGGGTACAGTGGCTAACACCTGTAATCCCAGCACTTTGGGAGGCCGAGGTGGGCAGATCACGAAGTCAGGAGATCAAGACCCTCCTGGAAAACATGGTGAAACCCCGTCTCTACTAAAAATACAAAAACGAGCTGGGCGTGGTGGCACGTGCCGCCTGTAATCCCAGCTACTGGGGAGGCTGAAGCAGGAGAATCCCTTGAACTAGGGAGTAGGAGGTTGTAGTGAGCCAAGATTGTGCCACTGCACTCCAGTCTGGTGACAGAGTGAGACCCTGTCTCAAAGAAAAAAAAAAAATTTTTTTAATTTTTAAAAATTAAAAAGTAGGCCGGGCGTGGTGGCTCATGCCTATAATCCCAGCACTTTGGGAGGCCGAGGCAGGCAGATCACGAGGTCAGGAGATCGAGACCATCCT
>NW_012114644.1:5250214-5251702 GCF_000951035.1 Colobus angolensis palliatus | reverse complement strand
TCCCAGCACTTTGGGAGGCCGAGGCGGGCGGATCACGAGGTCAGGAGATCGAGACCATCCTGGCTAACATGGTGAAACCCCGTCTCTACTAAAAAGTACAAAAAAATTAGCCAGGCGTGGTGGCAGGCACCTGTAGTCCCAGCTACTTGGGAGGCTGAGGCAGGAGAATGGCATGAACCCGGGAGGCTAAGCTTGCAGTGAGCTGAGATCGCACCACTACACTCCAGCCTGGGCAACAGAGCAAGACTCCTTCTCAAAAAAATAAATAAAATAAAATAATTAAAAAATAAAATTTAAACATTAGTACAGCTCTTTTGAAAGCAATTCTTAACTTTTGACCCAGTAATTCCACTTTGGGAACTCTCTCCCAAGAAAATAATCTAAAATTTGGAAAACAGTTGTAACAACAAAGAAATTTACCAACTTCTAAAAAATAAAACTTTCTAAATATTCAGCAATGGGAAAGCAGTTAAATAATTTGGAATACATAATTATTGAGAGTATTAGGCATTCATTAAAAATGTGTTATAAAGATAACACAGCAACACGCCTATGAATGGAAAAAGAGAATGTGTTTACATTCTATGGTTTATCACTACATTAATAAAAAGCATATGCAGGTAACAAACGTGCCAAAATACCAACAGTTGGTAAGAATAGTAATTTCTCTGCTTGTACTTTCAAAATTTTCTCCAACAGTTAAATTACATTTAGACTGAAAAAAAAACTTCAGAATTAAGGAATTCAATTAAATAATCTCCAGGATTTCCTTCAGGGCCTAATATTCTGTGGTTTTTCTCTGGAACTAGGAGTAGAGGTCAGGCAAGAGTAAAAATGTTAGAAAAGTTTACATGGCAGGGGCTATGCCAGGTTAAATTACTTTGATAACACTCAAAACAGCACATGAGAACACTGGAAAAGCAGCCCTCGGGGAAATGACACAACCCCCTCCATCTGTGTGGCAGAAGTCTGGGAAGTAGGAGGCCTGAATTGAGCCATATGATCTCTAAGGGTCCTCTCCAAACAATGTATCCATCCACGTGTTGAACAAACATTTACCAAATGCCTACCATGTGTCAGGAATCACGTAGCTGAATGACTATTGAGCCAATGGTTCAGAGTCTAGTGAAGGAGAAAGATTTTATGTTAGTTTGCTAGGACTGCATTAACACAATACCACAGACTGGGTGGCATAAACAAGAGAAATTTATTCCTCACAGTTCTGCAGGCTGGATATATGAAATCAGGGTGCCAGCACAGCTGAGTTCTGGCAAGGGTCCTCTTCCAGGTTGCAGACAGTGGACTTCTCCTCTTATCTTCAAGAGGTGGAAAGAGAATGAAAGAGCTCTCTAGGATCCCTCCTACATTTTTTTTTTTTTTTTTTTGAGACGGAGTCTCACTCTGTTGCCCAGGCTGGAGTGCAATGGCATGATCTTGACTCACTGCAACCTCTGCCTCCCAGGTTCAAGCAATTCTCCTGCCTCAGCC
>NW_012114644.1:5246179-5249806 GCF_000951035.1 Colobus angolensis palliatus | reverse complement strand
ATTCTCCTGCCTCAGCCTCCCGAGTAGCTGGGACTACAGACGCACGCCACCATGCAATTCTCCTGCCTCAGCCTCCCGAGTAGCTGGGACTACAGACGCACGCCACCATGCCCAGCTAATTTTTGTATTTTTAGTAAAGACAGGGTTTTACTATGTTGGCCAGGCTGGTCTTGAACTCCTGACCTTGTGATCTACCCGCCTCGGCCTCCCAAAGTGCTGAGACGACAGACATGAGCCACCACGCCCGGCCCAAATCTCCTTTTATTATAAGGACACCAGCCAGACTGGAGTAGGGCCCACCATAACAGCCTGATTTAATCACCTTTTTAAAGGCCCTATCTCCAAATACAGGAATTCTGAGGTGCTGGGGGTTACGGATTCAACATGTGAATTTCAGGAGACACAATTCAGTGCATAAAAGATTTCAAACAACAACATTACAGTGCAATAACAGAACTGCATTCAAATACAATAGGAACCGTATGAAGGCATAATTCATTCTGACAGGAAATATCAGAAACCACCATAAAGGAGGTGTCATCTGAGCCAAGTTCTTACTTGAGAATCTCAAGTCTATAAACCATCATCCTTGATTGTCATAGGAATTTTTTTTTTTTTTTTTTGAGATGGACTCTTGCTCTGTCGCCCAGGCTGGAGTACAGTGGTGCAATCTCAGCTCACTGCAACTTCCACCTCCTGGGTTCAAGAGATTCTCCTGCCTCAGCCTCCTGAGCAGCTGGGATTACAGGCGCCTGCCACCACACCTGGCTAATTTTTTGTATTTTTAGTAGAGACGGGTTTCACCGTGTTAGCCAGGATGGTCTTGATCTCCTGACCTCATGTTCCACCTGCCTCGGCCTCCCAAAGTGCTGGGATTCCAGGCGTGAGCCACCGAGCCCGGCCTGTCATAGGAATATTTTAAGTATCAAAAAATGGAGATAAGATAGAATCAGAAGATAAAACAGGCTCGGATAGAGGCCAAAAGAAGAATGTATTTGTTCCAGAGGAACAAAGGTAAATACCATCGTTTAATAGTTGAACTGGGACTCTGGATTCAAATACAGCTACTTGGGGTGGGTGTGGTGGCTCATGCCTATAATAACGGCACTTTGGGAGGCCAAGACAGGCAGATCGCTTACACCCAGGAGCTCCAGACCAACCTGCGCAATGTAGCGAACCCCTATCTTTACAAAAAATACAAAAAACTAGCCAGCAGTGGTGGTGCATGCCTGAAGCCTCAGTTACCGAGGAGGTTGAGATGGGAGGACCAACCAAACCCAGGAGGTCGAGGCTGCAGCCGTGACTGCACCACTATACTCCAGTCTGGATGACAGAGTGAGATCCTATCTCAAAAAACAAACAAACAAACAAACAAACCCAGCAACTTGGAGGTCAAGGGAAAATCTTGGTTTATGGAATAATCTCCTCCTTGCTCTCACTCTTTTAAGTCACGAGGATTTTAGTGTGAGGTATGGGGAGACGTCGGGAGGTTTTGACAAAGCCCTACCTTTTATCCTCTCTTCCATCTAGAAGCCATTCTTTCTCCACCTACCTTCAGCTACACTTTTCCCTAGGCCAGATGTTGTGTAATCATTAAATTTTTTAATAGGCTTACGTATAGGCCGGATTTTAAACCTCAATTCCTTATTGATTAAAATACCCCTCAGCTGGGCACAGTGGCTCATGCCTATAATCCTAGCACTTTGGGAGGCCAAGGCAGGAGGATCACTGGAGCCCAAGAGTTCAAGACCAGCCTAGGCAACATACCAAGACCCCATCTCAAAAATATAAATAAAAATAAAATATTCGTCTTTTGAAGTAACCTAGATTCTTGAAGTAAAAATGGAAAAAAGGAACTGTGCTGACCTAGGTAGCACAATGCTGGGAAGATCATTTCTGTTCCCTTTCCAGTGTCTAGATGTGACCTGTTTCCTTCCGACAGGGGTCGCCAGAGGCCATAGGGACCAAGGCCAGGCTTCTAGGAGGTGGCTCCAGGAAGGCGGCCAAGAATGTGAGTGCAAAGGTCAGTAACTCAGCATCAACAACAGCGATGGCATCACCATGACCCCAGCTCTCTCCCTTGGGCCCCTCTGAGACCAATGCAGATGTTATCTCAGCTGTCCTCACCCATTCCCCTCTCCACAACCTGCCACATGCAGCACACGTGCCCGCTTTCTCCCTGACTCTCAGGTAAAAACTGGACTTCTCCAAGGTCTAGGGGGAAAACCAGCCAATGTCAGGCTGCCCCCTGCCCCTTATCCTTTTCCTAAAGAACCCAGGGCTACCGCCCAAAAGGCTTTTTATTTTTTCCTGGCCTTCCAAAAGCTTCCTGAATCCTATTCTCAGCCTTATTTTACTCATAGGTAAGACTGAAAGCAGAGCGGCAAAATGGCTTCCCC
This sequence comes from Colobus angolensis palliatus, assembly GCF_000951035.1. Classification (NCBI taxonomy): domain Eukaryota; kingdom Metazoa; phylum Chordata; class Mammalia; order Primates; family Cercopithecidae; genus Colobus; species Colobus angolensis. Next base: position 5,247,407 of record NW_012114644.1, on the reverse strand, counting down.
AAGGGAAAGCAGCCACTGGAAAGCAGACACCCAAGCCTTACTCCTCATTCTTTGGAGTAATGATATTCTGATGCACCCTCCAAACCTGCCACCAAACCCTTGCCCAAACAGGTCAGGAAAAACAACTCAGAAATACTGGCATTCAAATAGCTGGATGGACACTGTTCTGTGTTGACCCCTTTTCCCACTCCACTGCAGTGGAAATTCAAGGCACAGAAGACGGCGATTAAAGCTTCGTCCTACTCCCTCCTATCATATGTATTAACTCTCCCGTCTAAGCAGCAGTGCTGTTGTTTCAGATTGGTTCCTGAGAGCCCCGAGAAGAAAAGTCATGACAGTTTCTGGGCTGCCAAAGAAGCAATGTCCCTGTGATCATTTCAAGGGCAATGTGAAGAAAACAAGTAAGTTTGCAGAGGATGATTTTCCTTACACCACAGTCACTCCGTGGAATCACTAGGGATGAAGCACGGTTGAGAATAGAAAAAAGAGGTGAAATTAAGACCAGGATAAGCACACAACTCAGCCCTTTCTACTCAATGTCAACTTGTCAGGAAATAGGAAGAGAAGGAAAAGCAGGATACAATTCTCCTGATACTGGAAAGGTTTAACCAAATTCTTAGATTTTAAAACCTCACTTTTACCAAAGTAGGGGTAGATGGGGCTGTTGGAGACCTGGTCATTAACCTCTGAAGATTACATCAGTGTCAGCATCAAACAGAATTTGACTCCTCCCTAGTCTAGCAGTTTTGTGTTTGTTGTTTTGTTCTGTTTTTTGAGTGGGGGTCTTGCTCTGTTGCTCAGGTTGGTCTCAAACTCCTGGGCTCAAGTGATCCTCCCACCTCAGCCTCCCAAGGATCTGGGGTTAGAGGTACACACCACCATACCCAGTTTAGTCTACCAGTTTTTAAGTGTCATATTAAAAAGCATATTGGCAGCCGGGCACAGTGGCTCACGCCTGTAATCCCAGCACTTTGGAAGGCCAAGGCAGGTGGATTGCTTGAGACCAGGAGTTCAAGACCAGCCTGGCCAACATGGTGAAACCCTGTCTCTACTAAAAATATAAAAATTACCTGGGCATAGTGGTGCATGCCTGTAATCCTAGCTGCTCGGGAGTATGAGGCATGAGAATTGCTTGAATCCAGGAGGCGGAGGCTGCAGGGAGCTGAGATCACGCCACTGCACTCCAGCCTGGGCGACAGAGTGAGACTCTGTCTCAAAAAAACAACAA
>NW_012114644.1:5243114-5245554 GCF_000951035.1 Colobus angolensis palliatus | reverse complement strand
AAAATAAATTTGGCTGTATCAAAATTGTAAATGAGTATAATAACTTTAATCTAGTAATCTCACTTTAGGAAATCTCAACAATAGAATACTAGCATGGATGCTCAAAGAGATACGTACAAGAATATTACTTATAGCAGTATTTGTATTGACAAACAAATGGGGGAAATTTTCTTCAAAGGCAAATTGAGAAAACCTAATTACTGTCAAAAATAATTAGGTAAACCAGGGGCAGTGGCTCAAGCCTATAATCCTAGCTACTCAGGAGGCTGAGGCAGGAGGACCCAGTAAGCCAAGGAGCTCAAGACCAGCCTGGGCAACATAGCGAGATCCTGTCTCTAAAATAAATATAATAATAATAATAATAATAATAATAATGAGATAAATCATTATGTGTTGGCTGGAAAGATATCCACAATATATTAATGAAAAAAACGATGTAGAGACCCCCTATTTCACATCCTTCATTAACATAAGTTTCAGGTGGATTACAGATCTAAATTTGAAAAACAAATTTACAAGGAAATACAGGAGAATATATTCACAACCTTGAGGTATGAAAGCCTTTCTTAAACAAATTACAAAATGCATAAACCATAAAGTAAAAGAGTAAATAAATCTGACTTCACTGCAATTAATAAGTTTTAATCATCAAAAGAATAAAATGACAAGCTGCCTACTAGGAGATGATATCTGTAATATATATAACCTTCAAAGGATTAGTAGTCAGAATACTTATATAAGGAATTTCTACAGACCAGTGAGAGGAGGGCAGGAAATACAACAAATGGGCAAAAATACTTGAATGGCCACTTCACAGATGATGAAACCCAAACAGCTAATAAACATATGCAATAGCACTCAACCTTATTTTTACAAGGAAAATGTGAATTAAAACTAAAGTGAGGCCAGGTGCAGTGGCTCATGCCTGTAATCCCAGCACTTTGGGAGGCCAAGACAGGGGGATAACCTAAGGTCAAGCGTTTAAGAACAACCTGGCCAACATGGTGAAACCCCATCTCTACTTAAAATACAAAAAAAGTAGCCAGGTGTGATGGTGCACATCTGTACTCCCAGCTACTCAGGAGGCTGAGGAAGGAGAATTATTTTAACCCTGCACTGCAGAGGTTGCAGTGAGTCAAGATCACGCCATTATACTCCAGCCTGGACAACAGAGTGAGACTCCATCTCAAAAAAAAAAAAAAAACTGGGGAGAGACATAAACATTCAGACCATAATGTATACACAAAGTTAAAAAATGAGCAAAAAATAAACTAAGTTATTTAGGAATCTATACACATAGGTGGTAAACAATAAAGAAAAGAAAGTAAATAATTACCATAAAACTCAGGATTGTCACTGTGATGGGGAGAGGAAGCAGTGATCAGAAAAGCAGGGGTGCTGTTGGCAATATTCTATTTCTTTCTTTTTTCTTGAGACGGAGTTCTGCTCTTGTTGCCCAGGCTGGAGTGCAATGGCGCAATCTCGGCTCGCTGCAACCTCTGCCTCCCGGGTTCAAGCAATTCTCCTGCCTCAGCCTCCTGAGTAGCTGGGATTACAGGAATGCGCCACCACGCCCAGCTAACTTTGTATTTTTATTAGAGACGAATTTTTCCATGTTGGTCAGGCAGGTCTCGAACTCCTGACCTGAGGTGATCTGCCTGCCTTGGCCTCCCCAAGTGCTGGGATTACAGGCGTAAGCCACCGTGCCCGGACGCAATATTCTATTTCTAAGCCTAGGCAGTAGTTTCATGAATATCTGCTTTATAACTATTTATTGAATTGCATGTATAAGTTTGTGTGAACTTCTATAGAAATATAATACTTGGCAATAATAGATTCAGTTGTTTTTTTGGCGGGGGGGGTGGCGCGGTTGAGACAAGGTCTTGCTCTGTCACCCAGGCCGGAGTGCTGTGGCATGATCACAGCTTACCTCCTGGGCTGAAATGTTCCTCCCACCTCAGCCTCCCCAGCAGCTGGAACCACGCCATCATGCCCAGCTAATTTTTGTGTTTTTTTGTAGTGATAAGGTTTTGCCATGTTGCTCAGGCTGGTCTTGAACTCCTGGGCTCAAGCTATCTGCCCACCTTGACCTCCCAAAGTGCTGGGATTACAGGCGTAAGCCACCATGCCCGGCCAGATTTCTTAAAGGTCAGACTAAGGCAATACGTATAGTATAATCTCATTTTTGTTTTTAAAATAAACCATTGTATTTATATACCAGAAGGTATGGAAAAATATGTAGCAAACTATTAACAGTGGTTAGCCCTGGAAAATGTGTTGTAGAGGCTGGGGTGGGGATTTAAAAATGTTTTTCCACTGGATGAGTCTTATTTTTTTTATTTTTTTATTTTTTGAGACAGAGTCTCGCTCTGTCACCCAGGCTGGAGTGCTGTGGCCGGATCTCAGCTCACTGCAAGCTCCGCCTCCCGGGTTCACGCCA
>NW_012114644.1:5230011-5242449 GCF_000951035.1 Colobus angolensis palliatus | reverse complement strand
CAGCCATGGTGGCAGGCACCTGTAATCCCAGCTACTCGGGAGGCTGAGGCAGGAGAATCACTTGAACCCGGGAGGCAGAGGTTGCAATGAGCTGAGATCGTGCCACTGCACTCCATCCAGCCTGGGCGATAGAGCAAGACTCCATCTCCAAAATAAAAAATAAAAAGAAAGAAATGTTAAAAATGTTTTTAACACTAGCCTCTCCCCTTTATTTGCACCCTAGGACACCAAAGGCACCACAGAAAACAAAACAAGCATTCCAGAGCCTGCCAGCAATTTCTCAAACAATGTCAGCTAAGAAGCTTTGTTCTGCCTTTGTAGGAGCTCTGAGCTCCCACTCTTCCTATTAAACATTCTCAGTCAAGAAGACAGTGAGCACATCTACCAGACACTCTTCTTCTCCCACCTCACTCTTCCACTGTACCCACCCCTAAATCATTTCAGTGCTCTCAAAAAGCATGTTTCTCAAGATCATTTTGGTTGTTGCTCTCTCTAGTACCTTCTTCTCTCGTCAGTCTTATCCTGTGCCCTCCCCTTACCCAGGCTTAGGCTTAATTATCTGAAAGATTCCAGGAAAGTGTAGCTTCCTAGCTGGTGTCATTTAACCTAAATACAATCAGGAAAGTAGCAAACAGAAGTCAATAAATATTTTTAAATGTAACAGATCAAAATTGTTTCTTTCAAATGGGGTCTGCCAATTCACATCCAGATGACCCATTTTACTCTATTCACTGCAGACTGAATGCAGATTCTACATATACTTTTCCCCACCAAGACCCTCACTCTGTCTCCATTGGCCTACTTGTTCATCTTTCACTCATTCAACAAATCTTTGTGAGGTAAGAGCTAGGTGGGACAAAAAAAAAAAAAAAGTATACCAATGAACCAGACATGGTCTTACTAAACATAATATAGGTTTAAAAAAAAAAAAAACTTGGCACAGTTTCTTAGCACTTAGGCAGCCTTTGGTATTTATAACTAATATCATCACCATTACCATCATCATTATCAGTTATCGTCATCAGTGGTCACTGTCTTTGAGTTTCCAATCTCTGGAAACTGGAGCCCTGAGTACAGGATCATAGTTCAGGGCTAGAGAGATGATATGGAGTATCTCAAATGTCATTCAGAAGGGCTTCAAGCTATAAAGATGGGAGGACATGACATTAATTTTTAGCATGGGAGTTAAATGATCAGAGTGACAATATAAGGAAATTAAACTGCCAACCTGGCTGCGCGTGGTGGTTCACACCTGTAATCCCAGCACTTTGGGAGACCTGGGGTGGGAGGGTGGCAGGCGGATCACTTAAGGTCAGGAGTTCAAGACCAGCCCAGCCAACATGGCAAAACCCCATCTCTACTAAAAATACAAAAATTAGCCAGGTGTGGCGGTGCGTGCCTGTAGTCCCAGCTACTTGGGAGGCTGAGGCAGGAGAGTCACTTGAGCCCAGGAGGTGGAGGTTTCAGTGAGCCAAAATGGCACCACTGCACTCCAGCCTGGGGAAAAGAGCAAGACTCTGTCTCAATAAATAAATAAATAAATAATCTGGCAACCATTTGTAGGAAGGAACAAAGAAGGAAATAATTATTACAACAACTACAGAGACTGCCCCCTGAATGACGCTTTCCTCAAACATCAGAAGGAGAGAGAAAAAAGGAATACTTATCCAGCATCTGGCTTCTATCATCCCAGATGACACAGAAGCCTAAACTGGGGTGCTTGCCTTATGAGAAGAAACACTTTAACTGAGTGGTAGGTGGGGTGGGGCCCTGGGGCCCTATTTATGACACAAGAGAGCAAGCCCCTCCCTTCTTGTAAGAGAGTGCTGGGCACATAGCCTTCTCCTAGTCCTAATCCTCCCACCAAAGAAAGAGGCACAGAGTTCACTACTTACTGGGGGCCAGCTGTGATCAGCCCACTGCCAGCTGCCTTAAAAAGACCAGTGATGCCAGGATGGAGTGAAACCCAAGGGAACATGCCATCATGAGGAATCAATGAGATATCTGTGAAGAGAGAGGGCTGGGTGGGAGCCCAGAAGGATGAAACCTGGAAGATCAATATCTCCCGTGAGGGAAGTAATAATGGAGCCAGGTTCTAAGTCAGCATCTAGGCCAGACTGGCAACCTGAGCCACACCAGAGGCCTATAACCACGCCAGAGCCAGAAAAGACACCCATAGCCCAGCCAGAATCGAAGACCCAACAGGAACCTGATTCAAGGCAAAGACCCCTCACCCAGCAGGAGACCCCTGCACAACATGATGCTGAATCCCAGAAGGATCCTAGAGCCCAACAAAAATCCGCTTCACAAGAGGAATTTCTTGCCCCACAGAAGCCTGCACCACAGCAATCACCTCACGTCAAAAGGGTGCCCCTCACTCAACAGGAACCAGCCTCCCAGCAGGGATCTGGGCCAGGAAAAGAATTTACAACTCAACAGGAGACAGCATTGAGAGAAAGACATGTAGCCCAGCCAGGGTCTGGGCCGGGAGAGCCACCTCCAGTTCAACAAGAAGCTGAATCAACACCTGCAGCCCAGGCTAAACCTGGAGCCAAAAGGGAGCCATCTGCCCCGACTGAATCTACATCCCAAGAGACACCTGAACAGTCACACCAGCAAACAACTCCAGTCCAGGGAGCCAAATCTAAGCAAGGATCTTTGATAGAGCTGGGATTTCTAACAAAACTGCAGGAACTATCCAAACAGCGATCAGCCCTAGAGTGGAAGGCACTTTCTGAGTGGGTCACAGATTCTGAGTCAGAATCAGAGGTGGGATCATCTTCAGACACAGAGTCTCTAGCCACGATGGGTGGAATGGTGGCCCAGGGAGTGAAGCTACCCTTCAAAAGAAAATCTGGTTATAAAGTGATGTCAGGATATGGTGGGACATCGCCACATAAGAAAACTAGTGCCCAGAATCACAGACACTACCAGGATACAGGTGAGTTTGAACCTGGAGGAATTGAAGCCTCTCAGGGACAGTTATTCATTTACGTAAGAAATACTAAAAACTTATGGTGTATCAGGTTAGCTCTGGTCATCCTTCAACAATCCTGAGATAAAGATCAACATCCCCATTATAAAAAATAAAAAAAAAAAGCTGGGCACAGTGGCTCACGCCTGTAATCCCAGCACTTTGGGAGGCCAAGGCAGGTGGATTGCTTGTGGCCAAGAGTTCAAGATCATCCTAGCCAAGATGGTGAAACACCGTCTCTACTAAAAATACAAAAATTAGCCAGGCATGGTGGCGGGTGCCTGTAATCCCAGCTACTTGGGAGGATGAGGCAGAGAGTTGCTTGAACCCGGGAGGTGGAGGTTGCAATGAGCCGAGATCGCGCCACTGCACTGCAGCCTGGGCGACAGAGTAAGACTCCATCTCAAAAAAAGAAAAAACGAAGTCTCACTCTGTCGCCCAGGCTGGAGTGCAGTGGCATGATCACGGCTCACTGCAGCCTCAAACTCCTGGGCTCAAGCGATCCTCCTACCTCAGCCTCCCGAGTAGCTGGGACTACAGGTGCACCACCATACCCTGCTAATTTTTACATTTTTTTAGAGACATGGGCTCGCTATGTTGCCCAGGCTGGTCTCGAACTCCTGGCCCCAAGCAAGCCTCCCACCTCAGCCTCCCAAAGTGCTGAGATTACAGACATGAGCCACCGAGCAACTGGCCAACATCCTCATTTTATAAATGAGGACACTGAGGCAGAAAAATAAAGAAGTAAGGGTTCTTGCACAGGGCCATGCAGTTAGGAAGTGGCAAAGTCAGGATTTGAAGCCGTGGTCTTCCTCCCCTGGACCAGGCTCCCTCCCTACAGAGGATTTGGGGGAAAATCAAATCCCAGAGTGGGAAGGCACTCTGGGCTAGGGACCAGGAGACCAGGAAAGTGGCCCTCTTGCCAGTATTCATTCATCAATCCACAGAAACTGACCGAGCACCAGCTCTGGGGCAGACACAGGCATAAGTCCCAGCAATACAATGCCAGATGGGACCTTACCCTTCTGGAGTTTCCATGCAGGCTAGGCAGAACATCAGGGCATCAGCAGTCCCTCAGTTTACCAGGTCTGTCCTCTGCTGCCAGGAAGACACCTGCTTCCTGCCAGGTTGCTGCCATAGGGGACTCAGTCCAGGGAGGCGGAATGGCCTTGCGGGTTGTGTTCTCAGCAAGGAGGAGCTGGGAGGAGGTGCAGGAGCCGCCAAGGTCTCAGGCAAGGTCAGGGGCTGACGGCAGGAAAGTTAGGGGAGCAGCATCAGAAGATAACGGCCCAAGGCTCTGGGCTCGCTGCAGGCGCTCTCTCGCCTTCTCCGCCTCTTCCCGGGGCCCAGTGCTGCCCCCTGCCTGCTTCATAGGAGCCCCAGGAAGCTCCGATCTTCCTTCTCTAGGCTCAAAACCCCTGCCATGGAGAAGGGAGGAATGCAAGTTTTATCTATGGAACTGGAGGTTACTTGTTGAAGTCCCCTGACGTGGGGGGAAAAAGCAACGCAGCCCTAATCCTGAAGTTGAGGGCATCTGTGAGGCCCTGGTCCAGAGGGCAGGCAATGGCGGCCCCACCGCCCAGAGGCCAGTCCGTCCTGTCTCTCCCAGAGCTGATAAGAGGATAACGCGTTTCTCAGAGCCGGGGCTGGTGGGTATGCTTTGAGAGGGAAGGAGGAGGGGCAGCAGGCAAAGACAGGGATTGAGGCCTGCTCTCCCCAGTGCTGAGGATGGAAAGCTGTTTCTCCAGGCCTCCAGAACACAGTCTCACGGAATACCCGCTCCACACCGCCACGGCGGGCGAGGCCGCCTCTCAGGCGGTCCAGAAGCAGTTAGCTGTGTGCGTGTGTGCAAGCCTCGAGCCTCCTCCGTTTCCCGCCTTTTCTCAGGCATGCGTCGTTCCCTCTACCTCCGCTCTTGGGCCGGCCCGCGGCGTGAAGCTAGTGCGCAGTCGCCGAGCGTCCTCGCCGCCACCACCACCCACCACCCCCATTCTCGGGAGCATGGACTGGGAGGCGGAGACAGAGGGAGAAAGATCCCCCAGGAAAAGCGCAATAGGAGAACTAGGAGACAGGAGAGGGAAGGCGGGGCTCCCTCCTCCAACGGCTGTCAGGCACAGCCACGCCTCCAGCGCTGGCGCCCCGCCTCGTCTTTGAGTTGGCAGAGGACCTGGCCTGCCCCCACCCCAGGCAGAGGCCCAGAGGCGCCCCACTTTCACCCCTTCAAAAGGTGGGCCGGGCCGCGTTCTAGGGGATCCCTCCCTGGGAAGGTGAGTGGGATGGCGAGACTGAGCCAGCACATGGGAGGCTTCCCAGCACGTAGGAAGATTGGGACTTCCCTGCTGGGGTGCTCCCCGCGGAGCTCCGCACTAGTCCTGCCGGAAGGACGCTTTTCGCCGCCCCCAGGGCTTCCTTTTTGTTGGCCGCGAGCCCTTTAATGCGCGATAGGGGGCGGAGCCAGATCTTAAATTCTGGCGGTTGGGGGCGGAGCACGGCAGCGGAGGGAGACCAGGATTGGCTAGGGAGCAGAGAATAGCAAGTTCAGGATTGGGTAATAGGGGGGCCCGACGGTAGTGTGTAGCGAGGATTGGCCCTCCGGGCAGGGCCTCGCGGCTGGAATTGGCCCCCGCGCAAGGACCGCGGGGAATTGATGGAGTCGGCCGGGGGCATGGAACCCGCCGAGGCCGCTATGGCCCCGGCCTCGAAGAATGCCAAAGAGAGCTCGAGGAGCCGCGGTCGCCGGCGGTGGCGAAAAGGCAAGGCCAAAGGTGAGCGCGCGGAGACCGGCAGCAGCCCAGAAGGAACCTCGTACATCCTGCGGGGGAGTGGGGACAGCGTGGACTGGCCCACTGCCACGAGGAGTGGGGGGGTCCGCGGACTGGCCCATTGCCGCTTGCGGGGAAAACGGGATGATCCACTGTGAGAAGGGGGTGATGTGAGAGCCGAGAGGCCCACCCTGGCACAGGGACTAGCTGACTCCCGGATCGGCTTGGGAGCAGAGTCCGGAATGCGAGCCTCGTGGACCAAGGTTCCCGCTCGGATTCCGTATTCGCCGTGTGACCAAGGGCAACGGCTGCCCTCAGTGTTTTTCCACCTGGGGAATGGTTCAAGCGCCGGTGTTCAGGGCTCCAGCGCTCTTGAGAGGATAAGGGGGAAGGAGGGTAGCAGGTGTTACTCAAACAGGAAGTCTAGGGGTGAGTCAAGGAGAGGTAGGAGGAAGGGGTACCCATAGTGTAGAGTGCAGCGGGGCCAGTAAAGCTCATCGCAGTCCCGGCCTCCCACTCGGCAAGTCCGTCCATCCATCCATCCATTCATTGTCAGCCCACCTGCTTCAGCCGGCTCCACTGTGGCCTAGCCCTGACCCCTACTCTTTCCAGGACAAGTGGCCCTGGCTTGGCTTCAGACCTGCACACCTGCCTCAGGAAAAGGGAAGGCCTGATTTCTCTAGGGTGTCACATTATTTTCAGGTCTCAAAAGGCGGAACAAAGGCTGACAGACCAACAGAAATGCTGCAAGCCTCAGGCAGGGGCAGGTCCTCAGTTACAAGCAGTTATCAATCAGCATGGGGACCTGTGGGAAGTTCCCATGCAGGAAGGAAACTAACACCACCCCTCAGCCCCCGGGACCCCAAACTCATTGCTTCCCCTGCCATAGAACACATCATTAGCCCAGAATAGACCTGGAGTTGGCTCCAGACACACGCAGGCTCAGACAGGCTCAGAGGGCAGACAGACTGAAGCCCAAGGGCACTCGCTGTCACAGCAAGACACTGAGCCTCACACCAGCATAGCATACCCAGAGGCAGTACAGACTGTAGTTAAGAAACGTGGGCGTTGGAGATCTGGTTCCTCAGGCTGGAGGTTTTAATGTGCTGGACAGGAGACTCCCTCTTTCCCTGCCTCAGCTTTCTGAGCTCTAAAATGGGTGTGATGATAGGAGTACCTCCTTTTGTGAGGTTAGAGTGAGTGTAGAGCATTTGGCACAGGCACACAGCAAACCCTCAGGAGAACTGAAGGTTATTGTTACTGTTAGTTCTCACTAGACAGTGAACATCCTAAAAGCAGGGCTGTATCTGCCTTGTTTACCCTGTACTTCCAGAGCTTGGTATGCCAGGCAAATAGGCACTCAAATATTTATTGGATTAATAACTGAAGGAATGTGTGAACTGTAACAGCGATCATAATAATCATGCTTCCCTTGGGGTTGTCATGAGGAGTCAGAATCCAGTTGGGCAGGGCTCCCTGCAAAATGAGCCATTCACAAAGGCTCATTCCTGCAAACTCCAAGATTTGCCTGTCATTATTTTCTGAGGCCCCGCCCTCTTGCCAGGCTTTAGATAAATTAATGAGACCTCACTCCTGCCTCAAGGGCATCTGGGCTGGCTGGAGCAATCCTCGTCATCAGTTTCATCTTGCCAGTAACTGGATGAGGCTAGTGTCCTTATGATCACCCCATTTCCCAGATGACGACACTGGGGCTCTGAGGGACCAAGGCCGCCTAGGCTTCCTTACTTGGCCAGTGAGGGCAAAGAGATGGCTACCCCAGCCTCCTCCAGGCAGGGAGTTTGTGGGCCCACAACTGCTGTGGGCCCAAATTTGATTCTGGGCCCAAGAGGTTCCAGTCACACAGATTCGTTCAGCAGACATTCATTGAACACTGAGCTGTGCCAGGCCTGGGCTCTCGGTAGCAAGAAGAACAGCTTCACAGTTGAGCTGGGGACACAGATATTACTCAAATAAGACTATAATTGTAAACTGTGATAAATACAACAGAGAAAAATACCCTGGGAAGATAGAATTGGGAGGCTTCCCAAGGAGGCAATATTGGACCCAAGGATGGACAGGCGTTACATGTGCAGGGGGCAGGCAGGGGAACAGAGTGGACAGGATGGAGAAAGACCTGAGGCTTGAGGAAACATTGAGTTATAGTGCAGAGGGAGCTCAGCCAGGGCCAGGAGGAAGAGGAAGAGAAAACAGTGCAGGCAGGTTAAGAGAGGAGGATGGTAGCTGGGTACAGTGGCTCACACCTGTAATCCTGGCACTTTGGGAGGCCAAGGTGGGAGGACCCCTTGAATCCAGCAGTTTGAGGCCAGCATGGGCAACATAGCAAGATCCCATCTCTACCAAAAATACAAACATTAGCCAGGCATTGTCGGGTATACCTGTATTCCCAGCTACTTGGGAGGCTGAGGTGGGAGGATCAATTGAGCCCAGGAGGTTGAGGCTGCAGTGAGCTGTGATGGCACCACTGTACTCCAGCCTGGGTAACAATGAGACTTTGTCTCAAAAAGAGAGAGAGAGAGAGAGAGAGAGAGGAGGATGGTACCTGGCTTGGGAAGCCATGTCCAGGATTGGGGACTTTATCCTGAAAGCAAGGGAGAGGGTGTGGAAGGGTTGGAAGTGTGTGAACAGATTCATGTTTTAGAAGGATCCTGTGGCTGCTATGCAGACAACAAATCAAGGAGAACAAAATCAGAACTATATAAAGAGCTGTCACAGTCACCCAGATAATGACGCTACAGCCTGCACCAGGGAGGAGGCAGTGGAGGTGGGGAGAAGGGTCAGGTTCCATAGGCCTTTGGTAGGCAGAGTGGGCAGGAAGGACTAGGGAATGGATTACATGGGAGTTGAAGTGTGGGGAGGTGGCCAGGATGACATCCTGGGTTCCAGCTTAAGCAAATGGGGAGAGGTTTGTTCTCAACACACATGCAGAGACCAAGACACGCACAAGCATGTATATCCGTTTATACATAAACAAATACGCCCACACAAGCTCACAGGCCAAGAGAAACAGAGACACAGATACATTCACAGGCTAAGAAACACACATAGGCCATGACACTTGCCTACAAACATTCATACCTTCAAATGTACCAATGCCAGCGGACACAGGCCAGGACACGCTAGCCATGACACATACCTGCAGAGGTGCATATGTACACGTGAACCCCAGACACCCTCACACCTGACAGAAAGCATATACTTTGAAGCACAGACAGAGGGAGCAGCACACAGAAACAGCAGAGATCAGCAGCGCTGCCCTGGAGCTGCCCCCTGCTGGCCGTGTGACCCCAAGTGATCATGTCACCTTTCTGTACCTCAATTTTGTCACCTGCCAAAAGGGATGATAATGGTCCCTCCCTCATGGGTTGTGGGGCAGGTGACATGAGTCACTTCACATACAACACATAAAGAAATCTCATCACCTCCTTTGAGAATGAAAAAAAAAAAAAAAAACCACAAGAAAAGAAATCCCAGCACTTTGGGAGACCAAGGTAAGAGGATTGCTTGAGCGCAGGAGTTCGAGACCAGTCTAGGCAACATAGCTAGATTTGATCCCTGTTTTTAAATTCTCACACACACACACACACACACACACACAAAGAGACCAGGCACTAGGCACGTAGAGACTGTTGGTGCAATGTTTGCTCTTTTATCCAGCCACTCATTGTCCCCGCCTGCATCTGATTCCAGGCTTCCTGGCTTCAGAAGCCTTTGCTTCCTCCCAGGCCCCAGACCTGACCCTTCCTCCATCCCCCATCTACCCCCACCCCACTTCCTTCCCCACCGCCCTCCTTATTCCTGCTCAGTCCCCAGGAATCGGATTCAGCTGTCCAGAAGATCTTTAGGGCAAAGAAAGGTCCAGTGCCCAGTCAGTGGGACACCCCCCAAAGCCAAATCCCCTCTGCCCTACCTCTGCCCTAGTCTGCACCCACGGCCCCAGTGGGCCTGCCCCTGCCCTAGTGCCCTCTGCCAGGGATTCCTGGCGAGTTTCTGGCAGCCTTAACATCCCTTCCTGCCAGCTCCACCCAGCCTAGCCCTCAGGGAGCGGCCTGGAACAGGACAAAGGGCAGAGCCCTGGAGTCCCTAGTGCCTGGGTCCAGCCCCTTCCCCACTCCTTTGTGCAGTCACTTGTTTTGTTGGAAACGTCACCTCTCCTCATCTTTTTATTTTATTTTATTTTTGAGACGGAGTTTCACTCTTGTTGCTCAGGCTGGAGTGCAATGGGGCTCACCGCAACCTCCGTCTCCCGGGTTCAAGCAATTCTTCTGCCTCAGCCTCCCGAGTAGCTAGGACTACAGGCATGCGCCACCACACCCAGCTAATTTTGTATTTTTAGTAGAGATGGGGTTTCTCCATGTTGGCTAGGATGGTCTCGAACTCCCGACCTCAGGTGATCCACCTGCCTCGGCCTCCCAAAGTGCTGCGATTACAGGCGTGAGCCACCGCGCCCAGCCCCTACTCCTTACCTTAAAAGATCCCTACCAGCATGGATGCTACCACTTTACCAAGGGGTGGCAGTGCACCAGGCACTGCCTAAGGGCTGAATAAAACAGGCAAAAGTCTCTGCCCTCAGGGAACTTACAATCTAGTGAGGAAGACAGAGAGCAAACAATATAAATTCAGGCATGTCTCAGATATTTGGGGTTTGGTTCCTGACCACTTGATAAAGCGAGTCACACAAATTTGTTGGTTGCCCAGTGCATAGAAAAGTTATGTTCACACTATCCTATAGTCCATTAAGTGTACAATAACATATATCTAAAAATACCATGTACATTTTTTTCTTTTTTCTGTAGAGACGGAATCTCACTATGTTGCCCAGGCTGGTCTCGAACTCCTAGCCTCAAGTGAGCCTCCTGCCTTGACCTCCCAAAGTGCCGGGATTACAAGCATGAGCTACCACGGCTGGCCCCGTACTATGCTAATGATCATCTGAGCCTTCAGCAAATCCTCATCTTTTTGCTGGTCGAGGGTCTTGCCCCAGTGGTAGTGGCTGCGGACTCACGAGGGTGGTGGTTGTGGAAAGTGGCTGTGGCAGTTTCTTAAAATAAGGTAACAATGAAGTTTTCTGCTTCAATTAACTCTTTCACAAAACAGTTCTCTGTAGCATGTGATGCTGTTTGATACCATTTTGGCCACAGTAGAACTTTCAAAATTCAGGTCAGGCCAGGCACAGTGGCTCACGCCTATTATCCCAGCACTTTGGGAAGCCGAGGTGGGCAAATCACCCAAGGTCAGGAGTTTGAGACCAGCCTGGCCAACATTGTAAAACCCCATCTCTACTAAAAATTCTAAAATTAGCTGGGCATGGTGGCAGGCGCCTGTGGTCCCAGCTACTTGGGAGGCTGAGGCAGGAGAATCACTCGAACCTGGAAGGCAGAGGTTGCAGTGAGCCGAGATCGCACCATTGCACCCCAGCCTGGGCAACAAGAGCGAAACTTGTCTCAAAAAAAAAAAAAAGGGGGTCAGTCCTGTCAAATCCTGCTGGTGCTTTTTCAACCAAGTCTATGTCATAGTCTAAATCCTTTGTTGCCATTATTCCTGGCTATCAAATGTATTTTTTTTTTTTTTTTTTTTAGATGTGGAGGGTCTCAGTATGTTACCCAGGTTAATCTCCAACTGGTCTCAAGCTATCTTCCTACCTTGGCCTCCCAAAGTGCTGCAAGTACAAGTGTGAGCTACCGCACCCAGCCTACAAAATGTATTTCTATTTTAAAATGTATTTCTATTTTTTATTATTTAATAAGACTTAGAGCTAGGCATGGTGGCACATGCCTATAATCCCAGCTATTCAAGAGGCCAAGGCAGGAGGATCTCTTGAGGCCTAGAGTTCAAAACCAGCTACCTATGCAACGTCACAAGACTCTGTCTCTAAAAACCTGAAAAAAAAAAAAATGAACCGGGCATGGTGGTGCCCATCTGTAGTCCCTGCTACTCAGGAGGCTGCAGTGGGAGGATCACCTGAGCCCAGAAGTTCAAGGCTGCAGTGAGCTATGATCGCACCACTGCACTCCAACCCGGGCGACACAGCAGGAATCCATCTCTAAAACTGAAAATTTTTAAAATAATAATAACAAATAATAAGACTTAAAAGTGGAAATTATTCCTTGGCCGGTGGGCTGCAGAACAGATGATGCAGAACAGATGATGTTAGCAGACAGGAAAACAACATTAATCCACTCGTATGGCTCCACCAGGGCTCTCTGGTGACCACGTGCATTGTCATTGAGAAATATTTTGTTTTTTTCTGTGCAGTCCGTCTCAACAGTGGGCTTGAAATATTCCGTAAACCATGCTATAAACAGACATGCTGTCATCTAGGCTTTGTTCCATTTAAGAGCACAGGCAAAGTACATTTGGCGTAATCCTGAGGGCCCTATGATTTCTGGAATGATAAATAAGCACCGACTTCAACTGAGTCACCAGCTGCATTAGCCCCTAATAAGGGGGTCAGCCTGGCCTTCAAGCTTTGGAGCCAGGCACTGACCTCCCCTCCAGCTATGAAAGTCCTAGATGGCATTTTCTTCCAATACGTGGTGGTTTCATCTACACTGAAAATATGTTGCTTAAGGCAGCCGTCTTCAACAATGATCTTGGCTAGATCTTCTGGATAACTTGCTGCAGCTCTTCCAGCAGCACTTGCCACATCACCTTGCAATTTTTTTTTTTTTTTTTTTTTTTTTT
>NW_012114644.1:5228194-5228753 GCF_000951035.1 Colobus angolensis palliatus | reverse complement strand
GGGGTTTCACCATGTTAGCCAGGATGGTCTCAATCTCCTGACCTCGTGATCTGCCCACCTCGGCCTCCCAAAGTGCTAGGATTACAGGCGTGAGCCACCACGCCTGGCCAAGGCTGGTTCACTTTCTTATCATTCACGTGTTCACTGGAGTAGCACTTTTAACTACTTTCATGAATTTTTCCTTTGCATTCACAACTTGGCTAACTGGCAGAAGAGGCCTAGTTTTTAGCCTGTTTCAGCATTGGACATGTCTTCCTTACTAAGCTTAATCACTTCTAGCTTTTGATTTAAAGTGAGAGACACGAGACTTTTCTTTCACTTGAACACTTTGAGGTCATTGTAGGGTTGTTAATTGGCCAGATTTCTATTTTATTTTGTATTTTATTTTTCATTTCATTTCATTTATTTCAGACAGAGTCTCGCTCTATTGCCCAGGCTGGAGTACAATGGTGTGATCTTGGCTGACTACAACCTCCGCCTCCTGGGTTCAAGCAATTCTTCTGCCACAGCCTCCCGAGTAGCTGGGATTACAGGCACACACCACCATGCCTGGCTAATT
>NW_012114644.1:5212968-5221194 GCF_000951035.1 Colobus angolensis palliatus | reverse complement strand
TTTCACTGTGTTAGCCAGGATGGTCTCGATCTCCTGACCTCATGATCCGCCCGCCTCAGCCTCCCAAAATGCTGGGATTACAGGCATGAGCTACCACGCCCGGCCCAAGGCCCTAATCTTGTATTTGTAATTCTGTATTTCTTCTTCCCAAAGGGCCACGCCCCTGTACCTTATAAGTTTCATGGCTCCATAAAACCTAGTCCTGTCCTGGGGGAGGTGAACAAACATGTAGACAAATTATAAAGTGTCAAATTGGCAGGGTGGAACAGAACTAAGTATCATGGCAGAAAATAATGGTGGCATGCATATCTTAGATGGGGAGGAGCAACTGGGGAGTACCTCTTTGAAGTGACAAGCTGAGGCCAGACAAGGAGTGTGTGGAATGACACAGGTGAATGACATGGGTGAAGCATCTCTCTGAGCCTCTGTTTCCCTATGTGTGAGGTGGGGATGCCAGTCACAGCAGGGTGGGCTGAGAGGGGTAAGTGGCAGATCCAGGGTACCCGGTGTGTTCAACCACCCAGTAGGGCCAGCAGGCAGGCCCCTAGCTGAGCCTGGCACTGCCCTTAATCGGCTTTTGTCCTTCCAGGAGGGGCAGGCAGGGCTGGCTACCTCCTCTCCCCCCCCAACAGCTGGGGCTGGCTGTGCCAGGGCCAGACTAGGAGGCGGGAGCTGAGATCACTGGGCCTTTGGCTCCCTGAATCCTCTCTGGGGAGAGAGAGGACAGCCCCTGGCTGGGTGAGAGGGGACAGTTTGTTCAGGACTGGGGCTGGGACTCCTGGGTCCTAAAGGATGAAGGGGCTGGGGCCCTGGACTCCTGGGTCTGAGGGAGGAGGGGCTGTGGGTGTGGACTCCTGGGTTCTAAGGCAGAGGAGCCTGTAGCAGGACTACCAGTTGAGCTGAGTCTGGGAGCAGGTGGGGGGCAGGGCAGGGATCTGGGCCCTCTACTCTGTTTACAGCACGTGGTCCTCACTGATCTTTCTGGGTGGGAGGTGGCTTGTGTGGCTACACCCTGGGCAGGCCAGCCCCGCCCCCGGGTTTATAGCCCCAGGCTGCTACTGGCACAAGCCACAGACCAGCAGTCTCAGCCCCGGGGAGCTCGGAAGATGCCTAGGAGGGGTGAGTGTGCAGCCAGCTGAGAGACAGGAATGGCCGCTGCCAGGCCCCAGGACCTAGAAGGGAAAGGAAATACCTTCTTCTAGGGGAACAGGCAAGGTGCTGGGCTTTGGGAGGGAAGTCCCTGGAGCAGATGGTAGCATTCCACCAAGGGCAGCTTGTTCAGGACCTGAGTGACAAGGCATCCAAGAAACAGGACGGCCTGAATGCCTGGGAAAGGATCTCAGAGGGAAGACCACTGGGGACCGGGAAGTGTGGCGAATCAGACGTAGTCCAGGGAAAATTTTGAGATGTGGTTTCCAGAGTCCTAGCGGAGAGCCCCACGTAAGTGTGGCTGTGGACTCAGAGAGCTGGGTTTACAAAAGCTCTGCCACTTGCAGTGCAGCTTTAACCTCCTCACTTAAAACCTGAGCCTCGGCAGGGCGCAGTGGCTCATGCCTGTAATCCCAGCACTTTGGGAGGCCAAGGCAGGCAGATCTGAGGTCAGGAGATCGAGACCATCCTGGTTAACACGGTGAAACCCCATCTCTACTAAAAATACAAAAAATTAGCCGGGCATGGTGGCGGGCGCCTGTAGTCCCAGCTACTCAGGAGGTTGAGGCAGGAGAATGGCGTGAACCCGGGAGGCGGAGCTTGCAGGGAGCTGAGATGGCGCCACTGCTCTCCAGCCTGGGCAACAGAGCAAGACTCCATCTCAGAAAGAAAAAAAAACCCTGAGCCTCAGTTTCCTCTCCTATAAAATTGGGATGCTGGCAACAATAGAGATTTGAACCTAGGTGACATGGGTCCCAGAGGGTTAGCGCGCTAAAGCAGCAGACACACAGAAAGCTCTCAGCCCAGGACCTGCACGGGTATGCTCAAGGTCGATAACAGCGATGAGTATCGCTGTTCCAGGCAGGGGAGCAGGGCCGGCCGTGCAACCCAGGACCAGTGGACAAGCCTGAAGGCCAGGGGACCCCACTGGGGGAGAAGCAAGACTGAGTTTTTGGGATCTCTCAGAGAAACAGGGAGGGAACTGGGATTTGGAGGGGCTTCCACAGCCAGACTTGAAGAATGAGGAATGACTCATCAGTGAAGTCTAGAATTGTGAACTCCTGAGTTCAGGGAGAGCTGCGCTTGGGGACCAGGGTCCGGAGAGATGGGAATGGGAGGACTCAGGCTGAACTCTCCCAAATGTTGTTGGAGGGGAAGGGCCTGTGGGTAGCACTTGGGGCCTAAGAAGGAAAGATGGGATGGAGGACCTGGACTCCAGAGTCCTGAGAGTGGGGACCAACTGGAGGTCTAGACTTCTTGGAATCTAGGAGAAGGAGTCTTGGGCCCCAGGAGAGTTCATGGAGACAGGTGCCTGACTCTTGGGTCCCTGAAAGTTTGAAGAAAGAAGGACCGGCAGCCTCCTGGATCACAGGAGAGATGAATGAGTTAGGGAAGCAGAGTTGTGTGGGCTCAGGGAATGTCTGGATTCCTGGGTCCAAGGGATAGGAGGCTAGGGCAGCAAGTTTCTGAGTCCCAAAGAGGTGACAGCAGGGGCTCCTGGGTCCTGAAGAGGAAGGGTCTGGGGCTTAGACTCCTGGGTCTGAGGGAGGAGGAGCTGAGGGCCCAAACTCCTGGCTCCTGAGGAGGGACAAAGGCACTGGGAACTGGGGCCCCAAACTTCTGATTCCTAGAGACAAGAGGGTGACCTCTTTTGTCGAAAGGAGGAACCTGGGGTCCTGGGCTCCTGGAACTGAAAGAAGACAGTGCTGGGGTCTGAAGGAGGAGCAGATAAGCTATGGCCCAGACTCCTGGGCTCCAGCTGAGCAAGGCTTGGTCCAGCCCCGCCTAACAGGCCTCCCCACCTACCCACAGCCTCGAAGCTCATCTACAACATGGACCTGCGCACAATGACACAGTCGCTGGTGACTCTGGCGGAGGACAACATAGCCTTCTTCTCGAGCCAGGGTCCTGGGGAAACGGCCCAGAGGCTGTCAGGCGTTTTTGCCGGTGTGCGGGAGCAGGCACTGGGGCTGGAGCCGGCCCTGGGCCGCCTGCTGGGTGTGGCGCACCTCTTTGACCTGGACCCAGAGACACCCGCCAATGGGTACCGCAGCCTGGTGCACACAGCCCGCTGCTGCGTGGCACACCTCCTGCACAAATCCCGCTATGTGGCCTCCAACCGCCGCAGCATCTTCTTCCGCACCAACCACAACCTGGCCGAGCTGGAGGCTTACCTGGCTGCCCTCACCCAGCTCCGCGCTCTGGTCTACTACGCCCAGCGCCTGCTGGTTACCAATCAGCCGGGGGTGCTCTTCTTTGAGGGCGACGAGGGGCTCACCGCCGACTTCCTCCGGGAGTATGTTACGCTGCATAAGGGATGCTTCTATGGCCGTTGCCTGGGCTTCCAGGTGAGCCCCCTGCCCCTCTGGGCCCACGATGAAGGCACCTGGTGGCCCCTGGCCTGGCCTATAATATGGTAAAGTAACCACAGTGGTCAGCATTATCGGACTCAGCAAACAGCAGGTACAGAAAGGGGAAGTTGGCTGGAGCTCAGACAGAGCTGCACCAGGGGTCTCAAACTCATGGGCCCTAGGTCATATCTGCTGGGTAGTAAGAAATCCAACTTGCAGAGCTTTTTTCACCAGGATATCCACTACTCTCTATCATCCTACACACAGGAGATACATTCACTCTGTTACCTGTCTGGCCCCTGAAGTCACTTGAGGTTGAGACCCCTCAGGGAGGGATCTGGAGCCATGTGACCCTGTAGTCTTTCTGGCCCTCTCTGGGCCTCCCCTCACCTCAGCCTCCCCCTCCCACCCCATGTCTCCAGGCTTCCCTGCGGACTAGCCTGTTCTCAGCAACCCAGCCCAGGTGTTCCTGGAAACCTCCCCTCGTCAGGGCTGAACCCACGAGTATTGATCAGCCCAGCGGGGCCAGTCAGCTCCTCCCTGTGTCCCAGCCGTGACCCTAGAGTCATGAGAAAGAGATCCCGGGGCTGCCCGAACCAGCATCCCAGCCATAATAGCCAGGCATTCAGGTGCCCTCTGGCCTACTGGGCACCTGGCCAGGGGCAGGGCCCAGCTCTGCTTTGGTACAGGGCAGTCTCCCCTCTAAAATGTTAGCCTCTGAGAGGGCAGAGGCCTCCCCTGTCTTGGTCACTGGACCAGCCCGGTGTCTAGCATGCAGTAGGACCTTGGCCAGTGTAGAGTGAACACAAGAATGCACCAGTCCCTTGCCTTGGCCTCCTGCGGCTCCATTTCCTCTGATCCTGTGTCCCCATTGTCTTGTCTTTTTTTTTTTTTTTTTTTATATTTTGTTTAGTAGGGATGGGGTTTCATCGCCTTGGCCAGGCTGGTCTCAAACTCCTGACCTCAACTGATTCGCCCGCCTAGGCCTCCCAAAGTGCTGGGTTTACAGGCATGAGCCACTGCACCCAGCCCCCACCATCTTTCCTTAACTGCCTGTCTGCTCTGTCAGACGCTGTCTCCCCCTTCCCCTGTGGTGGCCGGCTGGCCCCATGTCTAGGCCTCAGTCACCCTCTCTGGCTGTCTTTCTGCCTCAGGTCCCTGTGCCTGGGGGGCTGTCTCTGGCCATCTCCCTGTTCCTGTCTTCCAGCTGCCCCCTCTCCCCATCCATCCTCCCTCTGACTTTCAGGAAGTCTGCACCATCCTGCTCCCCACCTCACAGCCTACCAGTGGCACCACCCTGCACTGAGAATGAAATCCAAATTCCTCTGCCCAGGCCCTGCATGAGCCCCCTTCGCCTCTCCAGTGTCACCGCCTGCCCCTCTCCCCACTGCTCACTCTGCTCCAGCCACACTGGCCCCCTGGCTGTCGCTACCCAGGTCAAGCACCAAGCATGAGCTCACCTTTTTTTTTTTTTTTTTTTTGAGACGGAGTCTCGCTCTGTTGCCCAGGCTGGAGTGCAGTGATCTCCACTCACTGCAACCTCTGCCTCCCTGGTTCAGGCGATTCTCCTGCCTCAGTCTCCTATGAGCTCACCTTTAAGCCTTCACGCTCTCTGTGCCCTGTGCAGAGAACACCCTCCCCTGGTTTCAGTCAGATTTCTCCTCCGGGACCCGCTAAGTAGCCTGACCCCTAGTCATCGCTCGTGTCCTCTCCACCTACTGCCTTTTTTTTTTTTCAAACCATTCGTCATTCCTTGTTGTGATACTGTGCATGGCTTTGCTTATCTGCTGATCATTTTAATGCTGATTTAATCATCACTTAATGCTGATGTTTGAGAACATCAGGTCCTTGAACCAGGTGAGGGCTATGCCCAGCACACAGTAGGAGCTCATGAAACATTTACTCAATGAACGTGTCTTCCCCACACATCCCTGTGCCTCGCTCCTGCCCTGTCCCCATCCCTCTCCTGAGCGGTAGGTGACGCAGCCGCGTCTCTCCACAGTTCACACCTGCCATCCGGCCATTCCTGCAGACCATCTCCATTGGGCTGGTGTCCTTCGGAGAGCACTACAAACGCAACGAGACAGGCCTCAGTGAGTCCCAGCCGGGTTCTACTCGCAGCCTACCCTCCTGGCCCTCCTCCCCACTCCTGCCCAAGTAGCCTGACCCACTGGGGCTCCCTGACACCCCTTCCGAACCCCAGGTGTGGCCGCCAGCTCCCTCTTCACCAGCGGCCGCTTTGCCATCGACCCCGAGCTGCGTGGAGCTGAGTTTGAGCGGATCACACAGAACCTGGACGTGCACTTCTGGAAAGCCTTCTGGAACATCACCGAGATGGAAGTGCTATCGGTGAGGGCCTGTTATAGATGGGGACACTGAGGCCCAGAGACCCATCTAAGGCCACAGTAGGTCTCTGTGGGGCTCCAGGCCCAGGGATGGCACACAAGGGGAAAGACTGGGGATCAGAGGGAGGGGTGAAGGGCACCCCTGTTGGCAGACCCTCCCCAGTACCCCTTCTGTCCCCTCCCTCCAGTCTCTGGCCAACATGGCATCGGCCACTGTGAGAGTAAGCCGCCTGCTCAGCCTGCCACCCGAAGCCTTTGAGATGCCGCTGACTGCTGACCCCACACTCACGGTCACCATCTCACCCCCACTGGCCCACACAGGCCCCGGGCCCGTCCTAGTCAGGCTCATCTCCTACGACCTGCGTGAAGGACAGGTAGGGTTCCAGCCTCAGCCAGGGATAGGGACACAGCGGAGAAGCACGGGCAGCCCCTGCCTTGGCATGCCCATGGAGGGGTGCAGCCCTGGCCAGCTCTCCCCAACCTCACACACCGCCTCCCTCCTCACTCCCAGGACAGTGAGGAGCTCAGCAGCCTGATAAAATCCAACAGCCAACGGAGCCTGGAGCTGTGGCCGCGCCCCCAGCAGGCACCCCGCTCGCGGTCCCTGATAGTGCACTTCCACGGCGGTGGCTTCGTGGCCCAGACCTCCAAATCCCATGAGCCCTACCTCAAGAGCTGGGCCCAGGAGCTGGGCGCCCCCATCATCTCCATCGACTATTCCCTGGCCCCCGAGGCCCCCTTCCCCCGTGCGTTGGAGGAGTGCTTCTTCGCCTACTGCTGGGCCATCAAGCACTGCGCCCTCCTTGGTAAGCCTCAGACTCCCACAGCCACCTGCACCTGCTCCCATCCTGCCCAGCCTGCTTCAAGCTCCTCCAGCCTCAGCCTCACACCTTCTACCTTCCTCACCCCCACACCTCCCAGCTCCTGCTCACCCAGGTCCTGCCCAGTCTTCCGCCTCAGCCACTTTATCCTCTGTCCCCGACTGTGGCACCCAGACTCTCCATCTCCTCCACCTCCACTTCCCACCCACCGTCCTGTCTCCTTGGGTCTCTGCCATCCCCCTCTGGTAGCTCCAGGCCCTGCTTTCCTGTCCTGCCAGCCTCCTGGCCCACAGTCCAGCTTCTCTGACCTCCCTCTTTGAAGATCAACATCTTGGGAGGACACTGAGGCACAGAGCAGGTTGTGGCCATGCCCCAGAGCACAGAGCCTGCAGCCCAGTCCCTCTGTGCTGAGCCTGAACCCTGACCTTCCATTCCCACCCTCTGAGGCCCCCCTCCTGCAACAGGCCTGAACTCAGCTCCCCTTCCCCACCACCTGCCCTCGCTGCTCCCAACCTCCAGCCCCGACAGACTTTCCCGGCACTTCCCTGCGCCTCTCCAGGTCCTGAGTCATCCTGATCCTCTGTCTACCACATGAACCCAAATCTGTGCCTCAGTCTGCCAGTCTCTAAAACTGCAGTCTGCTAGGCCTTGGAGTGCCCCACACCCCACCTTGGAGAGCCCAGTTCTCCCAGCTTGAGTTCCTCCCTGCCCTCCCTCCCCAGTCTCCTGCCCCTGCCAGGCTGTAACCAACCACCCCTCTCCCAAACCAGGCTCAACAGGGGAACGAATCTGCCTTGCAGGGGACAGTGCAGGCGGGAACCTCTGCTTCACCGTGGCTCTTCGGGCAGCAGCCTACGGGGTGCGGGTGCCAGATGGCATCATGGCAGCCTACCCGGCCACAATGCTGCAGCCTGCCGCCTCTCCCTCCCGCCTGCTGAGCCTCATGGACCCCCTGCTACCCCTCAGCGTGCTCTCCAAGTGTGTCAGTGCCTATGCTGGTGAGGCCCACACTCTCAGCAGGGAAATAGGACTGCATGGATATCTGGGTCCTGCAGGGATGGGCTGGGGACCGGGACTCCTGTGACTGAGGAAGGAGAGGCCAAGCGGAGGAATCTAAGACTCCTTGTCCCTTTTGTGTGTGTGTGTGTGTGAGAGAGAGAGAGAGAGAGAGAGAGAGAGAGAGGGAGAGGGAGAGACAAGGTCTCATGTCGCTCAGGCTGAGTGCAGTGGCTCAAACACACCTCGCTGCAGCCTCGACCTCCCAGGCTGAAGCAATCATCCTGCCTCAGCTTCCCAAGTAGCTGGGACTACAGGCATGCACCACCACGCCCACACCCACGCCCAGCTAATTTTTGTGTTTTTCGCTATGTTGCCCAGGCTGGTCTTGAACTCCTGGGCTCAAGCCATCCTCTCGCCTTGGCCTCCCAAAGTACTGGGACTGTAGGCGTGAGCTACTGCGCCCAGACTCCTTATCCCTTTCGAAGCAGTTGGATACTCTCACGTCCCTGGGGCCACAGATGCCTGAAGTTCTGCGTGTTAAGACTGGGCCCAGAGGCCGGG
>NW_012114644.1:5211040-5211628 GCF_000951035.1 Colobus angolensis palliatus | reverse complement strand
CTCCAGCCTGGGCAACAGAGCAAGACTCCATCTCAAAAAAAAAAAAAAAAAAGTAAAAAACTGAAGCTGTAGGGTCTTGGCCCTCGTGGTAGGCAGTGTGGGTCTGATAAAATGAACAGATCTGAGGCTAAGCTGGGCACACCAGGTGGGCTGGAAGTGTATCTTTAACATCATTTGGGCACTTGCTTGCCTAGTCATGTGAAGGGATAAAACTGAAGAACACAAAGGAAATTTGGGGAAGCAGATCCATGTTGGCTACAGGTGCCAGACCCCTAGGAATCTGGTACACCCTGGAGACTTGTTAGCTCCCTGTGAACACAGCCTCCCTTCAAGCCACTGGGCCTGCTCACTATTCAAATCACTTTGATCCATTTACGCCCTGTGGTAAGTGTAATCCCAGCACTTTGGGAGGCCTGGCCAACATGGCAAAACCCCGTCTCTGCTAAAAAAAAAAAAACAAAAACAAAAATTAGCCGGGCATGGTGGCACATGTCTATGGTCCCAGCTACTCGGGAAGCTGAGGCACGAGAATCACTTGAACCTGGGAGGTGGAGGATGCAGTGAGCCATGTTCTAGCCACTGCCCTCC
>NW_012114644.1:5205329-5206550 GCF_000951035.1 Colobus angolensis palliatus | reverse complement strand
CATCTGGAACTCCACCCATCCCCCTAGGCGAGAGTCTGGGGAAACAGCCTTTCACAGCCCTCCACAGGTGACTGCCCTTCCCATTGCATTCCCTGCCAGCCACACACACCCAAACTAACGGAGCCAGGCCTGTCTGCTCCCCCTCTCTCAGAGCCGATGCGCCGCAGTGTGTCTGAAGCAGCGCTGGCCCAGCCCCAGGGCCCACTGGGCACGGATTCCCTCAAGAACCTGACCCTGAGGGACTTGAGCCAGAGGGGAAACTCCGAGACATTGTTGGACACCCCTGAGATGTCGCTGTCAGCTGAGACACTTGGCCCCTCCACACCCTCCGATGTCAACTTCTTATTACCGCCTGAGGATGCAGAGGAAGAGGCTGAGGCCAAAAATAAGCTGAGCCCCATGGACAGAGGCCTGGGCGTCAATGCCGCCTTCCCCGAGGGTTTCCACCCGCGACGTTCCAGCCAGGGTGCCACACAGATGCCCCTCTACTCCTCACCTATAGTCAAGAACCCCTTCATGTCACCGCTGTTGGCACCCGACAGCATGCTCAAGAGCCTGCCACCTGTGCATATCGTGGTGAGCGCCAGAGGGGGCCGGCACAGGTGCATTTAGAGGAGCAGGGCACCCAGGGAGGAGCGGGACCGCGCACAGGTGCACCTGGGAAAGAGAGCTCCGGAGTGGGGAGAAAGGGACAGGCGTGTGCCCAGGAGAGAACAATGCCCCAAACAAACGGGAGGAGGACAGGAGTCAGGGCGGCCTCCGTTTTATTTTGCAATTTTGAGTACCAAGAGACAGGATCAGTGGGGCAGCCCCTTGGGCTTGGAGAATCAAGAGGGGAAAAAAGGCGGTTTTGGCCGGATGGGGAGGGAGAGGCTGGACAGAGGCCAGGGAGCGCAGTTCAAGTCATTCTCCCTTCCCACCACTCCCCGCCTTCCCTCATTCTCTCCCCAACTCCTCACCCACCATGTCTCCTGCCTCCGTCCACCCCTGTCTGTATCCATATTTCCTGCTCCCTTTGTTCATCAAACCCCTCCTTGCGCTACCTGACCCCGGTCTGTCGGTCCCCCACCCTCTACGTCCGTCCTGCTGTCCCGTAGGCGTGTGCGCTGGACCCCATGCTGGACGACTCGGTCATGTTCGCACGGCGACTGCGCAACCTGGGCCAGCCGGTGACGCTGCGCGTGGTGGAAGACCTGCCACACGGCTTCCTGACCCTGGCGG
>NW_012114644.1:5190109-5205136 GCF_000951035.1 Colobus angolensis palliatus | reverse complement strand
GGGGGCGGGGCGGGGGCCCGAAAGCTGAGACCCCGGCCACGGGGAGGGGGACGCGCACACACACCGGTCACCGAGACGGCTGGACCTGCACACCACCGCTACCTTCTGCTGCTGCTGTGACCGCCGCAGGGACGGGGACTGGCCCTCCCTTGCAGGTCGATTTGTCTGTCTGTTGTAAATAAAAGTATTTAATTAGTTTGGCCTCTCTCAAATACGGTGGAGTATTTGCCCACCAGGGGGCAGCATCGGACTCAAGCGGCTGGGAACCAAGAAACCTGGAATGAGGAGTGTGGGGGCCTGGATTCTTGGTACCAGAAGGGAGTGGACTCCCTGGTAACCTAGACCCACCTCCCCTCGGACTTCATCCAGGTACACTGCCAGGAGATGCTGGGTCCTCAGCTCCTCCCCTTGAAGACCTTCGGTTAGGTGGACTCACTCTGGTGGTCCCAGGGAGACCAGGCTCAGCATACATCGGGGGAAATAAAAGTTAAAAATAATGTCTTAGGTCTCAAAGGCTCCAGTGACCCAAACACCCTACAGAACTGGAGCAAAGTTAGCAGGAAACCAGGAACAAACTGGCGCTCAAAATACTGTAAATGCAGCCAGCCACAGAGGTTGAGGCCTGTAATCCCAGCACTTTGAGAGGCAAGACAGGAGGATGGCTTGAGTCCAGGAGTTTGAGACCAGCCTGGGCAACATAGACCAGTCTCTACAAAAACATTTAAAAATGAGCCGGGCGTGGTGGCACACCCCTGCAGTCCTAGCTCCTCAGGAGGGTGAGGCAGGAGGATCACTTAAGCCCAGGAGTTCGAGGTTGCAGTGAGCTATAATCGCACTACTGCACTCCAACTTGGGCAAGAGTGAGACCCTTTTTCCAAAAAAAACAAAAACTGGAAATGCAAGCTCTGTCCAGCTGTGACAATCAGCTCTTGGACCAACTCTCTGGCCCCTTGTAAGCCCTGAGTTTGGAGTTGAGATGATTTATACCCAGGACGTGCCTTCAAAGGGCTTTTGATCCTGGATTCAGAGATGGGGGAAGAACAGACACAGGCTGTCACAGTCCCCGGGGTTCCACCTGTGGTAGTCAGGGAGGGCTTCACAGAGGTGGTGATCTGAGCTTGACACTAAAGGATAAACAAAAGTCTGCTAGGAAGAAAAAACATTCCAGGTTGTGAGAGCCAGCTGGCAGTGATCAAAGCTGCCACCTGGCTAGAAAAAGCTTCCACCTGACCAGAAGGTCAGGTGCAAAGTGGGGAGGGGCATGAAGGGCCTGGAGTGGTCAGCAGGAGCAGGGCCTGAAGAACCTGGAGTCTTCATAATTTGGACTAAACTGGAGGGCAGTGGGGAGCCACCGGAGCGCTTTGAGCAGGAAAGGGCCAGGGTCAGCTCAGGGCACTGAAAGATTCTGCTGGGACATTGGGGGATGGACAGAGAAGGGCAAAACTGGAGTCCTGCAGGCCAAGAAGGAGGCCTGAGCTGGGGCAGGAGCTGTGAGGGTAGGGAGTGGAGGTAGAGCATCCCAGAGCCATAAAAGCTGGGAAGAACAGCACTTACTGATGAGGTTACCAGAGAACAAGGGGACAGAGATGACACCCAGGCTAGCCATGGGAGCAGGTGGACAGTGAAGCTCTCTCTTCAATAGGAGGAGGCTCAGGTGTGTGTGTGACAGGTGAGACCCGTTGAGGGCCATTCTGGACATGATGAGCTGGAAGGTCTCAGGAAGACAATCCAGGAGGCAACAAGGGTCAGAAGTGCAGCCTGGGGCTGGGTGCAGTGGCTCATGCCTGTAATCCCAGCACTTTGGGAGGCCGTGGTGGGTGGATCACCTGAGGTCAGGAGTTCAAGACCAGCCCAGCCAACATGGCGAAACACTGTCTCTACTAAAAATACAAAAATTAGCCGGGTGTGGTGGTACATGCCTATAATCCCAACAAATTGGGAGGCCGAGGCAAGAGAATCGCTTGAACCTGGGAGGCAGAGGTTGCAGTGGGCCGAGACTATGCCACTGCACTCCAGCCTGGGCAACAGAATGAGACTCTGTCTCAAAAGAAAAAAAAAAAAACCCACAATGCAATCTAGGTGGAGCCAAGGGACTGGAACCTTTCCAGGAAGCCTGGGCAAGTAGGACAAGCAACAAGAGGGCCAGGACAGAGAGAGCCCTGAGGATCACGCCCCCAGGAAAGGGGTGGGCAAGGGTGGGCAGTGGAAGGCAAGGCTGGAGGGTTCTAAGGAGCAGCCAGAGAGGAAGCTGCCCAGGAAGGAGGATGTAGGGCGAAGGGAGTTTCAGGGAGTGGACCAGGTCAGATGAGGATTAAAATGTTATCCTCAGGTCTCAGCAATATGCAGGTGACCTCAGTGACCTTGTCCAGAGCCACTGCAGGGTCATAGCAGTTGGGCAGCCAGACATAGTGGGTTGAAGAGGGAGTGGAAGGTAAGGGATTGAGCCAGTGGGCACCACAAGGGAGCCTGATACAAGGCGCGTGTGTTTAGAGATGATGGACATGTTTGAATGCTGGAGGGGTGGGAGAGACTGAAGCTGCAGAAACAAGAAAGCGGTTTCCTGGTGGGTGGGTGAGAAGCAAGGGATCCTCAGCTCAGAGGTCCTCATTCACCCAGCAAGTGACTTCTGAGTCAGGGCCTGTGCTGGGGCAGGGAGTTGTAGCCCAGAACTCTTCCTGAAGGTCCAGATCCACTGGCCTGAGTCACTGCTCCCCTTGTCCAACTCATAGAACCCCTTGCTCACCTCTGTCAAAACAGTCACTACCCATCAACCTGCTCCTCTTTCCTGTCCCCACCTCAGGGATGGCTCCACTGTCCTCCAGGCCAGAGCTCTGGGTCTCATCCTGGACACCCCCTTGTCCCATCGCCCATCAATCCCCACTTTCTGTTCTCTCTGCTTCCTGAATCTCCTTATTTATTTATGTATTTATTTTTCTTCTTTTTTTTTTTTTGAGACGGAGTCTCGCTCTGTCACCCATGCTGGAGTGCAGTGGCGCGATCTCGGCTCACTGCAAGCTCTGCCTCCCGGGTTCACGCCATTCTCCTGCCTCAGCCTCCCGAGTAGCTGGGACTACAGGCACCCGCCACCTCGCCCGGCTAATTTTTTGTATTTTTAGTAAAGAGGGGGTTTCACCATCTTGGCCAGGCTGGTCTTGAACTCCTGACCTCGTGATCCACCCACCTTGGCCTCCCAAAGTGCTGGGACTACAGGCATGAGCCACCGTGCCCAGCCACACCCAGCTAATTTTTTGTAGAGATGAGGCTGTCACTGTGCTGCCCAGGCTGGTCTTGAACTCCTGGCCTCAAGTGATCCTCCCACCTCAACCTCCCAAAGTGCTGGGATTGCAGACATGAGCCATGGCACCCAGTCTTGCCTCCTGAATCTCTATCTTATCCCCTTGGCCTCTTCCCTGATCCAGGCTCCACTCTCTCCTGCCTGAATCCCTGCCACAGCCACCTCCTGGGCTACTGGCTTCCAGTCTCATTCCTCCAGTTCTGGTCCAATTACGACCTTGTCCTTCGCTACTCTCCACTACCATGTCCTTCCATGGCTCTCCACTACCCCCTCACCCTCAGGACAAACTCCAAGCTCCTCAGTGTGGCCTCTGCCCATCTCTTCAGCCTCCTCCAGCCTTACACAGTTCCCCTGCCGACCATACAGACTTGACTGGCCTTCCGCTTGGGCACCTGCACACAGTACTACTCCTGCATGCCTCCCTGTCTTGGGTCACGCTGAAACACCCTCCCCACAACCACTTTGCAAACTGGCACCTCACTTTGTCTGGCACCTCCTGCTCCTCCAAGATCCAGCTCCAATGGCCCCTCCCCTGGAAACCCTTTCCTGACCACGCCAAACTCAAAAAGGTCTCTCCTGGGCTCCCCACCATCTCTGCACACCCATGCCCATCGATGTCCGTCCTCCCATCTGGCCCGGGCTCTTTGAGGGCACGGCCCAGGCCTGACTCATCTTGGTCACCAGCATCGCCCAGCACAGGCTTGGCACACCGGAAGCCTCAGGAAATGTTTGTTTAACTAAGTAATAGGTGGGAGAGTGTGTGAGTGAGTGGCTAGACGAGGGAATCCGTGAGTGAGGGAATTAAGGAGGGCAGGAAAGGCTGAACGGATGAGGAGCAGGAAGGCAGGAGCAGACGAGAATCAGGCTTAGGGTGGGAGGAACGGATGAAAATAACTGAGATCCAGCATCCCGGTCTCAGTTTCTCCAAGAAAGTAAGATGGGTTCGCCGGGACTGAGCTCCCCCCTCCTCCTCGAGCCTCACCAAGCCTCACGGTTTCCCACCCGAGCTATGTCCACAATCCCAATACCAGGCGTGCTGGAAAGGGCTTACCCGGCCAGACCCGCAGAACCGGTTCCCTCGCGAGCCCGCTCGGGCCTCTGCGGAGTGGACCCGGATTCCGATCTCTCAGGTTCCGGGTCTATTGGCCGACTGATGGGGCCTGACAGAGACTGGCGTCTCTGAAAGCCTATCGCTGCCCGAGTCGGGCTGTGGGCCCCGCCTACTAGGCAAAGGGTCCTGAGTGGCCCAGGGAGGTAGAAGGCCGAGTGTCCATTGGCTGGAAGGTAGTGACTGACGTCAGGGATAGCTTATCGCAGCCAGACTCCAAAGGAGCGCCTGGCGTGTCGGACCCGCCTCCGGAGGGACTGAGTCGCGATGGGAGCCCTGGGCGTAGATGGTCGCCTGGTGGCCGTGAATGGAGTTTCTGGCCCCCAATACCTAGGCTGTTTGCTGACCCGATCCTTGGGTCTTCAGGAAGGTTGGGGATTTGAGAGTCCAGACTCCTTGGTTCTGAAGGAGGAGAAGCCTGGGACCCGAGGAAGGAGGGACTAGGGACCCGGACTTCTGGGTCAGAGGGAGGAGGGGGCTGGAAACCTAAAGGTTTGATGTCTAGGAGCGGGAACTACGGGATCTTGAGTCACTCGCCCGCCCAGGGATGACAGGTTTGGGGTTCAGGATTTTATAAGGCTATTTATGGGAAGGGAGCCAGGCCTTACCCCTAGGCACGTGGAGGTAATGAGGTGGAGCTTGGACTAGAGAGGGAGAAGGAAGAGGCTCAGGGGAAGTTCTGGCCTAGATATGCCCTTTCCTCATCCCGAAAAGGGAAGTCAGAGGCAGGTGCTGTCTGCAAAAGGAACCCAGAATTGGAGAAGACTGGAGACTCACGTGAGACCAAGAGAAAAACAGAGATACCAAAGGGGAAATAGCAAAAATAAAACAGTAATAATAATAGGACTCTCTTGTACTGAGTTTACTGTGGCCTGGTTCTGTGCTGAGCATTTTACATAATTATCTCATGTCTTCCTCGTCACAGCTCTGAGAGATTGGATTATTATTATTATTATTATCCCCAGTTTACAAGTGAGAAAATTGAGGCCCAGTGAGGGAAAATCAAAATACAGATGTAAAGATACAAGAGAGACACAAAACACAGATGGAGATAAACGAAGAGTTACAGGCCCAGAGAGAAAAAAGAAAATGCAGGCAACAAACAAAAGGAGAGGGGCCGAGAGCTGGGACTCCTGGGGCTGGGGGAGTGGAGAGCTGGGGACTCGGACTCCTGGGTCCTGGGGAAGGCAGGGCCAAGGATGGGGTCTCCCAGGTATTTTCCCCTGCGAATCCATAATACTAAGCTTGACCAACCCTTCTGGCTGTGGGTGTGAGCCTGGTTGGGGTCGAAAATAGTGATTAGGGGCCGGGCGCAGTGGCTCAAGCCTGTAATCCCAGCACTTTGGGAGGCCGAGACGGGCGGATCACGAGGTCAGGAGATCGAGACCATCCTGGCTAACACAGTGAAACCCCGTCTCTACTAAAAAATACAAAAAACTAGCCGGGCGAGGTGGCGGGCGCCTGTAGTCCCAGCTACTCTGGAGGCTGAGGCAGGAGAATGGCGTAAACTCGGGAGGCGGAGCTTGCAGTGAGCTGAGATCCGGCCACTGCACTCCAGCCTGGGTGACAGAGCGAGACTCCATCTCAAAAAAAAAAAAAGAAAATAGTGATTAGGAGGTGCAGATGCATCATGAGCCTATTAGGAGGTGATAAGAAAATGATTCATGACAGTGCCCTCAGCCTGGAAGGGACCTTTCCCCCATGGCCTCTGTTCTTTGATCTGGACAGATCTGGCCTTTTCTGTCCCTCCCCATCGCTGCATCTCCGTCACTCAGAACTGTCACTGAGGCCCATTGTGGAGGCAGTGGGCCACCCTGGAGCAGCAAACAGCTTTCCTGGTGGGCATTCATCTCTCTGGGTCTCTCTGCTTTCTCCCAGACCCTGAACCGACCAGAGGTCCTGGCACATTGCAGGGGCTCAGGAAATGCTCATGGAATGAATGGATGGAGATCCCCATCTCTGGGTAGCTCTTCCTCTGTCCCCATCCAGTTATGTTTTTCTGTGTCACCATCACATCTCTTAGCCTCCCCCTGGCCTCACCAGTCTCCTCCCACCTTCCCTTTCAACCTCACCTTTCTCCTCGAGCCACTGGGCCCACTATCCCCATTAGGGAGAAACCAAGGCTCATTTTGGAAGATCTCTTTCCCAGGGGTCACTTACGGGACATTATGTAAGGGAGTGGCCTCACAGCTGAGAGAAGGGTTCTCAAGATTCCAATTACAGACACACTCCCAGCACCACAGTCAGAAATGCAAGATCACACCAAACACGTGCCTTCACAGTTTGTATTAGATTTGATCTTGCATTTACACCCACACAAAGAATCACACACACACAGTAATACAATCACCTATAAGCACAAACACAAATACAGGCACACAATCACAGGATCACCCGTGATCACAGCACACAAGAAATATCCTATTCCACATGCAAAACAGACACCCCAGGGATGAAATTACATGACCAGTCACTGAGAGGCCACTCATCCAGCTCCTACCAGAAGGAACTGAGCAAAGACCTGGGTTAATTCCCTACTGTATTCCTGGCAACCAGAAAAACACATCATCGTCATCAGCAGCAGCAACAAAAAATATTTCCTATGTGACAGGCACAATTCCAAGCACTTTTTTTTTTTTTTTTTGAGACGGTATCTCACTCTGTTGCCCAAGCTGGAGTACAGTGGCGCGATCTCGGCTCACTGCAATCTCTGCCTCCTGGGTTCAAGCGATTCTCCTGCCCCAGCCTCCCAAGTGGCTGGGACTACAGGCACACACCATCACAGCAGGCTAGTTTTTGTATTTTTAGTAGAGACGGGGTTTCGCCATCTTGGCCAGGCTGGTCATGAACTCTTGACCTCAGGTGATCCGCCCGCCTCAGCCTCCCAAGGTGCTGGGATTACAGGCGTGAGCCACCGTGCCCAGCCACACTTTTTATTTAATGCTCTCAACAACCTTATTTGCAACAACCCATCTTATAGATGGGAAAATTGAGATCCAAAGAAGTTTAGTGACTCCCCCAAGGTTTCACAGCTACTGACAGGCAGTCAGAATTTGGTGGGGTTTTTTTTTTTTTTTTAAGATGGAGACTCGTCCTGTCACCCAGGCTGGAGTGCAATGGTGCGATCTCAGCTCACTACAACCTCCGCCTCCTGGGTTCAAGCAGTTCTCCTGCCTCAGCCTCCCGAATAGCTGGGACTACAGGCACATGCCACCACACCCAGCTAATTTTTTGTGTGCATTTTTAGCAGAGACGGGGTTTTACCATATTGACCAGGCTGATCTTGAACTCCTGACCTCAACTGACCTGCCTGCCTCAGCCTCCCATAGTGCTGGGACTACAGGTGTGAGTCACCGTGCCAAGCCAGCAGTCAGAATTTGAACCCAGGCTGGGCACAGTGGCTCATGCCTTTAATCCCAACACTTTCAGAGGCAGAAGCAGAAGGATTGCTTGGGCCCAGGAGTTTGAGACCAGCCTGGGCAACATAGCAAGACTCCGTCGCTACAAAAAAATTTTAGAAATTAGCTGGCATGGTGGTGCACACCTGTGGTCCCAGCTACTCAGGAGGCTTGAGTTGGGGAGGTCAAGGCTGTAGGGAGTCCTCCCACTCACTGCACTCCAGCCTGGACAACAGAGTGAGACTTTGTCTCAATAAAAAAAGAATTTGAGGCTGGGCGTGGTGGCTCATGCCTGTAATCCCTGCACTTTGGAAGGCAGAGGCAGGTGGATCACCTGAGGTTGAAAGTTTGAGACCAGCCTGCCAACATGGAGAAACTCCGTCTCTACTAAAAATACAAAAAATTAGCCAGGCATGGTGGTGCATGCCTGTAATCCCAGCTACTCGGGAAGTTGAGGCAGGTGAATTGCTTGAACCTGGGAGGCGGAGGTTGCGGTAAGCTGAGATCTCACCATTGCCCTCCAGCCTGGGAAACTAGCGAAACTCGGTCTCAAAAAAAAAAAAAAAAAAAGAATTTGAACCCAGGCTTTCCCAGGCTTTCTGGCTCCAGAGTCCATCACATAAGGCTACCATTCAATAAATAATTGCTGCCTTAATCCACCAGAATTACAGAATCACAGTAACTGCGAACACACCCAAATGGCAGTGCACAGTGTGTGGACTCACAGGAGGGCAATACAGACACACAAATAGGAGACCCTCTCATATCACACCACAGACCACAGAAAAAGCACAGAGACACATCATGACAGTCGGGGATTGTCATGACAAGTGGTCACAACCACACACAGAGACATAACACACAGAAACACAAGGGCACACCCGGAGCTCCCCAAGTCCCTCCTGTTCCGCTCCCAGCCCCGCTGGGCTGGACCTCAAGGAAACAGTAGGTTGAGGATGGGAAGGGGGCCACCCCACTTGTCCGCTCAGCCTGACCGGTTCCACCAGGGCCACAGATGGCACAACCCACCTTGTGAAACCCAAGTGATGACTGACCCATGTTGGGCAACTGAACTCAGACCTGGTCTGGATGCCTGGGTTCTGGGGAGAAAGGGGCTGGGAGCCTGGACTCCTGTATTTCCAAAGGAGGAGGGGGTTGGGTGCCCCATTCCTTCTAAGGGGTAGGAGGAGGATTGAGACCTGGACTCTCAGATCCTGAGGATGGAAGGCTGGGGCCTGGACTCCTAGATTCTGGGAAAAGAGGGGGCTGGAGTCCTGGATTCCTCTGTCTTTGATGGTAGGGTTCCAGATTTAGCAAATAAAACTGTAGGAAGCCCAATTTAATTTGAATTTTAGATAAATAACAAATACTTTTTTAGTATAAATATGTCCCAAATACTGCATGAAACATACTTATGCTAAAAAAAACCTGTCTGTTGCTTATCTGAATTTCAGATTTTACAGGACATCCTGTATTTTATGTGGCAACCCTGTTTGAGGAGGATGTAGGCCGATGCCTGGTGACTGGGCCACCATCACTCCTCAGCCCCCCAGGAGCTCCTCCTCCTGCTCACGGCCCTCCTCGCCCCCAAGCAGGCCACCTCACAGCTTCCCCAGTCTCTATTTCCTCACCTGCATGAATTGCTAGATCTAATTGGGGCCCCCAGGCTGTGTCAGGAGTGAGAGAGGAAACTTGAGGACAACTCAGAGTGTCATCCTGGGAGCCCTAGGGTCCTCGGAGATGACGGACCTTGAGTCACCTGCACCCTTAGTCTGGACAGCAGGGGGGATGGGGCCCTGTGGCTGCCTCCACGGGGCAGGTCTGGAGATGAAGAGAGATGGGAAGCGAGATTCAGAAGAGATTTTGACTTAGGAGACAGAGACCCTGGGATAAGGGCATAGAGACACAGAGCCTGGAAGGAGAGGACCCACAGATGGAGAGACAGAGATTTGGAAAGAGATTTGCAGAGATGAGGAAAGAAAGAGAGAGTCACAGCTGGAAAGGTGAAGATGCAGGGTGAGAGACAAAGATTCAGAGATGGGGAGACAGGGATGTTAGGACACAAGAGGGAAGGAGATGTTCCCCGGACATCCAGGCTCCAGGGCCAATGATGGACATGCACCGGCAAGACAGTGAGCGCTGCCGGGAGTTCTGGGGACAAGCAGACCCAACCATCTGGGTGGTGCTGGGAGACCAAGGCTTGGGTCCTAATGTGTTGGATGCAGGGAGGGGATACCTGGGATCCCAGGCTAGCAGGGCGATCCACCTGCCATCACCCCATACCATAGGATGATGACACCACCTTCTCTGCAGGTGACACGCCAGTTTTCTAGTACCTCCTACATTTTTGGGGTGACACCCGTGCTGAGAACCCCACCCAGCTCTAACACTGCTTCCCTCACTGAGTCACCTCCCAACCCCGTCAGGCCTGTTGGGGGGAGACTTTGGCGACTCAGGCACCCAGGCCCCCAGCTCCTTCCCTGCTCAGGAGCCCAGCAGTGTGGAATCCCAGGACCCCTAACTTACTGAGGGATGTGCGCCTGGCCTCATGAGATACGGGAGTCCAGGGCCCCAGCCCCTCCTCCCTCAGACCCAGGGGTCCAAGCCCCCAGTCCTTTGCTCCATTAGGACCCAGGAGTCCCGGATGACGTCCATGTCCTTCAGGAACTGCGGCTTTTCAGTTCCCAGCCTCCTCCCTTTCCAATTTGGAACTGGGGTGAGGTGTGTTTATTTACTTTGGTTCCAACATGAGTCATTCCCCAAAACACACTGCCCCCCATGTGTCTCCTGGCTTGAATGGGGAGGACATTGTCCCCCTCTCCCAGGAAAGTGGGGACATCACTGAGAGTCTGATGAGAGAGACCCTGAAAGGGGAGTCCCACACAGCACTCTCTCCCACTCCACCTAGCCTTTCTCTCTCTCCACCCATCACCTCTCCCCATTTCCCTACCCTCTAAGCCTGTTCAGTGATTCCCCCACCTGCCTCTCCACTTTTCCATCTCCATCTCTCTTCTGTCTCCCATCTCCCCTTTTTTTTTTTTTTTTTTTTTTTTTTTGAGACAGGGTCTCGCTCTGTCACTGAGGCTGGAGTGCAGTGGCAGGAACACAGCTCACTGCAGACTCAACCTTCTGGACTCAAGCGATCCTCCTGCCTCAGCCTCTCAAGTAGCTGGGACTACAGGCGCATGCCACCATGCCCGGCTAATTTTATTTGTATTTTTTGTAGAGATGGGGTCTCCCCATTATTGCCCAGGCTGGTCTCCAACTCCCGGGCTCAAGCGATCCTCTCGCCTCAGCCTCCCAAAGTGTTGGGATTACGAGTGAGAGCCACCATGCCTGGCCCATCTCCCCTCTTCTTGTTATTTCTTTTCACATTTTTGTGCTCCTCTGTTTCTTGGCACCTCTCTATCTCTCTACATCTTCCTGTGTCTCTCCATCTCTCTGAATCTCCTTCTCTCTCTCCCTTCTGTATAGAGGGACTTCTCTGCCTGCCCTTCTGACACTGTGTTTCTGTCTCTCCCTCTCTTTTGGTCTCTGCACACCGACGCAGCTGTGGCCCCCCACACCCCCACCCCACCCCACCCCACCCCGCCGCCTTCTCTCCCCTCAGTCCCGGGAGCTGAGGCAGGAGGGGAAGTGGGGTGATGGGAGTGGAGAGGGAGGGCAGGAAATCCCAGTGCGGGGAGAGGGTCGACCGGACCGGCTTGGCTCCCTGGGCACCTCTGTCAGAGCCCCGCCCAGGGCTGCGTGGCCGCCCATATAAGTGGCTCTGGGCTGAGAGGGAGAAGTCAGTGCCTGTGTCTCCACACCTCTGTCTCCATCACTGCCTCGCGGTCCTGCAGGTAGGAGCAACCCCTCCATAGCCCTCTTCTTTGAAGTTGGGCGCCTCTGCTCTGATCTCCCTCCTCCTCATCCCACTCTGTCTCCTTTCGTATCTCTGATTGTCTGTCTCTCGGGACATCTCTGTCCTTCCCAATGCCCTCAAATCCCTCCTTCTTAACTGGGGTGGGCTGAGCTGAATTTAGAAGTCCTGTGGCCCAGCATCACCTCTATGAACCCCCTTGGCCTGGGCTGTCAGACGTGGGGCGTTCCTCCTCATGTCTCTGAGCCTCAGTGTTCATCTGTGAGATGGGCTTGCAGAGGAGTCAAAGTGCTGGGCACATGTGGGCATTATTGGTGACATCGCTGTGGGCACCTGGCTCTGATATTTCTCCCCTTGTCTCTGACTCTGTCCATCTCCATTTCTTAGTCTCTCTCAAGCTCTACCTCGGGTATGGGGAGGGTCCTCTGCGATCTGTCGGGCAGTTGGAAAGAGATGGGCGAGTTTCTCGCCCCCACCCTATCCATTCCCTATTCCTTATCTCTCCTGGTCAGCAGGCTGATTTGGCCTCTTTCTCCCCAGCTCCTCTCCCCCTGAGAGCCCAGCCCCCGTGCCCCAGTCCCTTGCCCCCACCTCCCCAGTATCCAGTGTCCCTTGGACAGACTCTGCCACTGTCGCTGCAGCCACTTCTGCCGTCCCCAACGCCACCTCCTCAGGGCCAGCAAGATGCAGTTTGAGATGCACGACAACGTGAAAGGCAAAGGTGGGATCACTGGGTGGACCAGCAACCCTCTCGGTACTGGAACCTGGCCGCCTCCCTCCCCTGGGCACCCTTGCTTCGAAGACAGATGGCGCCTGCTTCCACCCCAGAAATGCTGCAACCCAGAACCCAGGCCCAGACGTGGAGGAGGAGGAGGCACTGCCAGGCCCCACCCAGATGTGGTTCCCACCCTTCCTCGGATGTACAGGAGACCCCCACCCCCAGCCTAACCAGACGTGCAGGACCCAGCAGCAACAGGGACAGACTGGGGTTGCCGGTACCCAGATGTGGCAGAAGGGAAGGGGGAGGCACAGCGGTGCCCCTTCAGTGGCAGCCTCACGGCCCCGCCCGGACTGCCCGGCAGAGGGAAGGGTGGCAGAAGTGCAGGGCGCAGGAAGTGCTGCGAGGCTGCCAGCTGACCCCTACCCTCCCACCTCTGCAGCTATGTCCTACCCCGTGACCAGTCAGCCCCAGTGCGCCACCACCAGCTGCTACCAGACCCAGCTCAGTGACTGGCACACAGGTCTCACGGACTGCTGCAACGACATGCCTGTCTGTGAGTGCCTGCCTGCTCCCTCTCCAGGCCCAGTGGAAGGCGGGTTTGGGGGAAATTAGGAGAGGGAAGCTCACCTCCAACCTCCTCCCACCGCTTGCTAACCCCACTCCCACCTCCCTTCCTTGGACTCGGAATTGCCACTCTTTAACACTCACCCTTTCCTCAGACTCCTTAGAATACTACCTCATGCCTTCCTACACTCAACTTTTCGGGCCCTCAACCTCCCCCTTGCACTCTCAGCTTTCCTCACTGCGACGCCCAACTCCCTCTTCAAACCCTAACTCCCAGCCCAGTGCACTGGCTCACGCCTGTAATCCCAGCACTTTGGGAGGCCATGGCAGGTGGATCACGAGGTCAGGAGTTCAAGACTAGTCTGGCCAAGATGGTGAAACCCCATCTCTACTAAAAATACAAAAAATTAACCGAGTATGGTGGTGGGCACCTGTAAACTCAGCTACTCGGGAGGCTGAGGCAGACAATTGCTTGAACCCGGCAGACAGAGGTTGCAGTGGGCCAAGATTGCTCCACTGCACTCCAGTCTGGGCAACAGTGTGAGATTCCATCTCAAAAAAAATAAAAAATACAATTAGCCCGGAGTAGTGGCACACACCAGTAGTCCCAAGCTATTCAGCAGGCTGAGGCGGGAGGATTGTTTGAGCACAGGAGATGGAGGCTACAGTGAGCCGTGTGATCACACTATTGCACTCCAGCCTGGATGACAGAGCGAGACTTTATCTTTCTTTCTTTCTTTCTTTCTTTTTTTTGGAGACGGAGTATTGCTCTGTTGCCCAGGCTGGAATGCAATGGCACAGTCTAGGCTCACTGCAACCTCCGCCTCCCAGGTTCAAGCAATTCTCCTGCCTCAGCCTCCCAAATAGCTAAGATTACAGGCGCACACCACCACGCCCGGCCTAATCTTTGTATTTTTAGTAGAGACGTGGTTTCACCATGTTGGCCAGGCTGGTCTCAAACCCCTGACATTGTGATCCACCCGCCTCGGGCTCCCAAAGTGCTGGGATTACAGGCGTGAGCCACTGCGCGCGGCCTCCAATTTCTAAAAAAAAGAGGAAGAAGAAGAAGAAAAAGAAAAACCCTACCTTCCAATCGCTAAGCCATCCTCTCCTCGGACCTCTAATTCCCTCTGGGACCTCTCCTTGGCTGGCGACCTCTCCTTGGCTGGGACCCTCATGCCCCTCTGCGACTAATCAGCCGTGCCCCTCCCCGGGGCGGAGCCGTTGGGAGGCCCCGGCTGGCCCCGCCCCTGACCGCCTGCGCCCCGCCCAGGTCTGTGCGGCACTTTTGCTCCTCTGTGCCTCGCCTGCCGCATCTCCGACGACTTCGGCGAGTGCTGCTGCGCGCCCTACCTGCCCGGAGGCCTGCACTCCATCCGCACCGGCATGCGGGAGCGCTACCACATCCAGGTGCGCGCCGGACTGGGGACCCGCGGGAGCAGGGAACTGGGGACTGGCCTCCTGGGACCCACGGCAGGGCTCCTGACCGCTCTCTCCCACCCTCTAGGGCTCCGTCGGGCACGACTGGGCGGCCCTCACCTTTTGTCTGCCCTGCGCGCTCTGCCAGATGGCGCGGGAGCTGAAGATCCGAGAGTAAGGAAGTTCCCTGTCTTCCCCGTCCTTTTCCACCAGTCTCACCTCTGGCCTTCTCTGGCCACTCCTGGGAGGGACTGCCTCACCACCCCTGTCTCGCTGCCAGAAATACACCCACAATAAAAACCTGAAAACCAACTCCGCCTACATCCATTTTGTCCCAGGGTAGGAATCTGGGTGGAGAGAGAGGATTGGTGAGAGAGGTGGGGACACGACAGATACCTACGTGTGACCCCACCAGGCAGTGTGTGACTTTGGCAAGTTATCCCTCCCAAACCCCAGGCGCCCTCACCTTAACAAAGTAAAACCACTAACGCTTTAGCTGCAGACTCCCTGCATGAAGCTGCCTGCACTCTGAAAATAAGCAAAACCAGAAAGTCAGTCTTGGGAGGGCGGGGGCACTGAAGTTCAAAGGAAAAACACAGGAGAGCGCCCTTGCTTGCTCCATGCCTATGGACTGTTTGGCCTGCACACAGTTCGAACAGA
>NW_012114644.1:5188326-5189489 GCF_000951035.1 Colobus angolensis palliatus | reverse complement strand
ATGCGCCACCATCCCCAGCTAATTTTGCATTTTTAGTAGAGAGGGGGTTTCTCCATGTTGGTCAGGCTGGTCTTGAACTCCTGACCTCAGGTGATCCTCCCACCTTGGCCTCCCAAAGTGCTGGGATTACAGACATGAGCCACTGCACCTGGCCTAAAAAGGAATTTTTAGGAACTGTCTACTTCAATCAATGCTCTTTCCTGCAAAAGCAACCAACAGCAGATCAAAAAATGTTCAGGTCTCAAA
This sequence comes from Colobus angolensis palliatus, assembly GCF_000951035.1. NCBI lineage: Eukaryota > Metazoa > Chordata > Mammalia > Primates > Cercopithecidae > Colobus > Colobus angolensis. Next base: position 5,189,243 of record NW_012114644.1, on the reverse strand, counting down.
ATTGGACTGACCTGGGATCTAATCTTGACTCCTCAACATTTAGCTGTGTTATCTCAGTGAATTCATAAACCTTTCTGAACCTGATTCCCCCTCTGGGGCTAACAATCCCTAGCATGTCATATGGCTATTGTGAGAACAAGAGATGGAACAGAGGGAAAGGCCAAAATGTGAACTCAAATCACTGTGGGCTGGATGTGGTGGCTCCTGCCTCTAATCTCAATGTTGGGACAGCTGAGGCAGGAGTATCACTTCAAGCCAGGATTTGGAGACCAGCCTGGGCAACACAGCAAGATATCTCTACGAAAAATTTTTGAGCCAGGAGCAGTCACGTCTATAATCCAAGCACTTTGGGAGGCTAAGGCAGGAGGATCGCTTGAGCCCAGGAATTCGAGACCAGTCTGGGCAACATGGCAAAACTGTGCCTACAAAAAATACACAAAAATTAACCAGGCATGAGGCTGGGCGTGCTGGCTCATGCCTGTAATCCCGGTATTTTGGGAGGCGGAGGCAGTTGGATCACCTAAGGTCAGGAGTGCAAGGCCAGCCCGGCCAACATGGCAAAACCCCATCTCTACTAAAAAAACAAAAATTAGCCAGGCATGGTGGTGGGTGCCTGTAATCCCAGTACTCAGGAGGCTGACGCAGGAAAATCACTTGAACCCGGGAGGCAGAATTTGCAGCGAGCCGAGATTGCGCCACAACACTCCAGCCTGGATGACAGAGCAAAACTCCTTCTCAATAAATAAATAAATAAATTAGCTGGGCATGGTGATGTGTACCTGAAGTCCCAGCTAATTGAGAGGCTAAGATAGGATGATCACTTGAGCCCAGAAGGTGAAGGCTGCAATGAGCTCACAGGATGAGACTCTGTCTAAGAAAAAAATAAGAAAAAGAAAAAATTTCTTAAAATTAGCTGG
>NW_012114644.1:5165855-5180826 GCF_000951035.1 Colobus angolensis palliatus | reverse complement strand
CGGCCTCCCAAAGTGCTGGGATTACAGGCATGAGCCACCATGCCCGGCCTATTCTAATATTAATATATTACTATTATTTGCTATTCTCTCTCTCTTTCTCTGGAGCTGTATCCAGTCATTGAGTGACATCTTCCCTCGGGATATCTAAGAACCATCTCCTGACCTCATGATCCACCCGCCTCGGCCTCCCAAAGTGCTGGGATTACAGGCATGAGCCACCATGCCCGGCCTATTCTAATATTAATATATTACTATTATTTGCTATTCTCTCTCTCTCTCTTTCTCTGGAGCTGTATCCAGTCATTGAGTGACATCTTCCCTCGGGATATCTAAGAACCATCTCAAATCTAACATATATAAAACCTAACTGCTGATATACCCCAATCCCCAAACTGCCTAGTCTTTGCCATGCCAGGAAACAGAAAACTCTACCCGTTCTGTTGCTCAGTCACTTTCTCTCTCACCCAGTGTCCAATCTGTCAACAAATGCTGCTGGTTCTCCTTTCAGAATATATCCAGAATCTCACCACTTCTCCCTGCTCTGCTATCCCGACCTTGTTCCAGTCACTCGCCTCTTCAACACGGACACAGGGGCTTCCTCACTGGGCTTCCCACCCTCTCCTACCCCTTTAGCCTCTTCCTCCCAGGGGAATCCTGTGAACACCTACATCAGAGCCCATTCCTCCCAGGCTCAGAATCCTCCCATGGTGCCATCCCTGACAGAGCGGAAGCTTGAGTCCTCACCGTGGTGCAGGGACCTGCAGGACATGGCTCTTGTTCCCTCTGTGACCTTGTCTCCCTATCTCCCCTTATTCCCTCTCTGCTCCAACCACATGAGTCTTGTTTCTCTCAAATGTCAGGCACACTCCAACCTCAGGGCCTTTGGGCCTTTGCACTGGCTGTTCCCTCAGCCTGGAATGCTCCTCCCTCCCTCAGATGTCCCTCAGGCTCACTCCCTTATTTCTGCTCATGTGTCGTCTTACAAGAGAGACCTTCCCATCCCACCTATGTTAAATAACAAGTCCCAGGCCGGGCGTGGTGGCTCAAGCCTGTAATCCCAGCACTTTGGGAGGCCGTGGTGGATGAATCACCTGAGGTCAGGAGTTCACGACCAGCCTGGCCAACATAGTAAAACCCTGTCTCTACTAAAAATACAACAATTAGCCAGGCGTGGTGACAGGCACCTGTAATCCCAGCTACTTGGGAGGCCGAGGCAGGAGAATTGTTTGAACCCGGGAGGCGGAGACTGCAGTGAGCCAAGACCACGCCATTGCACTCCAGCCTGGGCAACAAGAGCAAAACTCCATCTCAAAAAAAAAAAAAAAAGCAAGTGCCAACCTCCTGCTCTCTCACTGCCTTTTCTATCACTTTCCAGCATGCAGCATCATTTACTTATTATTGGGGACCACACTGGCTTATCAGCTCCATGAGGGCAGAGACCTTGTTCACTACTCTGTCCCCAGCTCCCAGCACAATGCAGAGCCCATTGTAGGCAATCAGAAGACACTGGCTTAGAAAAGGGAAGCAACTCTGGAGGTAATGCGTGGGGCAACAGAGACAGGCTTGTGTCACAATCTGGCTCATCTCTTAATTAGCCCTGAGTTCTTAGGCGACAGAGCTTTTGAATGGGCAAAATGGAAAACCAAGCCGGCACCTCCCAGCGATGACGTTGGGAAGATTAAGACTCACACCAAGCACCCAGCACAGTGTCCAGAGGGCTGTAGGCTCTCAGTAAAATATTCCCTCTATCCCTGAAATCCCCAAGGGGTTGGGAGCTGCACATAGCCTAGAACTCAGGCATCCAGCCTTCCATGCCCAGACTCTCTCCCGCCTCAACATACGCCACTTGCACTCAGGTATGTGCAGGCAGAAGTGATGGTGGAGGGCTGACGTGGAGGGAGGAACACGTACCACAGGGCATTTGTGAGAGTCAGGGAGCGTGGCTATGCATCCCAGAGAAAAGGCCCAGTCATGGTGCAAATCGTCTGCTCAGGAGGTTGAAGCTACAGTGCGCCAAGATCACATCATTGTACTCCAGCTTGAGTGATAAAGCAAGATCATCTCCGAAAAAAAAAAAAAAGAAAAAGAAAATATCGTGTTATTCCTGGCCCATAACGGAGACTCACACACCCTCTGAGTCCAACACATCGTCCTCCGCTGAGCACCTGATGGCTTGCACTTAGGAGCCGGGTTGTGCAGAAAAGATACATTGTTTAACACACCCAGCAAGATGCCTATGCTGCTGAGGCTGATGGAGGAGAGAGATCTCCAGCTCCCACCTGGGAGGAATCAGGGCTTTTGTTTGCCCAGGTGCATGCCAGGTAAAGCAGCTCTCACAATGCTTTTGGTTTTGGCTATGACTCTCATCGAAGTAGAGAAAGCTCATTGTTCTAGGGTCTCATTTCATTCTCAGCCGTGTCTGGTTTGAACCCTTCTATTGGGGCCTGGAATAAAATCTGTGCCTGAGCTAGGCACGGTGGCTCACACCTATAATCCCAACACTTTGGGAGGCCAAGGTAGGAGAGGATCACGTGAGCTCCAGAATTCAAGACCAGCCTGGGCAACATGGTGAAACCTCATCTCTACCAAAATTACAAAAATTAGCTGGGTGAGGTGGTACACATCTGTAGTTCCAGCTACTTGGGAGGCTGAAGTGGGGGGATCGCGCCTGAGCCCAGGAAGCGGAGGCTTCAGTGAGCAATGATTGCACCACTTCACTCCAGCCTGTGTCACAGGAAAAGAGACACCCTGTGTCAAAAAAACAAACAAAAAAACCAAGGCCAAGTGCGGTGGCTCATGCCTGTAATCCCAGCACTTTGGGAGCCAAGGTAGGCGGATCACTTGAGGTCAGGAGTTTGAGACCAGCCTGGCCAACATGGTGAAACCTTAAAGATATAAAAAAATGAGCCAGGCATGGTGGCGCATGCCTGTAATCCCAGCTACTTGGGAGGCTGAGGCACACAAATCACTTGAACCTGGGATATGGAGGTTGCAGTGAGCCAAGATCACACCACTGCACACTAGCCTGGGCAACAGAGTGAGACTCTGTCCCCTTAAAAAGCAAAACAAAACAACAAAAAGCCGTAGCTGGGACCAAGGCAGCCTATTTCCCCTCCTGAGCCAAACTGGGGTCTCCCTGAGGAAGATCTAGGGAAGGGTCAAAAGCCACTGCCCATGTCTCCCCTTGGCGCATCCCTTCTGGGAAACAAGAGTTGTTTATTGGTATTTATTACGCTTCTGTTGTGGCAGACCCTTCCCCCTTCCACCTTTAGGAGGGGGAGTCAGGAACAAAGCCATCCCAGCTTGGAAGTGGTACCATCATAAGGGCAATTATCCAAGTTATCCAGTGTTCGGGGCTGCATCAGAGCTGAGACCCAGCCCTCCTGAGACATGTGCAGATGCACTCAGACACCTGGGTCTTGCCCATACTTTTTATTTGTTAATTTCGTCGTTCCCCTCTTCTTCCGATGTGGTCCCAGCCACCTCTGACATGCATGCATTGGCAGGGCCTCTCACACTGAGGCTCCACGTGAAGGAAAGATGCAGAGTCCAGTCTCTCCAGGAGCTAGTGATGGAAGTCTTGGGAAAGGAGAGTCCCAAGTTCAAGAAGACAGCTAGGGTCAAAGGGAGGGAGGTCCTCAAGGGATAGAGAACAGGAGTCCAAGGAGGTGGCTCAGGTGTGGCGTGGCCCCTCGGGAGAGCCCAGAAATCTTCCAGATAGCACTGTCTGGAAGAGGGCTGTGCAGTGATGGTACCGGCATTTTCATCCCCAACCTCAGTGTCCCCCATGCCCACCTGGGGTGGGATCTCAGGCAGAGGTTTTGTCCCCTCTGAGGCTCCCCCTGAACACGCCTCCCTGTTGTTCCAGCATTCGCTGCGTGACCCTGGTCCCGGTGAGGTAACAGCACTGCTGAGCTTTGTCCCTGCAGCCTGGGGATCCTGTTCACCTCTGGGCTGTCTCATGGTGCCATCTGTCTCTTCCCAGCCGCTTCCCTCGCCAGCACTACCAATCCCCCCACTCAATTTCTGCTGTTGAAATATTCAGTGTTTCTGCATCCCTAGTTGGACCTGAGTGAAGAGATGTCTGAAGGGCATCTCATGTCAAGAACCAGACTCTGATCTTCCTCACAAGCCCCACTCTGCCCCATTCAATTAACGACCCCCTCAGCCATCCACAGTTCAGGCCACAAAGCTAGGGGTCATCGTGGATTTGTCTCCTCCCTCACCCTGATGTCCACACCATCATTACATTCTTCCACACACATCCCACATCTGAGCCGGACTCACTCATTGCCACCACCCTATTCCAGTCCACCATCCCTGCTGCCCCTCTTGTCCCTCCAGTCCATTCTCCACAGCACACCTAAGTGACCTCTTAAATTTTTTGAGATGGAGTCTCCTTCTGTCGCTGAGGCTGGAGTACAGTGGTGCAATCTGAGTGCACTGCAACCTCCGCCTCCCGGGTTCAAGCGATTCTCCTGCCTCAGCTTCCCAAGTAGCTGCGACTACAGGTGTGTGCCACCACACTCGGCTAATTTTTGTATTTTTAGTAGACACAGGGTTTCACCATATTGGCCAGGTTGGTCTCGAACTCCTGACCTTGTGATCAGCCCGCCTTGGCCTCCCAAAGTGCTGGGATTATAGGCATGAGTCACCGCACCCAGCCCTCTTAAATTCTGAAATAGGTACATCGGATCCTGTCACTCCCCTTCATCAAACCATCCAACGGCTTCCCGTTGCCCTGAGAATAAAACCCAAAACCCTGGGTGGGGTCCACAAGGCCCTGGGTGATCCAGCCCCTGCCTGTCCCCAGTCTCATCTCCTCACACTTGATCTGGGTCACATTTGCCAGTTTTCCAGTCCTTCCAATAAAACAAGCCTGCTCCCACCCCAGGGCCTCTGCCTTCACTTCCTGAAGCTCTTCCCGTGGCTGGTTCTTCTCAGGTGTTCTCAGTCTAGCTTCTCTGAATGTCCAGCTGACTTCACCCCGTCGTCCCTCACTGCCACGTCCTCTGGAGCCTCACAGCACTTCTCCCTCTCTGAAACCATGTTACTCATGTGTGCACATGTGCAAGTGTTCACGTGTGTGTGCATGTGGGATGTGTGCATGTAAACTGATTGTCTCCCTTCACTAGAACCTAAGTACCATGAGATCAGGGAACCTCGTCTCTCCTTTTCTGCTCTGCCCCACGCCTATGGCAGTGCCTGACGGAGTAGGTACTCAATAAATAGCTGCTGAATGCAGAACAAAGGAGGCCCCGTCGGGGCACCCCTGGGGGAAGGGAGCCAGTGGTCTCCAAGGAGACAGTGTCCAGGGGCCCCCAGGTGAAGGGACCCCAAGTCCAGGGCGGCCCCATTGGGTGACCTGGTTGCTGTGGATGAGGACCCTCAGCATGTCAGAGGGACATGCTGGTGAGGTTGTCCTGGCTCAGGAGTCCCTTCCGGCCCACACCAGCCCCATGCCCACTGCCCCCAGCACCCCCGCCACCCCCACAGTACTCATGCAGCCTGTGCCGCAGTGTGACGAGGGCTGACCCCAGGCAGGCGCCATTGGGTGCATGGGGCCCGCCAGGCAGCTGGAGCAGCAGGGTGGCCACGCCGGCCATGCCATCTTCTGTGGGCTCGAGGGTGATGGGCCCAGCTCGCAGCCCAGCAGTGGTGGCAGGGATGGCTGCCGGGCAGCAGCCCCCTCCCATGGGTCCCCAGGGACCACCAGCCCCTGTCAGCAGCAGGGGTGCCAGGAAGGGCTCAGAGCGGCGGAAGGCGGGCGGTGGGAGTCCAGCTGGCTTCCAGGCGGGGGCCAGGGCAGTAGGGTCAGGTGGGAAGCAGACAGTGACCTTGGCGAAGGGGCGGCTGGCCATCTTGGTCATCTCCTGCAAGTGCCGGCGCTGCTCCTGCCGCTGATCCAGAGCCTGCTTGGCCTTCCAGAGGAGCACACAGAGTGAGAGGAAGAGGAAGAAGCAGGAGAAGAAGACGGAGAAGAAGACAAACAGGTCGATGTGGGCCTGGTCCTGCCGGAAGAAGAGCAGGCCCTGCGAGTCGGCTGAGCCGTTGGCACCGGGCCCACTTGGGTCTCCCACACCCAGCAGCAGCAGGTAGAAGCGGCTCGACTTGAGGGCATGGTGCTCGTGCGGGTAGGTGATGACCAGCCGGTCCCGCACACTGCGGACCACCAGCACTGCTGACGGCTCCGTCACTGTCACGTAGGTAATCAGGCCCCGTGGCCACACCTCCCGTACCCGTGGCTCTGCTGGGGTGCCTGGTCCACTGCTGGCTCCTGCTCCTCCTGGATCCCCGGCCCCCCGGGGCCCACCATCTGCAAGGGGTGGCGGAAGTGGGGGTGGCTGGATGTGTACAGTATGGACGCCAGTGTCAGGCGCCACACGGACCACGAAGGTGTCATAGGAGGTGGAGACATAGAGGTCCACGGCCCCAAAGGTCACGTCCAGCGTCAGGCGGATGTCCACGTTGGTGAATTTGGGCTGCACACCAAAGAGGACAGTGCGGCCAGGGCCTAGTGCCCGGCGCTTGGGCTCATGGAAGCAGTTGGTCTGCGACGTGGGGTCCAGGCAGCACTCCTGCTCCACTGAGATAAGGCGGTAGCACTGCTGGCCGCCCAGCGGGTTCCCATGGAATGATTCTCGGCACTTGGCACACTGCGGGCAGGGTTAGAGGCGGTGGCCATCAGGGCTGAGCACAGTGCCAGCCTGTCCCCCAAGCAGCAGTGACGAATACTCTATATCCACTACTAAGTAGCCATTGCCCTGGGCCTCACCCCCACTGCCCCAGTCACTTCCCTGTGACCCCCGGACCTTCTCTGCCACAGTGTAGACCTTGCCAGGACCTGACACTCCAGCACTGCTGCCCCTGGTGTCACCCTAGTGACCTGAGCACCCCAATACTGAGGCCTCTGGCACTCTGAGGCACAGCAACAAAGAACGCTGCTGCATTCCGGCTCTACCTCCTTGCTAGCTATGTGGCCTTGGACTAGTGACTTAACCTCACTGAGCCTGAGCACACAGACTTAACCCATGAGCTCTGCACATAGGGAGTAACCATGGCTTGCTCACAGGACCGCTGAGATCATGTGCATGGCACTTGGCGCAGGGTCAGCCAGCCTCGCCCGCCTGCCTGGATGCTTCTATACTGTGCCAGGCGTTCTCCCACCCCGGGGCCTTTGCATTGACGGACCCTCTGCCTGCATGGTTCTCCTCTCACTTGCCAGCTTGTCAGGCCCCCTTGCCTCCTTCAGGTCTTTGCTCAAGAGCCTCCTTCTCACCTAGGCCTTCCCTGGCCACTATGTCCTGTGTCTACCATTCCCACTCCCCAACAGCCCTAGCCCCTGCTTTCTACTTAACTTTCCTTAGCGCTCATCACTGTCTAACACATGAGTATCTGACTTGTTTGTTCATTTCTGGATGCCTCCATGAGAATACAAACCCCTAAAAACAGAACATTTGCCTGCTTTGTTCCCTACTGTGTCCCCAGCAACCCACACAGTGCTTGCCATATACTAGGTGCTCAATGACTGTGTGCTGAATGAATGTGTGGCTGGATGGATAACGGCTATGATTTCTGTGGCTTAGTGGAAACCACTCAAGTTCTGAGATCAGATCAGGGTCACTCCAGGCTCTAAGCCTAACTGACCATGTGATCTGGGGTGATACTTCTTTTTTTTTTTTTTTTTGAGACAGAGTCTTGCTCTGTTGCCCAGGTAGGAGTGCAGTGGTGTGATCCTGGCTCACTGCAACCTCTGCCTCCCACGTTCAAGTGATTCTCCTGCCTCAGCCTCCCGAGTACCTAGGATTACAGGCGCCTGCCACCACGCCCAACTAATTTTTGTATTTTTAGTAGAGAAGGGGTGTCACCATGTTGGCCAGGCTGGTCTCGAACTCCTGACCTCAAGTGATCTGCCTGCCTCAGACTCTCAAAGTGCTGGCATGAGTCACTGTGCCCAGCTAGGACATTTAATGTCTGAATCTGTCTTCCTCTTAAGTCTATACCCCACTGAGGCCCCAGCACAGCCTTGCAAAGCCTTTCATATCTATGCTGTCACCACTGTCTACACAGCACATATCCAGCTCTGTGGCAGGTGCTCCTGGCATTCCAGTTATTACTGCAATCACTATTAGAACCAAGAGAAAACAGGCGCAGTGACTCATGCCTGTAATCCCACTGCTTCAGGAGACTGAGGCAGGAGTGCTGCTTGTACCTAGGATTTCGAGACTAGTCTGGGCAACACAGTAAGACCCTCATCTTTAAAAAAAAAAAAAAAAATTTTAAATTAGCCAGGCATGGTGGTGTGTGCCTATAGTTACAGTTACTCAGGAGGGTGAGGCAGGAGGATCACTTGAGCTCAGGAGTTCAAGGCTGCAGTGAACTATGATTGCGCCATTATCCTCTAGCCGGGGTGACAGAGTACCCCCAGTATCAAAAAAAAAAAAAAAACCAGCCGGGCGCAGTGGCTCAAGCCTGTAATCCCAGCACTTTGGGAGGCCGAGACGGGCGGATCACAAGGTCAGGAGATCGAGACCATCCTGGCTAACATGGTGAAACCCCGTCTCTACTAAAAATAGAAAAGATTAGCTGGGTGTGGTGGTGGGCGCCTGTAGTCCCAGCTACTCGGAGGCTGAGGCAGGAGAATGGCATGAACCCGGGAGGTGGAACTTGCAGTGAGCCGAGATCACACCACTGCACTCCAGCCTGGGTGACACAGCGAGACTCCATCTCAAAAAAAAAAAAAAAAAAACCAAAAGCCTGACCAGGCACAGTGGGTCATGCCTATAATCCCAACACTTTGAGAAGCCAAGGTGAGTGGATTGCTTGAGCTCAGGAGTTCAAGACTAGCCTGGGAAACATGGTTAAAACCCCATCTCTACAAAAAAAAATTAGCCAGGTATGATAGCACAATGCTTGTAGTTCCAGCTACTCAGGAGGCCGAGGTGGGAGAATGACGGAAACTGAGGAGGCAGAGGTTGCAGTGAGCCGAGATCGCACCACCGCACTCCAGTCTGGGTGAAAGAGCCAGACCCTATCTCAAAAATAAATACATTAAAAAAAAGAACCGGTCAGGTGCAGTGACTCACACCTGTGATCCCAGCACTTTGGAAGGCTGAGGTGGGCAGCTCATAAGGTTAAGAGATTGAGACCATCCTGGCCAACATGGTGAAGCCCCGTTTCTACTAAAAATACAAAAATTAGCCAGGCGTGCGCCTGTAGTCCCAGCTACTCAGAAGGCTGAGGCAGGAGAATTGCTTGAACCTGGGAGGTGGAGGTTGCAGCAAGCTGAGATTGAGCCACTGCACTCCAGCCTGGTGACAGAGTGAGACCATCTCAAAAAAAAAAAAAAAAAAAAAAAAAAAAAGAACCAAGAAAAACTGCTACTTCTGAGCAGCCAACAGACCTGGTAGAGGAGGAGGTCTGATTTAATCTCTGAGACTGCCTGGTAAAAGCCAATAGGCCTTTCCCTTATCAAGAAGGCAGAAACTCTGGGCTGGGTGTGGTGACTCACGCCTGTAATCCCAGCACTTTGGGAGGCCAAGGCGGGCGGATTGCCTGAGCTCAGAAATTTGAGACTAGCCTGGGCAACATGGTGAAACCCCATCTCTACTAAAATATAGAAAATTAGCCAGGCATGGTGGCACATGCCTGTAGTCCCAGCTACTCAGGAAGCTGAGGCAGGAAAATCACTTGAACCCAGGAAGTGGAGGTTGCTGCAAGCAAAGATCACACCACTGCACTCCAGTCTGGGCAACAGAGCAAGACTCTGTGTCCAAACACATTAAATTAAATTAAAAATTAAAAAAATAAAATAAAAAAGCAGCAATTCTGGCCCAGGATAGAAATGTTAGGGGTAAGGCTTGTAAAACTGTTGCCATTTGGGGTAGGGTTGCATCTTTGCAGCTATTATTTTTCCATAGATGGGGAAGGGAGACTGAGAGCAAGGGACTTTCTCATCCCTCTGGGATTGGAGAGAGAAGACAGGTGGGTGAGGTGGCGGGAACTGTACTCTGAAGAGGGAGCCTGGGACATTATGGAGGCAAGTCTGGAACACAGCAGCCACCAGGTGGCCAGTGCAGGCACTCCAGGAGCCTCTGTGCAGAAGAAAAAGGGAAATGCACTCCAGGGGAATTTGAATCTGGGTATTAAATGGTATGAGATCTCTGCTAGCCTCAGTTCATCAGAGGGGGTCTGCAACTGGGAAGAATCTGCCTGAAAATGAAGCCAATGCAGAGGAAAGCAGAATCAAGATGCAGAGACTCCTGATGGCATTGTATGAGTACCTGGATCCAGCCAGTCCTGAAGGCAGACCCCAGACCCTCAGTTCTAAGAGTCAATACATTTTCTTGTCTTCTGGTTTTTTTTTTTTTTTTTTGAGACAGAACCTGCAGCCTCGACCTCCTGGGCTCCAGCAATCCTCCCACTTCCACCTCCCAAGTAGCTGGGACCACAGATGTGCACCACCATGCCAGGCTAATTTTTAAATTTTTTTCAGAGATGGGGTCTCACTATGTGGCCCAGACTGGTCTTGAACTCCTGGGCTCAAGTGATCCTCCTGCCTCAGCCTCCCAAGGTTCTGGGATTACAGGCATGAGCAACCATGTCCAGCCCATTTTCTTTTTTCGGTGCAGCTACCATGAGATAGATTTTCTGGCATGTGCCACCTTTAGCTGTGACTACTTGTAATGGAGACTGTCTCCCCACCAGTCTGAGAGTCCCCCAGAGGCTCATATCTGGGTCCCCAGCATCACCACCCAGGGCCTATAACTGAATGGGGCTCAGGAACAGTCTGTCAAGCTGCCCTTGATCCCAAAACCACTGATTCAGAACCACGTTGTCAGTCCTGCCCCGAGCCTGGCTACCTCATCCCAGCCCTGACCTCTACAAGGTGTAAGGCCCTTGGCCTATCACTCGCTTCTGCAGCCGCACCTGGTACTTGTAGCAGTCTCGACGGTCACTGGGGGAGCTGCCCTGGCATGTGCCTGTCTCTGTGTTGTTCTGACACGGACAGCCCGTCCCATCCTGCTCGTTACATGTGTCCGCGTGGCCGTTACACTGGCATCTGGGGAAGAAGTTGAGGGTTACGGAGCCCCCATGGCCTGCAGCGGTCCAGGATGGACACCCTCTATGTGAGCTCAACTCTGTGCAACAGGCCAGAAGAGGAAACTGAGGTTCACAGAGGTCAAGCTGTTTGCCCAAGGCCACAAAGCAGTTAAATTGCCATTGGGATTAGAACCCAAGTTGCACAGACTCCAGCACTCACTGAACACCCAGAAAGAAGGAGATGGAAAGGGGAGGTTGTTCCAAGGCCTCTGCCCTCAGCTGTCCCATCTTGTTCTCGATCGGGCCGCTCTGTGGCCTGCACTTCAGCACTAGCCTTGGAGGTAGGGAGTGGCATCACATTCCAGTTCCTTCCCTACCCCGACCTTAGCCTGGGTGCTCCCTGGGGATGTCATCCTCTCCTGACTGGGGGCGGAGGACTAAGGAGGGAGTCTGGCTCTAGAGCTACTCCCAGTGAGAAGGGCCGGATCTCCAGCACCCCCGTTCCTCTTACTTGGTGCACTTCCCATCCAGGAGGAAGTAGCCCTGCAGGCAGCTCTCGCATTTCTCCCCATAGCTGTTATTCTGGCAGTTCACACACATGGCCTCGTCTTCACTGGGACCCTCTGTCACCCAGTTTTCAATCTGGCCAAGGAAGGACAGTGTGATCACAGAAAGGCATGGACCAGCCCACTCCTTCCCTCAGACTCAGGAGTCCAGGCTCCCACCCCCTCCTCCCTCAGACCAGAGTCCAGGCCCCAGCCCCTCTTCCCTCAGACCCAGGAGTCCAAGACTCCCGCCTCTATGCTCAGACCCAGGAATCCAGGCCTCCAGCCCCTCCTCCCTCAGACCCAAGGGTCCAGGTCTCCAGCCCCCTCCTCCCTCAGACCCAGGAGCTCCCCAGCCCCTCCTCCCTCAGACCCAGGCATCTGACCCCACTCTCTTTCACCTCCTCTGGGTCCAGTGAGTACTTCTGTGGCTCTCCCTTGGCCATTTCGAACTCCTTCTTGGAGATGCAGACGTGGCTATTTCCACGACAGAAGGTGTGGCAAGGCCGGCAGGTCCCGCCCCCGACAGCTGAACCCACAAACAGCGGGAGGCACTGCTCACAGTGGCTGCCCTGAGAACCGAGGACAGGGTGGTCAGAGAGACTGGAGAGTCACCTGGGGTAGGAGGGCGTGGGGGGCACAGGGGCAGGTTCTGAGAGCCCATGGGAGGGCAGCAGAGGCTCGGCTACCTGGTTTGGACAATCCCAGCCTCCCTGGGATTTAGCCCCTGCCTTCCCTTGCACACCTGCAGCCCAAAGTCCTGAGCTCAAAAGCCCTTCCCTCCATTATCTCAAATCCTCCTCCACGTGCCTGTCCTCCTGGACCAGCTCCCACTCTGTCCACTAGTCCAGGGCAGATCCTCTGGGATCCAAACCCAGGCAGCATCCCCCAAGTCTCCACACATCTCCCTGGGACAAGGCTCTGCCTTATCTATTCCTGGTTTATCAGGGCTCAGAATGAGATGTGAGCTGCCTGAGTGTGGGATGAAGGCAAGCAAGGGCCTGGGTCCCAGGGTCGGGGGTCTGAGGCCCCAGAAGGCCCACCTTGGTGTGGTTGCGGCAGAGCAGGCAGTGGTCGCGCGCCCCAACACCAGCACATTCACTGTGGCGGTTGCAGCGGCATTCTGTGGAGCAGTTGCGACCCACAAAGCCAAAGTGGCAGCGGCAGTGGTCGGGCTCCACGCATGAGCCGTTCACACAGCCCTGGGCGCACACAGGGCGGCACAGCCCTGTCACGCTGCAGGGGCAAAGTGGGGGTCAGGGCAGGTGGCCACCCTCCTCGTGGCTCCATGGCCTAGCACCCAACCCACTACCCCACCCTCTTCTCAACTGGCTGCTCATCCCTGCTCTGTCCCATTGCTATCTCCTCTTCAGGATCTAGCCCACCACCCGCTCCAGGTGTAGCTCACAACCCGCTCTCCTCTTTTGAAGGTACCTTATTCTCTTTTTTATTTTTTTGTAGAGATGCGGTCTCCCTATGGGCTGGTCTCAAACTCCTGGCCTTAAGTGATCCACCTGCCTTGGCCTCCCAAAGTGCTGGTATTATAGGCATGAGTCACTGTGCCTGGCCATTGGGGTACCCTATGAAACTCATTCTTCCCTGCTCAGTCTCACCACACTTGCCCTTCCAGGATCAACCCCACTGCCTTCATGCCTCGAGCTTTCTTTTCTTCCATCCTGCTTGGCTCTAGGCCTCATCCATTACTGCTCCCACAGACTCTCCCACCCTAGCCTGTCTGGCCCCCGCGCCACCTGCAGCCTCACTTGTCCATGGTGTAGCCTGTCTTGCAGCTGCACTCATAGCCATGGGGCTGGTCGTGGCAATTCTGCGTCTCGTTGCAGTCGTGGTGCCCGTTTGCACACTCGTCCTCGGGGGGGCAGGACAGGAAGGCCCAGGAGGCCCCCGGACGCCCACACATCAGCCCTAGCACCGGGGATACAGCATTTTACCTGGACCTCTGTACCACCTGCCCCAGCCGCCTAGGCCCTCCCTCCTGCTTCCTCTGAGTCCCACCTCTGGGTCTGGCCCAGTACCCCCATGTTCACTGTATCAGACTCCAGCCAAGGGCCAGCCCCTCTCCCCCATGCCCAAAGCCCTCTCACCATCATGAGGGCCGCTGAGTCCACCCTCCATGCAGCGACCGCCTCCATCCTGGCCCCCCCAGGCACACCAGCCACAATGGGGGCGCCGCAGGCACGAGGCACACTGGGTTGCTTGAGCACAGCCCAGGGAGCAGCTCTCAGGTCCCCGGAGCAGCCGCCCACAGCCTCCGGCCATACATCGCAGCGGCAGGTAGGAAGGGCTCAGACACTGTATGGGGAGGGGAGGGGGATGGGGATGCAGGAAAGAGAGAGGTGGGGAAATAAGGTTAAACAAACACATTCTGGGTATCTTCCCATACCACACCCTCTTTGAGGTCTCGCCCCTCCCTGGCCACAGACAGGTAGAGCAAAGTGGACACTAACTGGGGTCTCCAAGTTTTCCCTCTCAAGAATTTGTAACTACACCCCAAGGCTGGAAGTCAGGCTGGGGAGGATCTTGAGACTGGAAGGTTGCCTGGCCACAGTGGCTCACACCTATAATTCCAATACTTTGCGAGGCTACAGTGGAAGGATCACTTGAGCCCAAGAGTTCCAGACCAGCCTGGGCAGCACAGTGAGATACCATCTCTACAAAAAATAAAAAATTAGCTGGGCATGGTGGCACACACCTGTAGACCCAGCTACTTGGGGGGCTGAGGTGGAAGGATTTTTTGGGCCCGGGAGGTTGAGGCTGCAATCAGTCATGACTGTACCACTGCACTCCAGCCTGGACAACAGAGTAAGACTCTGTCTCAAAAAAAGAAAATAAACTGGAAGATCATGTAGACTTGGGTTGAAGAGATTGTTTAGATAAGCAAATGATGATCAAAGAAAGAGGACGCAGACAGACAGGAAAACAGCAGGCTGCAGAAAGAGACAGAGATGAGAACCACGTGCCCCAAAGACAGATGGAAAGGCAGCTGTCCAGGCTCTGTCTCCAGTTCCTTGTGAGGCCCTACTGTACTTTCTACCCTGGATTCCAACAGGTACCATTGTATTGGTGGAGGGAGTTCCCCTCCTCACTAAGAGCTTCTGTTTCTTCAAGGTAAAGGAACAATGGCAACGATCCCAGAAGGAGACAGAAAAGAGGATCAGGAGTGGGGTTGCAAACCAGTTTCTTAGAAAAATGTAATCCCAGCACTTTGGGAGGCCGAGGCGGGTGGATCACGAGGTCGGGAGATTGAGACCACCCTGGCTAACATGGTGAAACCCCATCTCTACTAAAAATAGAAAAGATTGGCCGGGCGCGGTGGCTCAAGCCTGTGATCCCAGCACTTTGGGAGGCCGAGACGGGCGGATCAC